>NC_081845.1:19215306-19585306 GCF_963259705.1 Myotis daubentonii | reverse complement strand
ACTATGAATAGATGCCTAAAGACTCCCTCCTTTGTTCAGAACACTTGACAATGCAGTATAAAATTAAAGATAGATAGATAGATAGATGGGAAGCAAGAAAGGATTGTGCTGGTATGAAATAAAGAGACCCCTTGTAGAGATTAGAAACTACAAAAAAATAACATCCCAGCCCTTACGTCAGTATCTTTCCTGGAGTTGACCGATTCTGATAAGCTAGAATGTGGAGTATGGTTTTATGAATCAAAAGACAAATTCTAGGTACTACTCAGGTTAGGAGGTCATAACAGAGAACTTCATATAAATTCAAAGCTCCTAAATGGGTAAATTAGAAAATATACACAATAGTATGCACACACAACATACACACTTATGGAACACACAAGAAAACAAAGCCCCAATGAATAGGAGCAGAAAAATCAAACTGCAGATTCAGACTGATATCAATAACAGAGTGCTACTAAGAGATTCAGAAGATAAAATATATTTATCATCTGAATAGAGATTCAGAAGATAAAATATATTTATCTTCTGAATTATAAATAATTTTTAATAATTATAAATAATTTTCTATTACTGTATTTCAATTTTTAAATTAAAAGAAATAACTATTGGTCTAGAGCCAATTATAAGTGTGCAAGCTTGAAAACATACAAATGAAATTGACAGACATTGCCACATTTATTAGAAAATCAGTGGAGAGTGTAGGAAGGGTTTTTCTCTCAGCTTGCATGGTATGACCTCAAGAGATGGCGTCTAAATTTACTAGATAATGAAAGAGAGATTTCAGCCTTGTATTTAACACTAGGGGCCCGATGCACGAAATTCATGCAAGGGGCTGGGCCCTTGCAGTCCAGCTTCATCCGGAAGGTCGTCCGGAAGGACGTCTGGTCTAATTAGCAGATATGCTTTTATTATTATAGATAATAAAGATTCCATAAAAGACATACAGAATAAAAATATATGAATAAAATATGTGGTGTGGATGACATTTCTTTGTCTTTGAAGATGAAGAGTCAATAGGCAATATTTAACAGTGAGTAAAAATACTGTTAAGAATATTAGGTAGATATTGTTTGGAAGATAAATTCTTCCAAAAGAACTTACTAAGAGAAAAGGCTCAATGTGTTAAATTTGGAAATGAGACTTGGAATGAATAGGTGGAAGAGAGCACTATTGATATTTATTCCATTCATTTACTTATTGTTAAATTTTTACCATATTATGTATGGTTTTTATAATAATCAAAAATATTTTATGCAAAGATCTTTATTAAAGCATTGGTTATAATAAATAAAAATTAGTAATAGTCTTAATATCTATATAACATTGAATGGATACATTATGAGTATATATTATTGTACTCATAATGGTGTATTGCTCAGATCCTAAAACTAAATTTCATAGAAACTTTTAATACATATCAGGGAAATCTCATTATGCAAAATTAACACAAAAATGTTAATAACAACATCTGTGCTGAATTACCACTGCATTACATACTTATTTTTCTACTTTTTATTTTTGATAACCTTTTAAACAATAATAAACATTTTAAAATCAGGGGAGAAAGTTATGATATTATTGAAAATAATGTTAGCTGTGACTATAAAAAGATAAGAGACCATAAAATGACCTTAATAATTCACTATTTGAATATTAAAATAATCATATTTTTAATCTTTTATCATTTAAAACTATATGGCTTAAATTGATAATTCTACAGTTTTTTTAAGAAAGCAGTTAAACTAAACTGTGCCAAAGAAACATTCCCAGTCTTTTAACTTGAAAATCTTTGTAGGAAAAACCTATATTGTAACCATAATCTATCTTATTCTTTCAAAGAAGAGAAG
Source organism: Myotis daubentonii (assembly GCF_963259705.1). Lineage (NCBI taxonomy): Eukaryota > Metazoa > Chordata > Mammalia > Chiroptera > Vespertilionidae > Myotis > Myotis daubentonii. Next base: position 19,583,456 of record NC_081845.1, on the reverse strand, counting down.
TATTAAAAATATAAAGAAATTGTTCCAGATATATTCTATGAATTTTCTACTTAACCTCTCCAGTGGCTCCTCAACCATTTACAACAAGGAGTTATTATACCACTTGATTCCTTAATGTTTGGAGTTCATCATGAACTTCAATCCTCAAAGAAAGTATTTGGGTTAAATTGGTGTTAGCCTCTTTCCCTTATAAAATCAGGACTAATACTTTTTATGAATACTTTTATGTACACATTTTGTTTTCCATCTTATCTCTCCTAATCTCTCCCCATTATAGCATATACATCCTTCAATGAATGCTGTCATTTCATGATAGAAATGAAAGAAGCTACAAAACAGTTTAATAAATGACAAGACATAAAAAGTGACCTATACCACTGATTTTTGATTAACAGAAGATGCATATGCATAAAGAAATATGTATGTACATATGTAATGCAAAACAAATTATTCAACTCTTGCTTTTAAAGCATTACAATGAAACATAAAATTAATTATTGAGATGATTAAAAAACTGCTTCTTGGAGAGAAATTCGAGAGATATAAGAATAAATTTATTACATGAATGAAATTTACTGTAAAATATTCTCCTAAAAATCATATTTGGCTTTTAGTTGTCCTTTCATCCGAACAATGACTCTGTAGGATGGCTCTCACCTCGTGGAGCATGTTTTTCATCCTTGACACAGACTTCACTTAAAGACCCAACTGGATCACAATGGCATGGCTGGCACGGTCTTGGATTATTTGGTGATACCTAACAAAAGTATTAAAATGCTTTTAATCAAGTGTAATAAAACACCAATATTTTTTAAATCAGGAAATTTTTAATGACAAATTAACTATTATAATACACAGTAATAAGTTATATAGGGAAGATAATAATATAAGAAATTATCTTTAATATGTTTATAATTTCTAAAATTCATTTCTTCTAAGTGGATAAACAAAAGTAAAGAGGAAGCACAAAAAACTCATATGTTTATTACTTAGATTTAATAATTATCAAGATTAATTATTCAACAAGCTACCAAGATTCTGCTATTTAAGTTTCATCAGATCTTATCCTTTGCTGACGTTATTAAAGAACATCCCAAGTAAAGTGTATTTTAATCCCTACACATTTCACTATGCATCTCTTTCATTTATAACCACAGTATCATGATCACAAACAAAAATATTTGCTTAATATTCTCCATATATATTCCTTAATAAAACCTTCCTAATTGTTTTATTTTTAAATTACAATATAGTTCAAAATTAGTGATATCCCCAATCTTGACGTAAGCAGACACTTTATAAGAGAAGATATAGGAATAGTCAATTAACACTTAAAATGAAAATTAAATTTGTAGTGAGATTTGCTATGAATTCACAATAGATCTGCTGTGGGACCAAGCATTGATGGGGATGGGTTAGTGATTGCTAATATCCACATGCCATATCCACTACACCCATTTCCACTGAAAGAGCTAATTTTAAAAGATAGCACCAAATATTAAGGGATGATATGGAAGACCTGGAACTTCCATACATTTTTGGTGAACATGTACAATGTTATTACTAATTTGGCAAAATGTTGGCAGTTTCTTATAAAGTAAAACATATACCTATTCTATGAAACAAGCATCTTTTTGTAGATATTTACACAGGGTAAAAAAAAGCATGAACACAAAAATACATATAAAATAGTTTTATAGTAGCTAACCTAAAACTGTAAATGACCCAAATATTCACCAACAGGAGGATGGATTAAAACTTATTGTACATTTATGCAAATGAACACTATCTAGCAATTTTAAAAAAATGATTAGTTGTGCACATAACATGAATAAATCTTAAAGTGGTATGTTCCATTGAAAGAAAGAGGACACACAAGTGTATCTACTTTGTAATTTTATTTTTATGACATTCATTAAGAGGCAAAATTAACTTGTGTTCTAAAAATAAGAATAAAAATTAGAATTTGTCTGGGGATGGGACTGACTGAAATATGGCACAATGAAACTTTCTGAAGAGATAGAAATGCTTTATATTTTATCTTCAAATATTTATGTTTCCATTATGAAATGTTTCAGTCATCTTTAGGAATTCAAAGTTATCAAAATTATTTTTCTATATAGTACACCTTTGTATGAAAAAAATAACACGCCATGAAAAAAAAGCATACTTTACCCCTTTGGCTCTGAAGAAACCATCAATACATGTCTCACAGTTTACACCAGCAGTGTTTTGAGTACAATTGATGCACACACCACCTCCAACATATTTTCCATGTATATTTAAACTCAGATTTCTTCTGGCAACATTTTCATCATAATAGCATTCGTCGGCCTTCCCATGACAATTGCATGCTGCATTAAGAAAACAATTCATAAATATTGTTTTCTAGTTTCAGAGATAATTAAATATCATTCTCTATTATATAATACTAGAGGCCCAGTGCACAAAAATTTGAGGGGGGGAGGTCCCTCAGCCAGGCCTGTGCCCTCTCGCAGTCTGGGACCCCTCGGGGGATGACCATCTGCTGGCCAAGGCCTGCTCTCCAGGGAATTGGGCCTTAACTGGCAATCAGACATCCCTCTGGCAGCCTGGCAGTTGTCAGGGGATGTCCACTTGCCAGCGGGGAGCAGACCTAAGCTGCAGTCAGACATCCTTAGCACTGCTGAGGAGGCAGGAGAGGCTCCCACCACCACCGCTGTACTGGCAGACATTAGCCTGACTTGTGGCTGAGCAGAGCTCCTCCATGTGGGAGCTCACTGACCACTAGAGGGCAGTTCCTGCATTGAGCATCTAACCCCTAGTGGTCAGTATGTGTCATAGTGACCAGTCATTCCCAGTCTTTCTGCTGTTAGGGTCAGTTTGCATATTACCCTTTTACTATATAGGATAGAGGCCTGGTGCATGTGTGGGGCCAGCTGGTTTGCCCTGAATGGTATCCCGGATCAGGGTGGGGGTCCCGCTTGGGTGCCTGGCCAGCCTGGGTGAGGGGCTGATGGCTGTTTTCAGGCTGCCCGCATCCCCTTTAGGGTGGGGGGGTCCCCACTGGGGTGCCTGGCCAGCCTGGATGAGGGGCTGAGGGCTGTTTTCAGGCTGCCCGCATCCCCTTTAGGGTGGGTGGGGGGGTCCCCACTGGGGTGCCTGACCAGCCTGGATGAGGGGCTGAGGGGGCTGTTTTCAGGCAGGCCAAGTCTGCAACTGAAGCTCCCAGTCTCTCCTTTTTTTCTTTTTTCTTTTTATTCTGGGATTTATTTACCTTCTATAATTGAAACTTTGTTGCTGCTCCAGCTCCGAGGCTGGCTGGCCTATAAGCAGGTTTCTGGAGTTTGTTTAGCTTCTATAATTGCAACATTGTTGCTTAGAGTGCAGCTCAGAGCCGAGCTATGGCAGGTGGGGAACCTTGGCTTCCTCCATTACTGGAGCAAGCAAGCCTCCTGTTCGCTTCAGCTGCCTAGCTGCTGGCCGCCATCTTTGTTGGCAGTTATTTTGCATATCACCCTGATTAGCCAATGGGAAGTGTAGCAGAGGTATGGTTAATTACCATGTTTTTCTATTATTAGATAGGATATTTTATACTATATGAGAAAAATATATGTATTATGCATATAATCAATATAAAAGTATCTAAAATTATTTGGATTTATTGGTTATATTAGTAAATTCACATTTTTTAATGGAGCTTAAAATAATTAGAATATATAAATTAAACTGAGTCATATGAAATGCCAATATTTGACTGATTTGATCTCACAAAACCAAAATTTTATATGGTTAAACATACAATTTCTTTTTTTGGCAAAAAAAAAATGTCTTGAACTGTGACATTGGATGATTAAGATCCAGGGAATCTATAATGAATAATTAGTATAATCTCTGTGTTACATCCTATGGGTAAAAACAGATGTTTAGAATATGGTTCTTTTCCTTTACTACTATTAATAACTAAAATGTAGCATTTCTCTAAATGCTATGTTTTCTTTTAAGTGTTTTATATTTATTACCACTGATTTTAATTTTCAAATAGCTTATGAGTCTGGTACTTTAGCCTCTTTGTACATATTAGTAACCTGAAGCACGGAGAAGTGAAATAACTTGTAAAAGAAAACCAAATCAATACTGACAACCCCTGGGAAACCAGGCTCCAGAGTCTGCAGAGCCAACCTCTGCTGCATTCCCTTCAAGTTCCACCCGATGAGAGAGATAGAAGTCTGCCAACCCATCAGGGCAAAAAGAGAGGTTTGCTGAGTGGCTGAGATCAAGCTATACTGCACCAGATTGGGATTTGAGTGACCTATCCAATAGTTAGCAGTCATGTGAGGTAGGGAACTTCTTAATTTCACCAAGGGTCAGTTTCCCTATAAGACATTAGTAGACTGAGTGTCCTTTCTCAGATGTTGAGATTCATAGGTGTCCTTACATTGATTTACACATACATACGTGTGTGTGTGTTTGTGTGTGTGTATGCCCACGCTCAAACTTATTTTTCCACTGGAGGGGACATTTAAATACTGCTCTAAACCATTTCATTTTACCAACAGTAAATGTCATAGCTCTTTCTCTATTAGCATATGATTCCTCTAATATTACTTCTTAAAAGGCAGTCAGGTCACAACTAATCAGGCCACTACTAATGGGCAGTTAATTGTTTCCAGATTCCGCCTTTATAAATAACGCTGTTACACACTAGGAGGACTCGGAGGTTGGAGTAGGAGCAGTGTTCTAATGTCAGGCTGCTTCACATTTGCCAGCTGAGTAACTTTGAGCAGAAAATTCAAGCCTCAGTATCATTGCAGTACTTATCTCTTATGGTTGCATTAAGATTGCACAATGCCTGAGCCACAGTCACTACTAAAGTCCATAAATGTGAGAAGAAGTAGAGTGAGCAATTGTATACTAATGGCAAGGATTATGATCATATGCCCTGTATAGCTTTATGAGTATATCTATAGGCTAGATTCCTATCTCAAGTATAAATTCTAGTCAAAGGACACACAAAATTTTAATGAGCTTGAAAAATTCTCCTCCAACAATGCTGTGTCAAATTATTCTCTATCCAATAGATATGATAGAACTCTTTTCCCATAAACCTCACCAACATTGCATATAAGCAAATATTTTAATCCAGTTTTGGACATAGTAGGCATTCAACCATTTGTTGAGTGGAAGAATGAACATTTTGAAAAGTTAGTGTATTTTCATTGGTACTTCCTTAATTATGAGTGTTATGATCTTTTTATATGGTTATAAGTCATTTTCCTGAGAAATGTCTTTTTCCATTTTTCTGATTTTTTAACAGTTTGTGATATCTATACTAATGAAAGGGTAACATGCTAATTAGACTGGGTCGACTGGACATCTTCCAGTCGTCCAGTCCTTCTTCTGGACAAAGCCACAGTAGCGGGGACCAAGGTAGAGGCGGTTAGGGACAATAAGGCCAGCAGGGCAGGGCGCTTAGGGGTGATCATGCCAGCAGGGGAGGGCAGTTAGGAGTGATCAGGCCAGCAGGGGAGGGCGGTTAGGGGTGATTAGGCAGGCAGGCAAGTGAGTGGTTAGGAGCCAGCAGTCTGGATTGTGAGAGGTATGTCCGACTGCTGGTTTAAACATCCCCTGAGGGGTCCCAGATTGGAGAGGGTGCAGGCCAGGCTGAGGGACTCCCCTTCCCCCCATGCACAAATTTTGTGCACCAGGCCTCTAGTTTTATTATAACTAGGCAAGATCTCATAATATAGCAAAGATATTATCTCCTTGTTGTGTTTGTTGCCAACGCTTTCCTAGGCTGCTGACTTTTGATTTAGAATATAGCATTTTTGTTATATTGATGGAGAGTTTTCAAAGTTTATTCTAGAAAACTTGTAGTAATAAATATACATCAGTAGGCATTAAAAAGTTTTATATCTTTAGGATAATGCACAATTCTTTAAAAATCTTGTAAAAATATATTGCAAGAAACAGCCAAGATTTCTGCTATCAATATAAGTAGAGGGAAATAGTAATGCAAATTTATTCTCATACTATCTGGAATTAGTGCTGCTGAGAGTGTTTACCAATATAACCATGAACTAATGTGTAACACACAAGACTGGAGCAGCGCTCATTTTCACAGTTCATGCAGAGAGGGCCCCTTCCTACAGCCCTGGTTGCTGTTTAAAGGCAGTGCCTGCACAGCGCAGAGGACATGGATAGCACCTACTTGCAAAGAGCCATTTTTGTTCTGCCATCAGCAGTTTGCTATTTCACAGAATGCCCAAGACCAAAACTGAAACGGCCCTTTAGTACAGGCTCAGCAATATAATAAATATTCTCTGCTCTTTAGAGACATATCATGCCTTAAATAAACTAGACTGATGAAAGTCTAAACTGAATTCAAATGAATTAAAAGGTGATTAATCTTCTTATAGAAGGATTTGTCATGTCATGTAAGGGTTTTTCTAAATATTAAGGTGACTAGAACACAATGCAACTTGGAAAAGAACATTTTCATATAAGCTTTTAGGGATGCATACATTGCCCAAAGCTTGATTTATGTAAGGTTTTATGGTTAAGACCCCTATCTTTAATTTAGGTTTTAAAAAAATACATTTATTTTTCTATTTGGAAATACAACTTCTCATTTGTCCCATAAAGGAAGATAAAACTGTTTTATAATTGCACTATTTTAAAAAATGTGTCTAGTAGCAAGTGGAAAACTCCTTTCACCTTGCTTTGCCCATCCCTGTTGCTAACAAGTTTGACCTAACCTTTTTGTTTCCTTGTCTAAACATATACACACAGTAGAGAGTGGTAAAGGGTTTCTAGATGGAACCACAGGGATGACCGATTGTTATGACACACTGTGGCTGCTAACCGGCCCAAACCGGGCCCCAACTGGCACCCCCCAACTGCCTATGGCCCCTCACCCCTGACCAGCCCTCCTCCCGATTGGGCCCTCCCATCCCAATCAGGGATGGGGCTGGCCATCCAACTGCCCATGGACCTTCCCCTCTGCCAGCCAGCCCTCACTAACCTCCCCCCCATAGGCCTCGATCACCAGCCAGCCTGAGGGACCCTACCCATGCATGAATTCGTGCACCGGGCCTCTAGTGTAATTATAACTGTGTGAAAGGATATCAGAGATACCAGGGAGAATCACAGATCAAAAAGCAAAAAAAGTGAGTGCAGAAAAATGAAGGGACTACAGACATGCATGGATAGCATATACAGAATCTTAAACTAAAAAAAAAAAAAAAAAAAAAAAAGTATTTTACGGTTGGGATTATGTTGTGATTAAAGTTTGCTATGATTCAATGGTTTTAAAGACTTACCATGGCTAATGACAATAGGCATATACTATGCTTTCATCTATCCTATCTAATAATAGAGAAACATGGTAATTAACCATAACTTCGCTACCCTTCCCATTGGCTAATCGGCGAGATATGCAAATTAACTGCCAACCAAGATGGCGGCGGGCAGCCAGGCAGCTGAAGTGAACAGGAGGCTTGCTTGCTCCAGTGACGGGGGAAGCCAAGGTTCCCCACCTGCCGCAGCCCAGCTCTGAGCTCCAGATGCAACAATGTTGCAATATAGAAGCTAAACAAACCCAGAAACCTGCTTTCAGCTGCCAGCGGGCTCAGAGCTGGACCGGCTCTCAGCTCCAGTGACAGCTATAGAAGGTAAATAAATCCCAGAATAAAAAAAAAAAAGAGAGAGAAAAAAAGAGGCTGGGCCCTCAGCCCCTCACCCAGACTGGCCAGGCACCCCAGTGAGGACCCCCACCTTGAAGGGGGTGTGACCAGCTGCAAACAGCCATCATCCCCTCATCAAGGCTGGCCAGGCACCCAAGCAGGAACCCCACCCTGATCCGGATCACCCTTCAGGGCAAACCAGCCAGCCCCCAATTGTGCACCAGGCCTCTATCCTATATAGTAAAAGAGTAATATGAAAACTGACCCTAACAGCAGAAAGACTGGGAATGACTGGTCACTATGACACATACTGACCACCAGGGGGCAGACGTTCAATGCAGGAGCTGCCCTCTGGTGGTCAGTGTGCTCTCACAGCAGGGAGCTCTACTCAGCCACAAGCCAGGCTGATGGCTGCCAATACAGTGGTGGTGGTGGGAGCCTCTCCTGCCTCCTCAGCAGTGCTAAGGATGTCCGACTGCAGCTTAGGTCTGCTCCCTGCTGGCAAGTGGGCATCCCTGAGAGTTGCCGGGCTACCAGAGGGATGTCTGATTGCCAGCTTAGGCCCAATACCCCAGGGAGCAGGCCTAAGCCAGCAAGTGGTCACCCTTGAGGGGTCCCAGACTGCGAGAGGGCACAGGCCGGGCTGAGGGCCCCCCCTCCCCTGAGTGCACAAATTTTTGTGCACCGGGCCTCTAATTTATTATAATCCTCACACAGTGATAAATCCATCAGTGTTTGGTAAATATTACCAATAAAACAAAACAACAAAAAACACTACAAAAAGCTGAGTAACCAAAATAGCAGGGTAGAATAGATTACCAGTTATTGCCTTGGATAAAACATAGAAACTGGAAACAGTGCTTCCCTAAAATCGCCACATGCTTATATGACCTATGTCCCAGACAAGGAAGAGTTACACATGCTGTTGCCTTCACGGGAACATACCTTCACATTCGCTTTTAGTCAGAAAAGTCCCGGCGCGCCAAGGCTTCTGATGGAATCCCGGACAGCACTGGTCACAACTGTCACCACACGTGTTGTGCTCGCATTCACAGCGGGATTTCTAGTCAAAAAGGGGGAAAACATGCTTTCAGCTGCTTTTGGAACCATAAATGAAAGGTGTTCCCTGCAAAGTAGAATGAAGAGAAGAGAGAACGTCCAGACTATGGACCAAAATATAACAGTCCTGTCGGTCTGGGAAGGAAGAGCTGCTCGTCTTGGAAGCAGGTATTTGATGGGCACCAGATTCCAGAGGTCCAGGCTAGTTCTGGGATCACTGGGCTTCAGCTTGGAAGAGAGAGAAGAGAGCTGAGGTCCAACTGGGAGCAATCTTGGGCCAAAGACTAAGATCCCTTCTTTTTTGTATTTAAGGTTTCCCTCAGAGTATTGTTAACATTTGGGAGTGTGGACACAGGGAGCGAGTTGCTCCCTAGGCACTAAAAGGCATAATTATAATAGAAATCAAATGTCCCAGCATGCACCTGCAAGCGAGCGCAGCGCGCGTGCACACACACACACACACACACATGCACACAGTCCTGTCTATGTGCTCTGAGTGGAGTCTCTTTTTTAAAAAAGTACTGAATTGCCCGAGACCAGTGGTCAGCAAACCGCGGCTCGCGATCCACATGCGGCTCTTTGGCCCCTTGAGTGTGGCTCTTCCACAAAATACCACATGTGGGCGCGCACATGCAGTGTGATTGAAACTTCGTGGCCCATGCGCAGAAGTCGGTTTTCGGCCTGGGCGAGTCTAGTTTGAAGAAGTGGCGTTAGAAGAAGTGGGGGGTACCTTCGCTGAGTTCGACCCCTCAGATTGAGGACGTTTTTAGCAAAGGCCAGCTTAGAAGTACCCTAATTAAGTTAATAACAATGTACCTACCTATATAGTTTAAGTTTAAAAAATTTGGCTCTCAAAAGAAATTTCAATCGTTGTACTGTTGATATTTGGTTCTGTTGACTAATGAATTTGCCAACCAGTGCCCTAGCTTGTTTGGCTCGGTGAATAGAGCGTCAGTCTGCGGATTGAAGGGTCCTGGGTTTGATTCTGGCCAAGGGCACATGCCCAGGTTGTGGGCTCGATACCCAGTAGGAGGCATGCAGGAGGCAGCCAATCAATGATTCTCATCATTGATGTTTCTATCTCTCTCTCCCTCTTGCTTCCTCTTTGAAATCAATAAAAATATATTTTAAAAATTACTGAATTTATTGGGGTGACGGACTTCAGGTGTACAATTCTACAATCATCTGTATGTTATATTGTGTGTTCACCACCCCAAGTCAAGTCTCCTTCCATCACCATTTATCCCCTCCTTTACCATCTTCTACCTCCCCCACCCCCTTTTCCTCTGGTAATCATCATACTGTTACCTGTCTATGAGGTTGTTTTCTTTGCTTAATCTCTTCACCTTTTTCACTCAGCATTCCAACCCCTATCTCCTATGACAGCTGTCTGTCTGTTCTCTGTATCTATGAGTCTATTTCTATTTTGTTTGGTAGTTTTTGGAGTACAGTCTTCATTCGTGGCATGGAACTGACCCTCCAAGGCTGCCTTGTGGGCTCCCAAAGCTTGGGAAACACTGCTCATCGTGACATCTAATAGACACACACCCTTCTAAAAGCAGCACCTCTAACGTGCCCAAATAAATGTACCAGGGCATTTGAACCTCCCCTCAGAGGTAACATTATGATGCATTAGTCAGAAAAGTGGCTTCTCGAGAAATGCCATTTGTATTACAATTTTGGTAGGAGAAAAAAATCTATGCATAGGTAGCTATGTTCACCAATCTTACTATTCAATATATTTCTTCCATATACTATACAACAAATGACTTTGTATTTCGCCAGTTTGGTTATGACTGAGAAGAAAGATGCTCATTCATCTTCCTTTTAGTTTGTATTCACTTAATATATTGTCATTAATTAAAAATTTGACCCAAAAGCATGGCAGCATTTTCTGGCCTAGCAATTTCATTCTCTCCTTATTCCCCCTGCCCCACCCCAGTCCCCTGTTCCATGCCTTTTATATTCACTTCCATGGACATTTTTCATTTGTTTGCATTAACTTTTTTGATGAAAATTTTTGAAAGAAATGGTCCGGTTGATTGATGGCAGGCATTCTCCAAAGCTAAATCATATTGTAGGCTGTCATAGCTAAAGAGGTTTCAAAATAGAAAGACCTGTTTGGAGCCCCCCCTTTTTTTGGAGGGGAGAAAAACTAATCTGGTTTCTGATACAGTGATGGCTGATTTCAAAGTCTATCCTAACCACCAGCTCTATTTCCCTCTGGCACAGCTTCCTGTTACACTGTCTAAGCCGAGACCTGACACCCGCTCACAGGGTCCCTCTCAGCAAAGCCTCTTGCGAAACATTCACAGTTCAGAGCTTCATTTTGCCTAAGCGTCCTATAAATATACATACATTTGTCACTGGATCAAGTGGACAAGCCCTGGCGTGACCGAAGCAGATGCACATCCCTCCAACCGAGATATCCTTGACCGAGTAGTAATACTGCAAAAAGCAATCAGAGAGAAATCCTGTAAAGAAGACTGCAAGGTGAAAGTAACAGAAGGGAACCTGCAATTAAAAACTTTACTTTTTTCCTTTATTCTTAGTTTGAAGCACACTGTGTTTCTCCGGACAACTGAGGGCTAACAATAGCCCAGAGAGAGAACGCCTCTAATTTATGTTGGGTGGGCATTTTAGAAATGTCTTTTCCGCGGGCAGTACAAAGTCCATGCTGAAGCATCTGTTGTTGAGGGCAAGTTGTTATAATTCTTCATTAAAATTGTTTTAGTTTCTTGCAAGAAAACCTCTTTTATTGTCATTAGAGAAGCCTCAGTATCCATGGACCATATGTAGACTGTTTTATTTGATGAATTTGAAAAGAATCAGCATATTTAGGGGAATGTACTCATAACAATGCATTTCTTAAACAGAGGAAATGAAATGGGACTAACTGCAGGATTGACCTAACATAATGTGAGGAGTAAACTAGATGGGCAGAACACTCGCCTCTGTTCATTATGATGTTAACGGGCCCATGCAATTATTCCCCTATCTAAAGTTAAGATAGGGCTATGTTCCTAAATCTACCCAGCTTTTCAAAGACTATTTATAATTATAGAACTGAATTATGTTTTAAATTTTAATTAATATGTATGAAATATTTTATAATCGAGAGTACTTCACATTATCATATGCAATCCAAATAACCATCAGAGTGGTGATGGTTCTATTATTCTAATCATTCACATTAAAAAAAAAAAAGATTTAGAGAAAATAAGTAGGTAAACAAAAAACTGAATTCCCTGACGAAAAAGTTCCCTCTCCATCTACTTTTTTCTTTTTCTTTGTTTGTTTTTGTTGTTTATACATAGTGTCTTTTATAATATTTTTGTTGCATCATCTCAATTGATATACCTGAACTTCGAATTTATGAAATTTGCTAGGAAATTTAGGTTAAAAGTCTGCTTTTCACTAACCTCATCACATAATAATATAGATACAAATAGGGATATTTGCTTGTAGAGCTGATACAGTAGTTTTTGTAGATGCTTTTAAATTGGGAAATCTGTTTTAAATATAAATGTATAATGTTTCACTTTTGAGTCATTGAAAGGAGCTAAAATTCAATATCCCTTTTTATATATTTAAATTTACATGTAGTGTTTACTTAATTTTACTTTCAAAAAACATATAAATGTTGAATTTCACTGCTCTATTTTAAAGGCTCATATCCAATGAATTCTAAATAATAGATGGGCACCCCAATCTCTACTTTGCCTTCTCAAAAGATGATAAAAGAAACACATTTATTGCCATTGATTTTTCCCCCTCTGATAGATATACTGTCAAGAAAGATTAAATTTCCCTTCAAAATTATTTAGCCTTTCTCGGTACATATTTTTAAGTCATACTGAAATTAAAATTAAAAGGGATTTTTTAAAACAAGAATCTAACATCACCATAAAATAATCATTACTTCTGTATAAGATAATTTACACTAGGCTTATGTATAATACATGGTAAAATTATTTTAGGTTTAGAAAATACCTAAACCTAACACAAGAAACATGTGTTGTATGAGGATAACAAAACTTTAAAAGTTATTTTATGATGGAGAGATTTGTGAAGGGTAAATTAAGTAATGAGAAGAGAAAATTTATGAGGGGTATTCATGAACCAATATTCAATATTCAGTAATGGTTCAACAATTGTTGGCAATAGTCTGACCTTAGGAAGATCATTTTAGAACTAAGAGTTTTGTCCCACAATTTTAGTTTCTTCTACAATGCTCCATTTACCTTTGCTTCTGGTCACACAGTAGGTATTCTCTTAGCATGGATTTGTAGCTGAATTGCCCCTCTTGGTAATAATGTCTTGGTTATGTAACAGCGTGTAGGGGAGGTGACATAATCCAGTGCAGGTGGCGGGGGATAGATAGGAGGAAGCACAGTTATGGCTCCTAGCAACCTCCACTGATCATTTATGTCATAGTCACATAAATCCCAGTTTAACACTGGAAAACAGCAATTTTATTAGCTCCTGTTTTCAAAGATCTGTTGAAAGACTGCTTTAAGCATTTTTTTTCTGATATCCTATCAGGAAGGAAAATAGAACAATATATAAAATCAGTTTTTCCCTACAGTTGTGCTTTTTAAAACTATGGCTTTTGATTTATTAATAAAGCATAAAACTAAATTATTTAATTGGACAAAATGGTGCACAGACCAGCAGCATTGACATTACTGGGAACTTGATAGAAATGCAGTTTCTCAACTCAGCCCTAGACCCCCTAAATTTTCACAATATCAACAGCTCCTTCTGTGCATGTTAAGGTTTATGATTTATTGCAGTGTGTGTGTGTGTGTGTGTGTGTGTGTGTGTGTGTGGTGTGTGTGTATTAGTCATGTTATAAAATGTATTTCTTAGTGTTGATTGCAGCCAAAAATGTTTCAATTTCCTACAGTAACTCCCCAAAGCCAATTATAACAGTGCTGATCACCCAAAGTGACAAAACTTAGTTCTTAAAAATCAGAATATGAATTAGGCATTATGATCTTCATTTTGCAAAACAGGGGATCAAAGTTTAAAAATGTTAAAAACTTTGATAAATGTTACACATCTAACAAGTAGCTAAACTTCGATTTGAACAAAAGGCCTACCAAATTTTAAAGTCTTTGATAACCACTGCTACAAATCATGGAAAGATATATTTTAAAATTATTTAACAGAAGATTAAAAAGAAGGGTGCAATATCATTCACAGCCTACAATATGGTCCATCATAACTTACCCTTCGTGTGACAATGGGGTCAATTTCCCTTGGGTCCTTGTGAGCAAACATCATCAAATCGGCATTCAAGGTGCGGATCCTCTGAAACCGCAGGCGAATATAGCGGGCAGAGGTGAATTCTAGCAGTTCAGGAGAAGGGTCATCTGCACTTGGTCTCCCGTTGATCAGAGAGATGTGAATCTACACAATGTGGAAAAAAATTTAACAATTAAGCTCCCCAAATACTAAATATCTGGTTTTGTTTTGTTTTTCTTTTGGAAAATCAAGATAAGCTCTCTACTCCTAATTAATTAGGCAAATGCAGCTTCATGTTTACTGAAATAAAGTAACTGGGGGATTTTATGGACTTTTTAACACATGTATATGCAATATATTTGTTTATATTTTAGGTGTTCTCTATATATTGCAATTACCCATAATCCTCTATTCCAAGGCATTGCATCTACTTGGTCTTCTTAGGGGTTCCGTAAGTTTTTAAATCACTAATTTTTATCTGAAAATTATTGTGTACTGAAATTATTTAAGAGTCTGGTACACAATGAAAAACCAAAAAAACTTGGTTTAAATAAAACAACTACAAAATAGACAAAAACAGAAACTCATCAAGTACTTAAAATCATTCTAAATTTGAAAGTATCTATTTAAAAAGCCTTAGCATATAGAGAGCAAGGAAATGACACAATGCAAGGAAAACTAGACAAATCTACAATCATAGTAAGAGATTTCAATCAGTTGTTCATTTGTTGTTGGTTTTTTAGTAACTAGATCAATAAAATCAGAGGTATAACTCAGTCTATGAAAGTGCATGAAAACCTGATTGGAATGGTAGATTTGTTAGGAAAATAATTCAGCACAATTGACACTAAAACAAATAAAATCTAATAAAATCAAAATAGAGAAATTGCGAAGAAACTATCCTTCAAAGGTGCATGAATCCCACATGCTCTCACACGCATTTCACAAGAGCAGAACATTTTAATGAGAAATAAACCAGTTCGGTAAGATAAAAAGAAGTCCTATTACAGATAAAGGAATTCTTTGCCCTCATACCTAAAGAACTCCTATAAACCAACAAGAAAAAGACCAACAATGTAACATAAAAAGCAGAGAAAAGATACAAGGAAACTATTCAAGGAAATTAAAAATGGCCGTTAAACTTTTGATAAGATAGTGAACCTCACCCATTATTTAAAAGAGAACTATTCATTAAAACCACAATAATAAACTTTTTCCATTTTTTCAGATGGTCAAAACCCCAAAATATTGATAATACTCCCTGATGGCAAGACTGAAGAGGTATAAGCATTTTCATACACTTACAAGTGTGAGTGCAAAATGACATAAATCCTTATGAAAGTGAGTTTATCAATAATTATCAAAATAACAAATGTAGCTCAGCCATCGAAGCTCAGTGGTTGAGTGTAGACCTATGAACCAGGAGGTCATTGTTCGATTCCCGTTCAGGACATATGCCTGGGTTGCCGGCTTGATCCCCAGTGTGGGGCCCGCAGGACGCAGCCAATCAATGATTCTCTCTGATCACTGATGTTCGTTCTCTCTCTCTCTCTCTCTCTCTCTCTCTCTCTCTCTCTCTCTCTCCCCTCCTCTCTGAAATCAATAAAAATATATTTTTTAAAAAATTACAAATGCATACAATTTTTAACCTAATATCCATCAGTGGGCAACTGGTTAAATAAATAATATATCTACCTACTGAATTATTGCACCATAAAAAAGAATGAGGCAACTCAATATACTAATAGGAAAAAGTACTTTCACTTTTTGTACTTTGTAAACGCATTATTACCTATGCAATAAATTACATCAAATCAAACTTTTTAAATAAAATTAATTGAGTGGTAGGTTTTGGACTGAATCACCCCCTACCCCCTACCCCACCCCCAAGCAGGTGCATGCATGCACAGGAGGCTGAAGAGACAGAAATGCAGGAAGAAAGGAGTCTTGTGCTGGGCCGGATGCTGTCCAGGAACACGGCAGTCCATGCATGTACTGGGAAATTGTGACTTGAGGTCATCACTGGAATTTTCACCCACCTTTGCAAGATCATATATCATGTGTGTTAATTACATTTTTTGACAGGAGAGGCAATGGTATATGTTTCCATTCTGAACATCCTACATTTAGATAATCTCCGAGAGCATTTACAAACTGACTGCCAATAAACTACTGAGTCACTAGAGAAATAAATACAGCAAACTCTGAGATGAGAAACTAATTCTGATGTCACAAAGCATAAGCTCAAAATGCCTCATGATAAAAATATGAAATGTCCCAGCTAATTGAGTCTACCTTGGATACATAGTAAAGAATAAATTCATTTACTACATTTGAAGATGATAGAATTCAAGATCTGCTAAATATACTGAATCTGAAAATACTGGATACTTTCTCTCTAACGTAAAAAAAAAAATCTAAAAGAGTAAAGTGGATCTTGTATATTCCACATTTCTGGCATCCAGTGGGTAAACCAGAAATGTGTTTAAGTAGTCTCTATTACTTAAGAAGGTATCAATTAAATGTTAAAAGGATGAATAAAAAGATACATGAAGCAATTAAATTAGTTCCCCTTAGAGATTAATTTTGGCATCTGAAAAATCACCAGGGCCCTTGAATTCATGCTTAATTTCTGTCTCATCAAGCTCTCCCTTGAGTGCTCCTAAAAATGCTGTTTGAAAGAAAGGAGGAAATCACTGCATGTCTAGGATTAAAGTTTCTGAAAATTATTAAGGTTTATTTGGTGTTTATCCTATGGTGAACCATTATTTGTGGTGGTACATAAAATCAGTAAGTTCCTCTTTGAAACTCACGGGAAATTTAAAATGAATGGTGTACATGTTCTCATTTAGGTTAATAAACCATATGATAGCCACATAAAGGACTCAGCAAAAGAACACTTCTCACAGCTTTGGTATTTTCATCAAGCTATTCTGCCAAGAGAGCTTGTGAGTGTAGTTAGTCCCAAGCTGTTTTTGGATTATAAAACCAGCCAGCTGTTTGGCCATGTTGTGAGCAGTTTCATTCCATCATTTTTTTTTCTTTTCTTTTTTCACTCCCCTTCAAAATAAATCATAATATTGGCTAGGATATTTCCACTGACACAATGCTGTGTAATTCTGAGTCCTCTGGATAGCTTAGCATACTTCCTGGTTTCCTGTGGGGTGACAACTGGAGGGTGTCTATCTTCAAAAAGATGAAAAGTGTCAGTCCTCAAGACTACCACTGCCTTGCTGTGAGGCTGTGGGAAGTCCGTGGCAGTCTAGAATCTTCTGAAATGAGTTCTATTACAGACATGTTGGTGGGTGTATGTTCATGCTGTCAAAGGAATTCATTCCAACTGAAAATATCAGCCTGATTAACAAACAGTCTTGTAGAGTTTTAAATTACACTCTTCTTTGAAATGAGTTTTGCAGAAAAATAAAGAGGAAAAATACCTAATGAGTTTATGACCAAATGACCAAATGAATATTGCACTCTATTCACCCAAATAATCCTGTTTTTATTAGTATAAGCATACTATATAAATCATGTTACAACTGCAGATGGAGAAACATTTGTGACTCTATCGCATTTTTTACTATATAATTTATTCTATAATTAGAATACAATTTAAAAATGGTTTACGCAGCAAATAATCAGATTTCTATTATGAATAATTGTCCCTTATGATGTTTTTGTAATTATATTAATATAACAGTTTTAGATTTCTAAAATAGCTATACTCCTAATAATTTTTTAGTGGGTGCATAGATGGGAAAATGTAGGCTGCTTAGAAATCATTAATAAGTATTAGAAATTTTGAACTGAGTAGTGGAAGTAGATGGAGTTGACAATGTATGTGTAGTGTGCTCCCTTAGAGCATTTTAAAATCCCATTTGAATTTTTAATCTCTAAATTTGCCAATTAAAAATGGAGAACGACTTATGAGTAAGATGTCTCCAGGAGATAAAACAATAAAATCCACATATGTAGGTGCAGCCAAACAATATATAGGTGTATATGTCAACGAGTGATTAAGACTTGTGGGAATCTCTTAAATACAATCATGGTTAATATGATATTATTTCAGAGACAGAGAGTAACATTGAAAAATGAGCAAAATAACTTTGATTTTACTCTGTGTGAAAAGGGAAAAAATCAAATATTTGGAGAAAGGGGGTAAGCTATATGAATCTTAAGAAAAGGGGACAACACAACAATTTGTCATTGTGTTTCTAGCACAGCGCAAAGGCTCTGGCACTGGCTATATATCACCAACAAAAACCCTCAAATTATGACTATTTAGTCTTCACCATACCTGATCTACTAGCAGCATTTGAAACAACTGAACACTCCATCCACTTCCAGGACTCCACACTGACTTTGTTTTCCTCTGGCTATCTCCTTCACTACTTAACACCCTTTCTCCTCTCTAACTCTAATATTGGAGTGCCATGTTGTTCAGTCTTTGTTCTCTTCTGTTCTATTTACACTTACTCAGCTAGTGATATCATCAGCGCTCACAGCTTTAAATACCATCTATACTTACATCTCCCACATCTATGTCTCCAGGCCCGATCTCTCCCCTGAAGGTCAGAAGGCAGAAACCAACTGCCTTCTCGCCTACATTTATTTGCCTATCTAATAGGTATTTCAAATGTAGATCTCAAATTGAGTTCCCACTTTTCATCCCGACAGTCTTCCCAATTTCACTAAATAATTTCATTCTTTCAGCTACTCAACAACTTTAAGTCATCTCAACTGTTTTTTTTCTTTATTCCTATATCCGAAATGTCTGAAAATCTTATTGGCTTTACCTTCAAAATATATCCAGCATCTAAACACTTCTCTAAAACCATCTTAGCCCAAGCTTTCATCATCCTCTGCCTGGGTCCTACAATAGGATCAGAACAGGTCTTTGCTACCACACCTAACTCCCTATGGTCTACTAGTAACATAGTAGATTAAAAAAAAATTTTTTTTTTACTAAATGTTTCCATCAATTTAGTCTCAGTATTCCTTAAAATAAAAATCACAAGTTTAATATTAATTATTTAAAATAATGGACACCAAAAAAGCCAACTTTCACTCATGCTGCAAGTTGGTCTATGTTCTTTTACTTCTGCTTGCCAGATGATCTTTAGTAATTTCTGCAAAGAGATTCCTTGTCAATAGATTATATGGAAAAGTCTTAAAAGATGGCCAGCAGCTTTATGAAAATAGTGTGAACCATAGCAAAAGAGGTCCACTCCAACTCAAGTGTGTGTTACATGCCGTTGGGTTGGCTCTGACTCCTGGTGGCCCTATGAATAAGTGAGGTCCACAATGTAGACCCAGGCCTATGGCTGCTTTTACAGACTCGATTCATCTCATATGTTGTCTTTCTCTTTTCCTGCTGCCTTCAATTGACCCCAGAATTCCTGTCTTTTCCAAAGAACCCTGCCTTCTCATGATGTGCCCAAGTAGGACAACTTTAGTTTTGTCATTTTTGCCTCTAGCAAAGTTTCAGGTTCAATTTTCTTGAGGACATACTTGTTCATCTTCCTGGTAATCCAGGGTATCCACAGAGCTCCAACATCATATTTCAGAAGAATCTTTTTTTCCCTTCTTCAATGTCCAAATTTTGCATCTGTACATAGGAATTGGGAATACAAGAGTGTGGATGATCTCTGAAGACAAATTTTTGCTCTTGGTGATCTTTCCTAGTTCTTTCACTGCTGGCCTTCTGAGTATCTGTCACCTCTTTATGTCTTGGCTGCAGCATTCATTTAAATTGATGACCAAATCCAGTTAAGCAAAATCTTTAACAATTTTGATATCTTCATGGCCTATATTAAAGTTGCATATTTCTTCTGCAGTCATGTTTTTTGTTTTCTTGATGTCCAAATGCTGTCCTGCTTTGGCACTTTTCTCTTTCCACATTTCAAATCTTTGCTACTTTCTTCCAACATGAGCCCCATGCCATCATCACACTCACTATTAGCTAACTGCACAAAGTCAGCATTTTTTTTTAACGAAAGCAAAAGCTTTTAGTCTCCTCTCATCATTTGGTGCCTCAACAATCAACTTGAAAATTCTCTTGAGGTCAGTATCTATTTCACAGAGTGCTCTAAATATTATAAAATATAACTCCAATCATGTCATTCTCTTCCTCAAAACCTTCCAATGATTTTCTATTTCACTATCAATAAGAGCCAAACATTTCACAATGAACTATGAGATCCTATATTATCTGCAACATACTGTGCCCTATCCCCTAACATTACCAAAGGAGAAAACAACTTTTAAAGCTCTTTCCTTTACTCACACTGCTCCAGCCAGAGTGCCATCTTTGTTAGAGCATGCCAGGTAAGCTTTTACCTCAGAACTTTTGAACTTGGGTTCCCTCGACCAGAATGTTACCCTCCCAGATTTGCAATGCTCACTTTATCATCTATTTCAAACTATTTAGCATATTCAACTAGCTTTCTACTTTAAAAAGCTATTTCATAGAGTTAATCAGATTTTTTTCTGTAATTATATGAGTAAATCTTTGAGTATGTTATTTCCACAAAATGAAATTAAAGTCAGTAATCCTTCATATCATTTTCCATCCAAGAATTTTGAGTTAAGTTTATTTAAAGAAAATTAGGAAATTAACAGCTTGGATCCATGATTTTCTTATATCCAAGTCTACTATGCATGTTAATATTAGTTAAACATTAGTTAACTTTATTCTCTATTACACCAAGTTCCATTCTGACAGGCTATTTTCAGCTGAGCAGAACACATAAATGTGTTCTCTCAGTTATAAGACATTTTATTTGAACTTAAGAACTACTCAGATTAATTTTGTTAACCAGACCAAAGTGAACCTTACCTATTGGTTAGCTTGTTCTTTGTGCAAATCATATTCTGGCTATTTCATTGTCCAATCTATATATTTGATGTACTACTATTTGCACGAGTTCATAAAAAAACAATAAACTTATTAAAATTATAGAGTAAATTTTTTAAACTCGATGGAAACACAATAACTACCAATAAGGCTAATTAACAGAGAACCTTGCTTCTAGAAGAAAAAGTTTTTTCCAAATGTTATTATCTTTATGAAGTGTCATTAGTTTTATTATATGTAACAGAATAGTTATTGAAAAATAGCCTTCCTTACCTCATCAGAAAAGTTTCACTGCAATTTTTAAAACTTTTTCAAATCAATGGAATATTTTAAAAGTCTTACAAATATAAAAATACATGCATATCTAAATATTAATGCATGAGTAACAAAAATACATTAAATAATAAAAGTTATGTCATTTAAAATACAGGTTAAATATTTAAACATTTCAGACTAGATATTTCCCTAACCAATAAATTTTACAGCCATCATGAGGAAATCAGGTATTACAGAATCAATATTTTCCAGTCCATTATTTTCAGTGATATTAGGCATAGTTTATTAAAGTTCTCTTTGTACTTTCCTACACCTTCTATTTTATTTTCTCCAAACTAACAGCTGTCATTTTTATGATTATTTTTATTAATTCAAATACTGCTCCTTTGTACATCCAGAAAATGAAGTATTCTGAAGGCTCAAAACACATGCATACAAAGCTTTATCTCTGGTCTGCCTCTTCATACTTTAATATTTTTTATTCATTAATTTATCAATCAGTCACCCATTCAATCAAAAATGTTTATTGGATGCCTAGTATATTCCAAGTTACTGAATCATTTTCACTTCCATTTTTTAAAAATATATTTTTATTGATTTCAGAGAGAAAGGGAGAGGGAGAGAGAGAAAGAGAGAAATATCAATGATGAGAGAGAATCATTGATTGGCTGCCTCCTGCACGCCCCCAACCAGGGCATGTGCGCTTGACTGGAATCGAACCTGGGACCCTTTGGTCCGCAGTCCAACACTCTATCCACTGAGCCAAACCAGTCAGGCTCACTTCCTCTTTTTGTGTCATGGTTTATCTCACCTCTGAGCCCCTTTGTCAAGAACCTTTTCTGTGTCTGCACTGCTTGCACTTGCACAGATATACTTTACACAGAGTTTAGTCCTCAGCTGAGATGTCAATTCCTTCCTTCCATGAATATGTCCATGTTCTGTCCAGAAGTTCTTCCTATGAATTCTCTGAGCTTCTCTATTATCACAGCCTG
This sequence comes from Myotis daubentonii, assembly GCF_963259705.1. Lineage (NCBI taxonomy): Eukaryota > Metazoa > Chordata > Mammalia > Chiroptera > Vespertilionidae > Myotis > Myotis daubentonii. Next base: position 19,561,356 of record NC_081845.1, on the reverse strand, counting down.
TTTACTTGCATGTGTCTGCTACTAGACTATAAGTTCAATGAGAATAGAAACTTTGCCTTATTTATAATATATTTTAGTGCTCAATAAAGTGAATAGTACATGGTAAATTCTCAATAATTACTATCAGTGTCCAAATACTATAGGCTGTGATAGATCTTCTGGCAAATTAACTCTTTTCCCCAATCAATATTCCCAATTTTTACATATCATTCAAAAATTAACTTTGTATATTTGTAAATATATTTTACCTATATTTCCAATTCCATTGATTGGATGCACATAATAATTTTGGCATGAATTTTATTTACCACTAGAGGCCCAGTGCACGAAATTCATGCATGGGTACGGTCCCTAGGCCTGGCCGGCGATCAGGGCCGATCAGGTTCCCCACCTCCTCACCTCCCCACCTCCCCACCTCCCCGCCTCCCCGGCTCCTCCCTCCCTTTCTCCCTCAGCGCCCCACCGCAGTCGCTGGTCACCTGCCATGTTCCATGCTGCCCCCTGGTGGTTAGCGCACATCCTAGTGAGCAATCAAACTCCTGGTCTCCTGGTCGAACTCCCGAGAGGATGGTTTGCATATTAGCCTTTAATTATATAGGATAATTAACTAAATATCACTACAGCTGTAATGATTCAAGTACTTAAAGGGGCATGTTATGGAGATCTTGGTAGCCCCAATATTTGGAAGAATAAACAAAAAGTATTTCAGACACTAGTGGAGTCATTTCTGAAGATAAAAATAATGCAATATACTTGTATAAATGGATACATTCTTTCAGGTGCCTCAAAATTCCTACTTACCAGAACTGGAAATACATTCTTTTTATGCAGAATGCACTGAGTTCATTTAGAAATTTCTTAATAAATATTGCACTCTCATTAGAAGTGTACAGACCCAACTAAAATAACTTCTCCATGGATAATGATTACTGATCTGCTTAGTAGTAGTATTTTAATACATAAAATATCAAGGACTAGAAGTGACCTTAACTTCCTTATCCCAAGAATACAGGAAACATCAACTTAATGAACTGTTTAACAAATAGGACTGTATCACTGGCAACTCTACCCGGAGCTTAGTCTTAACAGGTATTTGACACTCCTATAAGATGGTATTTCACTTTTGACACCCACATGGTTCCATTGTCCCTGAAACTTAGATTGTTTTTCTCCTGTTCTTTAAATTATAATTCTTGCCTTTGTCATTCCTGAATGAAAGTTTTTCCTTCTATAAAATATTTAAACATATTCTTCACTGTCAAAACAGTAGTCATTAATAAATTGCAGTGTAATAAGAAAATCAGTTCTCTTGAAAGAGTATTTGTCCTTTTGTTTTTCTTTTTCTTTTCTCATAGTGGAAATATTTAAAACACTGTGTTTCAAAGATTTGTGGAGCTTCTCTCCTGGTCAAATAAGAGCATCCTTGTCCCTCTCTCTCTTTCATTTTATATCAAAGTTATTTATTTTTGTACCAACAGATTTCATGAAGCATGCTTTCTAACTTTTATGAAATTAACACATAGAAAGGCTGTTTTTTGAAAAGATAAAAAATAGAAGTGAAGTCATAGATGCTTTAGGGGTTTTGATTTTCTCAACACCTCAAGCTTGGTATGGTCTTTCTTTTCAAAAAGCTCTGGTGAATTCTTGCTTCGTACAAGTCAAAGCCATCAGCAAAGCATTTATTTCTAAGCCCCTTGAGCCTAGGTTAGTTTCATCTAGAACATGCCCAGATGGGTGACCTGTAATCCATCGTAATTGAGTGGAAAATCTTGTATCATTCCCACTGGTCATGATGTATAAAAGAACAATGATAACTAAGTCCTTGATATTTCTAAAAAGAGAAAATCATTACTAAATACAAATATCACCCCTCTCCCTTTTCTTTTCTCTAAAAGGACCTCGACACACAGGAGCTCATTTTAAACCTATTTTAAAATTTAAAGTTATTTTCAAATGATAATTTTAAGAAGTACTCCAAGTTGAAAATGTTTCATTTATCACTTGTGTTTTTCTTTCTCCAGGTAAAGTATATAATATTTTCAGGGATAAAAGAAGTGTTGTCAAAATAGGTTTTCTCAATCTCTTTTGGGAGCTTCTCATATAAATTTTATCAAATGCAGATGTCATTTCTAAATCTTTGTGCTGTCAACCTAAGATAATATAGGGATATAAACATCATCTGAAATTCACAGCAGGAAATAATCTAAGAAAAATAGCTTCAGAATAGACCACTAGGGAAAATCACCAGATTTTCTTACTCCCCTCACACATTTGCATTGTTCCAAATCCTCTTTTGGGTGTGCCTCAACCAGACACAGACTAAGAGAACAGAATCATTAGTCATCTATTCCAACTTCATAGCTATTTCAGAAATTTCTGTGCAATACACAGGACGTGGCACATAAAATCAATAGTGGTTATTACTGTGTTCTTATTGGATATTAGACACTCTTGCATGTGATCTCTGTATCCCAAATCATTCAGCAATGCCGGCTGGTGTGGCTGAGCATCAACTGATGAACCAGGAGGTCATGGCTAGTCTTCTGGTCAGGGCATATGCCTGGGTTGCAGGCTCAATCCCCAGTGTGGGGCATGCAGGAGGTAGTCGATCAATGATTCTCTCTCCTCATCGATGTTTCTATCTCTCTCTCCCTCTCCATTCCTCTCAGAAATCAATAAAATGTTTTTAAAATAAATAAACCATTCATCATTAACTCATTTCATGCTTATAACAATCTCATAAGGTTCTTGTTATTATCTCCTTTTAAAAAAGAGATACACACGAAATTTTAACAAATATGGCTAAGTTCATATAGCTAGGATATGTTCCAATTTGAGTCTTACTGCATGGCTGAGCTCAGTACCACCACACTACCTCAGTTGGTTAGAGCATTGCCCCTATATGCTAAGGTTGTAGGTTCAATCTCTGATCAGGGCACATACAAGAATCAACCAATGAATGCATAAATAAGTGGAACAATAAATCTCTCTTTAAAAATCAATTTTAAAGGAAGTACTAAAACCTCCAATTATAGGGAGAGAGGGAAACAATACATTAATACCAAAAATAAATATCTGTGAAACTAACATGCTCTTCCTCAGTCTCAAATAAGAATAAAAGCAACTGAGAGTACAATGACCTACATTGGTAGGACAGAATGATCAGTACACTTGAAAGACATGACAACAGCACAAAGGAAAACTTAAGCAACATTTTCCTGTTTTGTTTTTAGTCCCCATGTGGGAACACTTGTTTAAAATTAAAATAAAATCTTGGAGCATGAGATCTAAATACAGTGCCAGATCCTGTGTCATTAGATTGGAACAAATCAGTCTCTCCTTCTCATTTCCTGACTTAAAGTTTCCTCAGAGAAAAACTCGTGTGTGTGTGTGTGTGTGTGTGTGTGTGTGTGTGTGTGTGTGTGTATGAGTGTTGTAAGTACATAATAAAAATCTGAATAAATATATTATCTTGATTTTCTCCCATCTATGTAGAATAGCATTTTGGGATGGCCATTGGCAAGCTAAACTAATTTAATTTTCACAAAGGTTCAACTTTAAACAAAATGTCAGATATTTTAAATTATGAAGGCATACTAATTCTTAGACACAAGGTCCTCATGATTGAGCAAGTTCCTGGGCTACCTGCATTTCTAATATCCCTAACATATGTGTATGCAAACTAGAGTCCCCATGCTGACTACCCACACATCCTTACCTTTTGGCAGGTGTTTCCTGACTCCCTACTCTTGCCAATATAAGGACAGCCTTATTCTCTGAACTTTCCCTTCTTTTGCCACCTTTCTCGTGTTTTTTTTTTTTTGTCTTTTATGTTTAATTTTTTTGGTGTTTGCTTCCATACCTTTACTTGTTCTCCAGTCACCTCTTATTTTTTCATTCTTATCCTGCTCTTTTTCATTTCATCTTTAGAGTGAAATTGTACATCCAAGGTTGATCAAGTTTCTATGCTTTCAAGTGAAATCATGTGTTCCATTACTGTAAATATAGCCTCTAACCTAGTTTTGTAAAAGCAAACTATAGATATTACCTCTCCTAACTTTAGATTTTTTTCATTGTACAAAGAATAAATCAATAAATAAAAAAATGTGGGTTTTTTTAGAGAATAAAATTTTAATTCCCATAACTGAGGAATTTTCATTTCAGTGGGTTCGTAAATCTGAGTAGCAGCAACGGGTCTGTGTGTAAGATTGCAAAGGTGTTCATGCACATATGCTTTTCTAATTTGGGCTAATCCTGTGCCTGATACTTTATACAACTGTGTGCATGTATGTGTGTACTTGTTAATTACAGTTTAAGATCATACATGTTAGAAACAGACTATCTGGGTTCAAATTCTGCCTCTTACTCTTTGTGTGAATTTAGCAATTTACTTCATCTCTCCATGCCTCAGTTTCCTCTGTAAAAGACAACTAAGAATGATACTTATTTTATCATGCCATTTGCTGGATTAAAAGAAATAATTCACGTGAACTGAATAGAATAATGCCTAGCACACAGGAAAAATACTGTGTTAGCCATTATTGTTATTATTCTTGAGAGAGCAAGGAAACTATTACAAATGGTTGTGTGTTTCCCTGCTGAGCAAGATGTGCTGCACCCTTTACAATAGTTACCTACTACCAACCTGAACAGCCTCAGAAGACAGAAGTAGCAGTGACAAAGTTCCCACCCACAATCGGGAGGTGATTCTGGAAATGTTTTGAAGGTTGAACATCAGTGGGAGACTATCCCTCAGGAAAGAAGGACCTGTGCCTGGATTTTACCTTCTTAGTTCCTGTTCATTTTCACACAAACAATTAAGAGATGCAAAGATCAGAGGAGTTCCTGGCTCAAGCGCTCTCCAGCTCTGTGTTGGGGCTGTTGCTCTGGGGGTGGTCTATATTCCCATTCCCTGACATGACAGTCTTTGGAACTAAGGACAGAGTAAGTGACCAAATGCCAACACAGGGCTGCAGGAAGAGGACATTGTAGAACTGACATCTGGACAGTAGTTTGTATTATAGATTTTGTACACTTGAAACCTGTATAATTTTATTAAAGAATGTCACCCTAATAAATTAAATTTTTTTAAAAAAATATGATGTGGGATGGGACTAGCTATAAATCTAACTTCATACTTAGATTTTTTTTTCTTTTGAGTCACCAGGCTTGCAAGCATATCGCTTGACGTACACTGATGGCTAGATAACATGAAAAAATATCAAAGTTTCAAGGAAGTGTTTTCTTGAGGTTCAGTGTTAATTTCACATGCTTTATGTGACAACAGCAAATGCGATACACGTGAATAGTATCCTAAGGTCAGCTTCCTGCATTCTTCTGTACAGAGTTGGATCATAATCATTTATTTATTAGGTTTGTAGGATGTTAGCTCTACACACCCCTGACATCTGTACGGCACCAGCCGATCTCTAGTTGCTTCAAAGAAGCAGAGTCACCGAGGGACCTCTCCTCCCACACCACAGATGATGATTTCTGCGGATTTACTGAGTACACAGTGTTCTTGCTCCTTTGCTGGACTCACACTACTAACTGACCACAGGAAGCTGCAAAGCCGTGCCCTCAGAGAAGCTCAGATACAGCTTGTGTTGTTGATTAGCTGGCGGGAGGTGGGGGAATGAGGGACATGCTGAGATTCAAGGCCGCATTTTGCGCAGGCACCCATGCACATACCAAATATTTAGAAACATGAAAACTTGGGGGAAAATAAATAAGCAGCTGATTGGAAGTCATTGATCGTTATCTCAAGTTACTTGTCTAAAGTGGATTTTGTTTCCCCACATTCCCCTTTCCCTTTCCTCTTGACAAACACAGCGTGAGTGAAAGGTAAAGGAAATAAAACATTTAATCAGTCATCCAGGGGCCAGGGCTAAATTGCTTGCTGTTATACATTTGCTGCCAAGTTCACAGAATCAGGTTTGTTTTCAATTATTTGTAATATGCTTTCCCAGAAGAATTTATAATGGGCTGTTTAGGCACTGTTCCCTTTTTCATTAATGACAAAAATACAACTGTTCCTCCTTAGCAAAAAGAAAAGGAGTTAAATTAGGAAAATTGCTATGAATGTTGCTATTGGGCTTAAGAGTTTCTTGGTTGGTTGGTTTTCATTTTAAACTGGTTCCGATGAGAAACGGCAACAAAACTGTCTCATTTCTTCTTCCCTCTCATGGTATTTATTTTTAAAATAAGATGCTAAGAATAATGTCTAATTTTGAAACAATTTATAATAATAACACCTATAAAATATTTTTAAAAGCATATGTTGTGATTACTAGTATCTATGCTTTTATAATAGCCGTGAACTTGTTTCCTTGAAAAAAAAAAAAAAAGATACATTGTAAGTCCAGTGACTATTTACTGGCCAGAATGCAATGTTTCTAATCTCGCTAATTTCTAAAATCGTCTTTTCTCTTTCATTTTGGGATCCCCTGTAGTTTTTCTCTAGGCCTCCCATGTCCTACCACTATCAGCATCCTGCAGTCTTCTGCATCTTTCAGTCTGATATGGTGCTAATTAAAGACACGGACTCAATAAGAGGGGGTTCCCTATCAGATAGTTAGGTATGGCAGTCCTTTGAGAAAGACAAGAGTCTCTGAAACCCTACTTATAGACATCCCCATGGGCTGATTACCTACATGCAAAGATGATGTACAGACATTTTAACCCAATCATTTCACCCTGTGATAGCACAGGGCCAGAGACCATAATAGCCATGTGCCAAAACTTACCGTTATACACACTGAATAGGGGTATGTCCTTAGAAAGTTGGTTTTGAAAACTCTAAGGCCTATGCCTAGCATTAGTATGGACTGGGGTTTGTATGTTTTTCTGAAAATCTGATCAATATTCAGCCCCTTCTTTAACTTCATTCCTGATAATACATCTTTTTTCTGTTCCTAACCCTTTCTTCCCTATCATAAGTAAGCACTTTCACTGGTCTATCTCACGACCTTCCTGTCCTCCAGCAGTGGACTTCAGCTGAAATAATCCTTTCTCTTAATGGCTACATCTATACCCCTGATTCTCAAAATCCCTTTATTGGGTCTCCAACCTATGCTATTTTTTAAAATAAAATTTAAATTATTCTCAGTTTTAACTAACCACCTTATTTTTACCTGAATGTCTTCCCTCACATCTATATCTTCCTATTTTCTTCCAGTGGCATATTTAAAAGACACGATGGTGCTGATAAAGAGAGAGGAAAACATTCTCTAATGGCATCATCAATTTATACAATCTGTACAGAATACACATACTAGTATACCACCCACAATGTTGTTTTCTCGAAGTGAAAATATAAATAAGCATGTCAATTAGTGAGCAATTTTAAAACAAGCATTCTAGAGTTTACACATCCACATGAGTATGCCTTTTCATAGTCATTATTTTGGGGTGCTCTGAGTAGAAGAACAATATTGCCTTTTCTTCAACCTTTTTTAATATTTATTGTGTTTTTTTCATTATTCCTGAAACATTTTTAAGTGGTAGGAGGAAGACTATTTAAAAAAAATATTTGGGGGGAAAAGAGGTCATGAAAATTAAAGATCAGAATATAAATAAAAAAATTCAAGCTGGAAACAGAGGCAGGTACAGATAGCAGAGCTTGCCCACACACTTTCTCCAAGTCTCCTTTAAGCTTCAGTATTCCTTAAGAATCAACTACAAGATGGGACATATTAAATATTTGAGAGGGGAACTGATAGCGAAAGATAAATTGCTTTAAGAATCTTTTCACTCATTATAAAGTTAAATCCTTTTATCTACTGAAGACAATCATTCACCATGTCAATGTCGCTTACAAAAAAACATATTTTTAAAAACTGTGTAAAATAATATGCTTGAATCTTAAATATAATTTATAATTCTGACTACTGTTGTTTTCAATCATTAGTATCATTAAAACACAAGTTAAATAAATTTCAACATATTATAATTTTAGTGTAAATTCTCATAATTATAAAGTAATATACCTTATCTTTACACATCATTGAAGGGATTATGTTAATAGATTTTGTCTTTAACTTTGAGAAGCAGAACAATTATGGGTCATCTACATGTTCTTCCAGCTTGTGAAATCGATCGTGTTTGTGTTTCAATGAACATCTGTTTGACAGATTGAAAAGCCAATTATGATTTATCCTTTTGATGACATTAAATATCCAGATAATAATCAACACTGATGACACACTATACTTTTCAGTTTCACCCAGATGTCTGGCGTCATGTAAGACACCACCTTAGTTTGACATAAAAAAAAAATGTTTCTTGACTTTTGGCACATTAAAGTGGAGAGGAATCTAATATGAATGGTGCGGTGGTTGCTTCATTATTTTTCTCAATAGGCACTATTTTATTAGCCAAACTTTTAAAATATTCTAAGCGAAATTGTACTTAGAAATAAATGTCATACTTGTAAACTTTCAAAGTTTCCCAGTACGAATAAAAGTCAGAATAAAAAATCTAATTATATAATTTATAACATAACAGTTTTCAGAGCAAGTCTTTAAATTCAGAGTTTATCCTTCATATATTATTTCAAGAACGTTTTATACTATCAAATTTGAAATACCCTTAAATATATGCTATGTTGATGTGTAAGATCTGATATGAGAATTTGGGATGTGAATGTTAGGGACATAAAACTTATATTCTAGTTCATTTGCTTTTGTTTAATGTATAGCCAAGCTTAGGTTTCTCCACGCCTTTCCTGAAAACTCTGGTCAAGTCCTTCTTTATAAGCCTGGAGACTCCTCCCTTGACATTGACTATTTAATAACATTCCTATAGTTTTTATAGGAATCAATCGAATTAGCACATAGTCAGTTGCTTATTATATAAATCACATCAAGGTCTGAGTGCACATTTCCCAATGAGAATATATAAGGCTTGCCATGATCTTGCCAGAAATCTCTCTGTTCAAAACTGACTCTTTGATTTTGCTGGTTTTACCTCATCTAACCTTGAGAGGTTGAAGTATCTCCAGACTCAGTTCTAGGACTGTTTCTCTTTATTAGTCTTTACGTACTTCCTGGGTGATCTCAGGCAGTCTCATGGCTTTAATTTTTCTAATTCATGTCTTTAAGCAGTATTTTTCATCTGAACCCTAAAATACTATATACTCTCTATTCAATCTCACTATGATCTCTATTACAAAAGGCCAGTGGCCATAACACCGTAATGACCAAACAACCGGTCACCAGTAGATGCATTGATGGGTATCACGGCACGGCAGGTCTAGGGTTCCGCCGGCGCGGCAGGTATGGGGTTTCGTGTGATTTTGCACACTGGGCCTCTATGTTTAATAAACATTTCAAACTTAACATTTAAAATTGAACTCCTGTTTGTCTCTGTCAAAACTTGCTACGCCCACAGGCTTCTCCAACCCACTTAATGGCAACTCAATCCTTCCAATTGCTTAGGCAGAAAAAATGTAGACTCATACTTCACTCATCTCATTGTCTCACACCTCAAGAAAATGCATCAGCAAATGCTCCTGGAAGATCCAATTGGTCAGGAAATCCTATTGGCTCTACTTATATGTCTTCTCATCACCTTCACAACTTCCACTGTGGTCTCAGTCAATCTCATTTATCCCCTGAAAAACTCTAAAAAAAACCTCTTAACTGCTCTCTTGCCTCCACCTTCCCCTTCTATGCTCTGACACCAACCCACCACAGCTGTGAAGAACCCAAATCTTTTACAATGGATAGTAAGCATGCTTGTTCCCTGCTCTGGAGGGAGACACCAACTGTATCTTCCAAGGCTGTAAGCAAACCTGCTGTTGCTTCATAGGCAGACGCTATTTCTACTTTGCAATACTGTTCACTCTAAAAACAGCCTGGAAACTATAGTCTGGAACAAAGATGATCAGTGCCTCTGGTTTCAAAATTGGCCCTGGGTTGTCATCTGAATTTAGTCCTATGCTTTTGGATCTGGCCTATTATTTCAAGAAAACACACACACACACACACACACACACACACACACACACACACACACACATGAATTAGATGGTTTTTAAATTGAAATAATTTTAAAATGGGCATTTATATGCTGATTTTATAGTTTATTTCATTTAATTCTCAGTGTTAGCAAGGTATTACTATAATCCCCATTTCTTTGCAGATGGGGAAACAGGAACAGAGAGGTCAAAGACCTTGCACAGGAGGCAGCAAGTAGTAATTGGCAGAGCCAGGGATTCAAGTCCACCAGTACAGGCATGTGGTGGCGCTATGGGGTGAGCCGGAGCATGCCACCCCAGGAGATGCGCTCTGCCTCAGACAACTGCTGGGCACAAATCCTGTCTGGCAACCATGGAGATGGTTCAATCACAACACAAGTTACAAATATTCACACAACCATTTGGGAAACACCATTTGGGAAAAATTAGGTGGTAAACCTCATATACAATCCTGACTCCCCATGTTCTGTATAGTGTTATAGGGCCTCCCAATGACTTCCAAAGGCATGAAGCAAAGAATAGCATGAGGGCATTCTGGGTCATAATTCCCTGAGTGTTTCACTTTGGACCGCATGTATTAATAAGGCTGCATTTGTGATTATGAGCACATTTATACCCTGAAGCTCCCCCACAATGAAATTCAGTTGCCCAGGGGAAACACAGAGGTCTACAGTGGTGCTCTCTCAGGCAGGCGTATCTGACAAACAAGCAAAAAATTCTGATATATGATTTTTCCCCAAAAACATTATAAATGTTGATTGCATCAGTGCGGTTAGAAAAATACTCTGTTAACCAGTTATAAATCATCAATTGATATTGTTATCATCATAACTAGCCAGTTAATATTAATAAAAGAAAGGCAGCAAAAAGTAGTCAGACTATGTAAGCATGGTCACCTGGGAAGCTTCACCAGGAAGCTACAGCTTCACACAGGACTCTTCCTCCAAGAGGATTAACACTCCTCCCTTCTCCCATCTAGTGCTAGATTGTTGGGGGGCGACAGACACAGCACAGTAGAAGTCGAGATGAGGCAGGGAAGGTGCTTGCCTGCCAGTCTCGCCTGGGGAACAATGGATTGGCTCTGGGGTGGACCCCATCAGAAGTGCGCAAAATCTTGAAAAGTGCATTGTTTAAGCTCCTGTTTAAAACCCCAGACAAAGAAGCTTTCTGGCTCTTACTCACTCTTGTTTCCTCTTGCTCTTGTGACCTGCACTCTCTGGTGCCCTCGCCTATTCTCCCTCAACAGCCACATGGCGTTAAGCAGCCACATGGTCCACGGCCATGTGGACCCCACACACAATGGACAGCAGCTGGGAACACAAGCTAAGCTAGCCAGATGCTGGAATGGACTGCACTTCAGTATGAAGCAGAAACTCTAGCAGTGGCCTTAATTCTGGTGCTACTGAAGATAAGAATGGACTTCTTCCATGGCAACGGACAGAGATGGGACCTTTGAGGGGAATCCCCTTAATTTTACACCATCAATAAAGCTTTTCACGAAACCCATCCTCCTGTGGGACCCTCAGGGCATTCTTTTCCTCTTGGTACCCCCAAGAACTCCACTATCATCGATAACATGATGAAAGATTTACATAGAATTTTAAAATTGTCATAGGGCATTTAGATACATATTCAAATAAAGATTAACAGGGTTAGGGACCTGTAAGTTCTGCTTATTATAAGTCTTAAGGAAAGCCTAAAACAGTTAGTGATCTTTTTGCCCATCATTTTGAAGGTGAACCATAACTTTTCAATAAACATAATAATATTCACAAATTTTGATTTTTTTCATGGGAAGCAGCAGATACCTTTATTTCAACTGAAGTGATTACCTCAGGGACAATTTGAGATTTTAGGTAACTCAAAAATATTTAATAGTTCAATGCCTTAGAAAATTGACTGTGGGTAATTTTAAGTATAATTTCAAAATATATTGTTTACAATTTGCTGCTGCCTTGTAATTTCTTTGATCTACAGCAGCCTTTCCCATAGTTTTCAGGATATATCTTTTTAAAACCGATTAATAATGGTATTAGGAAGTTTACTCTAGCTTCACTAACAGGATGATTTTGTTTTTTAAAGCATACAATTTCCGGATTTGAGGTTATTTATTAGCACCTCCTTCCAGAGCTTCCAGCTTTTACTCGAGGTGTCAAGAGGCTCTGCCAGTTCTAATGTGTATAATGTTCAAGGAGATCTTTGGAATAGCAGACACACCACTAAAAATACATAGAAGATATAATTAGAACGAAGAGTTGTTAATTGATGGAGCTGACTTGTGCTAAATTAAAATACTCAAGTTAACTAAAAGTACATGGTAAACAATAGCATCAACAGGGTTTGAAATAAAAATTGGAAGTGCAATTGCAGAAGACTCTGAGGTCTTCAAAGAAATAGTTATTTTTTTTTATTAAATTGGTAAATCTCCCAATTTACAGCCTAGTAGACAGACTTCCATAAAAATGAAAGAAACACAGTGAAGAAGATAATTCATTAGCTTTTATAAGTGCTCTGTAGGTAATTATTTCTGAAAATCCACTCCAGGCCCACCATGGGCGAGGGACAATGGGGAAGGCGGTGTCTGTCTTGCACACAGCAGGGGCCTCTAGACTAACAGGCATTCCCACCCACTATGACCATACCACACAGTCTGTGCAGTTTCGCTTCAGATACTGTTAATCATTTCTGCATTTGAAAAGTCTCCTTGAGAAATCCAGCTGAAGGGGCATACTGATTCATGTGTCTTAAAATACCCTTGCCACTCAGAAGCTATTTTTTATTAAAGGCAATAAGGGAGCAGCATGAGAAGACATTAGGTGCATTTGGAATTATCTAGAGTGCTCACTTCTAGATTTTCCTGTATATTTTGCCTTCACTCAAAATCATAGCAAATGCAATAGCAAAAGACTGTGTCGACTCTTGAGGATACTAATTTCCTTAAAGATATTTTAATGCAATTGGAAGAGACATGCTGAAAGCTTTAGAAAGATCACTTAATGGAGGATAAATAGGCCTTTAAACAAAATAGCACTGGAAACAAAAAGGAAGTCATCTGTGAAAGAAAGGTCTGACTTCTCAGGCCATAAAGGTTATATTTAAAATCCAGATACTTTATGGCATAATAATCATAGTATATTTAGTAAACATTGTAAAACTATTTCACCTTTCTTGAGTTTTTAATCTGAAATCCCATAGTATTTTTATTTACAAAATAATTATACATTTTTAAGTCAGAATGATCCTCATAACACCCTGTAAATCCAGAAATGTATTAGTCCAATCATGCCAATTTTTCTGCATGAGAATGTCCCACAAAGCAACACTTATCTGTTTTATTTCACTTTTCTTTGATAAATTTTAAAAAATTTACAATTGGTTACATTATGGATTTTTACTAATTGTGCTCAGAAATTCCAAAACATTTAAAACTCAATTTTCGCCCTTACTTTACTGTGTCCATGTTACCTCTCTTATGTAGAGATTCTTAAGGATTGAGAAAAAGAAAGAAAATGGATTTTTGCATATTTAAATTTCATTGTGATTTTTTTGAATGCACCAAAATAGTTTGGTATAACTTGTGCATTAATTGGACATATGTCTTTCCCCTATGGCAAGTATGTATGGATAGTGTGTATTTGTAGATTGCTTTAGAATCTACAGTATATGTACATACAGTATTTTATTTGGTCTCACAATAAACCTGGAAGGTAGATAAAACAGAAACCTTAAACCAATTTATTAAGAAAATAGAGTTCCTAAGAAGACACATCAATGATCCCATGAAAAGGAAACACTAGGAGGTTACAGAAACTAAGAGTGGTAGAGCTGGGTATAAAACTCTGTTTTTGATTCTTACTTCAAATCCAGTGCACTTTCCATTAGACCAGGTCCATAAGATGAGCACTGCTTTCCAACCTGATGCCCTGAAATAGGTTAATCCATTCATTGGACTACTTCAGGGCACATTTCTTACTGTCTTCCTCTTAGCCTGCTATCACAATGCAATTCTCTTCATAATCAGGTACTTGGCAGGAAGTCACAGTGATGTTCTTTCAAGGTTAAGGCTAGCAAATTTTAGTTATTGTTCCCCTCAACATTGTTTATATCAATATTCCCTCTATATTATATGAAAGAGTTTAAAATATTCAATCTGTAAAGCCACATGCTAATACAAATTCATGGGCAGCTTGCGGGTAAGTTCATGATGTGCTAAGCTTAGAGGCTACTGCATTAGCCTGGGTTCAAATACTGTCTGTTTCATTCACTGTCCGTTTAACCTTGGGCTAGATAATATTGTCCAGCAGTTTCCTCATCTGTAAAATGGGAATAAGAATAGTGTCCACTGGATGAGGTTATTGTGAAAGTTGATGAGTTAACAGATGAAAAGCACTTAGAATGACATCTGGCTCATTGCAAGAGATCAATAAATGTTAGTTATTATTACTCAAAATGTAAGTTGGGAAAAATATATTGGCTCTAATCACAGGTCATCTGACAATACACTTTTGTGTAGCATTAGGCTAGCTCTCCATTTGTTTAGTAATACATATTCTATGTTCATCACACAGATGACTACCCAGCAACAAAGAATATTAATGCTTAAGTGCTCCCCAAGTAACTCAAACATAAGGATTTGCTTATGCATTTGACATTTGAGAGTAACATTAAGTAACATCAAGGCACACCACATATCCATCCCCAAGGCTTCTTCCTGGGTTAAGTAGACTGACACAAAATTATAGACTGAATCATATTATTTTAGTTTCCCAAAGGCACATATATCATTATTGAGTAAAAATTTGAAGTTTATAACCTTAGCTTTCTTATGTGGTAGAAACTGTGCTGTGCCAGCACGGCCAAGGGTGAACCTGAGTGAGGGTGGTGAAGGATTAGAAAAGACAAGACAACAGAATAAAGGTGAGGCTGGGTGGAACGCTGCCCTCTCCGATGGAGAGACAGTGCCATGGACTACAAGCCGTGTCTTTATTTTATAGCAGATTCCATGAGGCAAAGTAAGGGCGTGGTCAAGATGTTCACAACATTCTCATGGGTTTCAATCCTACTCAATTACATGCACCTATCAAGTTCAATTACATGAACTCTATCAAGCTCACATCACTCAGACACGTGGGGCCACGTGTTCAGGCCATAGGTTCAAGCTTACAACTATAGTTGTTGGCTATAATTGTGCTGGGAAGGCTCTGCCCTCCAAGCTGGGACTTGCATGTGGCAATGAGAGGACTGTGCCCTCTCATTAGTCTGAGGCTTGAACCTGTCCAAACACTGTAGCCGCTCTCCACAATAAACAAGTGATATTGTCCTCTGTACTAGTTAAGCTTGAAAATCTTGTACTTTTTGCTATCTGAAGTCTTTACATAAGGACTGCATTAAATTTTTCTCTGAGAATTCATTGCCAAGAAAATGTTTGTCTTGAAAATTTGGAAGCTCTTTTTTGTCAAATAAGGAAACTACATAATTTAACATTTTCCTTTTTTGCCCCAATTGTCTGAAAATTTTAAAATAAATTAAGAGTTCAACTAAAATAACTAACTCATTCTAGATGAGCAGTAAATGAGCTCATTTCTTTAATTCTTTTTTGTTCAGTTATTTTCATGTTTTTGTCAATTTAATATGATTTTTTATGTACTGCATTTGACACTTTTCTTGGAAATAATTGGAGGTATAAAAATGGATATCTCTTTAATAAAAAATGGTAATAAATTCATTCATTTTATCATCTCTTCGTTCACTCACTCATCTAGTATTACTGATTACAAAGCCTACTAAGTTTAGGAGAAAGAATAAAAAAAAAAACTAGACAAACTTCAAACCCTCAATTTTGTTAAGGTAACAAGAGCACAGTAAGGAATATGTTTAAGAAAATTATTGGGTTTTCAGAATCAATGGGCAAAATCCATGTACTTAAAATCATTCCTCTGAAACTCTTTTAAGTCATGTTCCTTTGAAAAATATCTTTTAATTGGTGAATATAAAATGAAGCTCTAATTTTTTAACAAAGATATCAAAAATGTACAACTAAATACATGTAAAACCCTTTACATTAATTGCCTTAGTTTTACACTTATCCCAACAACATGCAAGAGAATTTGGAAATAATTAGAGCTGTTTTCCAAACCTTTAGCACATTCCTCTAACTCAATATTATAAAATTTAATCATTTAAGGTGAATAATTTTGGAGTGAGAGTGAACAAAAATAATTTAGACTCAAGCCTGGTGAATAAGTCAACAACATAAAAACAATGGGCTCCAAGAAATTCCAAAACATTATGAATAACATCTATATATATAAAAGCCTAAGCAACCATCTAACTGTTCCACCATCCAACCATCCGACCGGTAGCTATGATGTGCAATGACCACCAGGGTGCAGATGCTCAACACAGGAGCTGCCGAGCTGCGGTGATGTGGCAGTTGTATTCTCAGGTGACGCACCCAGAACCAGAGAGGAGGGAGCCTGATTCCAGGGTGTGTCACCCGAGAACCACCCTTTTGCAATCTGGGACTTCTTGGGAAATGTCGGAGAGCCAGTTTTAGCCCAATCCCTGCAGGCCAGGCCAAGGGACCCCACCAGTGCAATAATCCATGCACTGGGCCTCTAGTTTCAGTCATAATAAAGAATGTAGAACTATTATCCTTGCCAACACAATAGCGTGGACTTAAAAATATTAAGTTAGTGTGTGAATTCTAAAGCATTGCCTAAAAGTCAAAGTCATGCCTGGCTGTTGTGACTCAGTGGTCAAGCGTTGACCTATGACCCAGGAGGTCACAGTCTGGGCACATGCCCTGATTGCGGTTTCGATCCCCAGTAGGGATATGCAGGAGGCAGCTGATCAATGATTTTCTCTCATCATTGATGTTTCTATCTCTCTCTCCCTCTTCCTTCCTTTCTGAAATCAATAAAAATATATTTCTAAAAAATAAATTTTAAAAATTCAAATTACTTTGCAAGTACACTGCCATTGCTGTGCTGTAGAAGCTCAGAAAGGAAGTATTCTCTGGTTTCCTGTATAACGTCTCTAGCTAGCTTGATTCCTTCCTTCTCCTTCCACTCATAGAGCAAGTTTTTCAAAGACAAGATTCACTCAGATCTCTAAAACACTGTGTACAAATCACCAAACTGCTAGTTGCATACTATGAGGTCAGGAAGAGAAATTCTTAGTTGCATTCTTAATACACTGAAATAAATGGTAGCAGCTGCCATTTATTGAGTTCCCACCTTAAGCCAGCTATTTTACATGCATCATCTCATTTAATAGAATCAATGCTGGGAGATGTATTTATACCTCTCCAATCTGAAATAAGAAAGCTGGACTTCAAAGAGGTGTCCAAGGTTACATAGCTATCGACTGCCAGACCAAGGTTCCAAACCAAGCCTGATTTCAAAGGCCCATGTGCTCAGCGACACCACCTGTTACCATTCAAAGCTCTTCCTTCCAGACAGAGCTCCACTACTTCTGCTGTGGGAAAAGCATGTAGGAGAGAAAATAGACTGACGGGACTTTGTATTAAACATGCTTTGTGTTTCCTCAGGAATTTTAAAGGTTGCTACACTCACTTAACCATGTCTCTTTGAAATGAATAAACAGCAGCTGGGAAAAATACAAGTCTTACACAAGTATTCTATATGCACCAGGCGAATTTTTAAAAATCTCAATTCCAGATGTTAGCATAAAATTATCCATATGCTACAAGATGATCATCCAGAACGCCAGACGCAAAAGAAAACCAAACTGGAAAATAATTTCAAAAAGGAAACCCAAATGGAGACGCCAATTTGGTTTTGTGCTAAGTTACCAGAGACTGGTTATTTCTCAGCTTTTTAGAAAGTCCTCTCCTATTAATGGCATAGGATTGCAAAATTAAGTGTTTCCTGACTTGAGTAACTAATGCACTGTCTAAAGGATAATATTCTGGGGCCCATGGAGCATTCTGCTTATGTGTTATTTTTAGACTGAAAAAGTAGGAATCTCTTAAGTCCCCCAAAAGGTGAGATATACAAAATAATGATTATTGTCATACAAATATATTTTTGCCTATTAATATTCTTATGTGAATGTTTAAATTTGCATTCAAAATAATTGAGTACCTTTTTTTGTCCTTCATTTTCCTGGGAGGTTGGCATAGCTCTAGCACATAAATGAATGACACATGCAAACACTAGCAAACTCTAAGGAGCTACCTTCCTGACACAAATTTGAAAGCTAGCTGGTTCACTGATTAGGATGGTCCAACTAGCTATGTCCCAGGCAACAGTGATCTGATTTGGCTGTTGGCGTGGAAGACCTTACACATATGTCTGTGTGATGTAAAATGAGGAGTGGGGGAATGCAAAAATCCAGTAACTCATGGAATTCAAGAGCCTTTAGCAATGCCCAGGAAACAGCAGCATCTTTCAACTACGTAATATTCTATGTGAAGACAGTGGGTAAAGATTTCATGTTAAATGACTGCATATAAAATATACAGATAATTTTAAAAGCAAATATAGAAAATATATTTTACCTAATCTTCATTCTTATTTTCTGATTTACAAACAAACAAGCAAAAGGTATTTGTATTCCTAACCATAGAAATATCCTTTTGTAGTTTTCCTTCAGGGAATTGTATGAGCTATAATTATATCACTGGGAACTAGCACAAATCTCATTAAGGTTTGAGTCTTAGGTTGTTCTTTAACCTTGCAGTCTTCTAATAGAATCACTTGTTTACTTCTCTTTCTGCAGCTGTGAGTTCTGGACAGAGTTATGGTGACATTATTTTTCAAAATAACTCCAAATCCTCATTCCAGGCCAGAATATCAAAATATTGTTCCATTTGGCATATATTTTATGGATTGCTATTGACCTAATTATTTTATATCTTTCAATATCACTTGAATTGACCTTATGCTTTATGAGAAAGAGAGAGGAGGGGAAAGAGAGAGAGAGAGAGAGAGAGAGAGAGAGAGAGAGAGAGAGAGAGAGAAAGAGAGAGAGAGAGAGAGATTAACACACCTGGAGGTACTGTTTAATATTTTAAAACAAATTTTAATGTCATCAGAAATAATGACATCAGCTCTTCACATTCTTCCTTTGTTTCCTCTTTGGGTAAAAATTACCTGTGCTATTTTGCAGAAAGAAAGTTAGACACCAGTTGTGCTACTTTCCCAGGGATAGGAATAAAATGCCCTGAACCACCTCTTCTCTCAGCCCGAATTCGGGGCCTTGATTAGGGCTGGGCTGAGCACGACGCACATCCTAAACTCCCCTTCCTGGGGCGCCTCTGAGACACTCCTGAGCCGTGGCTCATGTTAAGAGTGGTTCTTTGGGTAAGAAGATAGGTGTAAACACATTATGTTGCCAAGACACCAGTTCCTCCAAATTAGGACATATTGCTACTGTCCTAATAATTTGGCTTCCTGAGAACATCACTTGCAATTTTCTGTCCAAGTTTAAAGACTTTCTGCACTCACAGAGAAGTGTTTTTTGTTTGTTTGTTTGCCTACATTGACTGAGTCCCTGTAAATAGTTTAGCTTTGTTAGCAAGCATCGAATGCTTAATGGGACTAACTAGTATAGTAGAGACTATGTCATAGCACCCGGACAACACAACGGAAGTGCTGACAAAACAGGTTGCTTTGCCTTTGGCTTTTCTCTCCACTGTTTACCTTTCAAAGGAAAGACTGATAAAAACATCAGGAAAAAAAATGAGGGGCTAAAACACTGCAACTGTGGTAACAGTTCCATCATGCTAAAGAGTGAACTCCGTATTAAGTGACTCTGGTTGGAAAAAAAATTACAAAATAAATTTTATAAATTAAAGCAACAGAAAACCAAAAGCAAATGCTTTCATGCCTTACCCTGATAAACAGCCCTATTATTTTATTTTAACCAGCACTTAATCATAATTATTGTACAGGGAAAGAATTCTGCTCCCCTAAAATCTGTTTCTGTGGCATGTTTCTGCCAGGTTGGTGTTTGGAATTTTTTTCCTAGGTGTAAGCTTAAAATTGAATTTTCTCATTCTAAAACTGCTTTATAACTCAATAAAAACAGCCTCCCTACTCAATTTACTCAGATATGCAGTAGCTGAAGTAATCATGGTGAGTCAAAGCAATTTCTATGAAGGCACCCTATCTCCCATCACTCCCTCCTGCATTGATTTTCTATGTGCCAATGATGCAGTTCCCAAGACAGGTCACTACCATGTTCTCTTTTTCTATGCTTGGTATGTCTTAATCATCTTGTCCAAGACTCCAAGATGTTTTCCCTGATTTATTTAATCTCATATCCCCCCAAAATGTAATGTCTTTCAATATTTGTTAATGGAAAAATACAGCTAATGTTGAGGACTGCTCAATGGCCATATAAACCCATAAAATGCATTCATAATATCAAATCATTTGTTAGTGAACTAAGACTATATCTGGGCCATATTTCTGATGCCCTATCTTTTTGGCAATGCATTTGCTTAGTAGTGATTAATGTGGGAGTTGCTCTACTGCAGCTAATTCAACACAAAAGTTTATCTTGTTATAAGACAAATGGTTGCAACATAAAAATTTGTAAAAAAGAACACAATGTTTTTCATCTGATGATAAAAAGGACAAATGTAGAGATAAGAAGGAAAACAACATGAAATCATTCTTATACATTTTTTTCTTCTATTTGTATTGATTTCAGAGAGGAAAGGAGAGGGAGAGGGAGAGGGAGAGGGAGAGGGAGAGGGAGAGGGAGAGGGAGAGGGAGAGGGAGAGGGAGAGGGAGAGGGAGAGAGAGAGAGAGAGAGAGAGAGAGAGAGAGAGAGAGAAACATCAGTGATGAGAGAGAATCATGATTGGCTACCTCCCGCACGTCTCACACTAGGGAGCATCCCAGGCACGTGTCCTGACCAGGAATCAAACCATGACTTCCTAGTTCATAGTTTGACACTCAACCACTGAGCCACCCTAGACAGGCTTATAATTTTTTTCTTAAAAAGGCATCAAAGAAGTTTCTTTTTCCTTCCTTAACATAATCTTTAAGGATTTTCACCAATAGCCTTTCAATAAGGTAATTAAGAGAGTAGTGGATAGCTGCTGAAAGTGGCTGCCAGGTTTACAATGACTGGAAATGCCTCCATGAAGATGGCAGCTGTCACTTCTGATCCAGTTACCATCTCCCAGTGATTATGCTGCATATATAAGGGTTCTGGACTGTGTTCGTGTAGAACAACACAGTTCCCGAGCTTATGACTAGTAACCAATATACCTTCAGCTTCCACATGGGTGTAATGCCTGATTATCCATATGACAAGACTATTTGATATTCTCTCCATCATTGAAAATTACAAACAAGTGCAGTCAAATGCTCTTTTCTAGCTTGTGAATATTACTAACACGGTAGAGCAAGACCTTCACGAAATAACTAGTATAAGCTATTATACTTTTAATTATTGTTTCAGTGAAGAGACTGGATTTCCCTTTAATAGTTTTGCTGAAATAATGTGTACATGTGAGGTTAGGTTTAGAACAGTTTAAATTTCTGCAAATATTTCTGTTCATGTCTTGGCATATATTAATCTAAGCCATAGGAAACTGAATTTTTATTGACTAGAAATTGTCAAATATTGGCACTTTCCTATAGCTCAACCTAATAATAGGCTTAGTTTTAGAAGGCACTTATCTGTTGAATAAGAAAATAAATAATTCTTATTACTGAATGAAGCTTAAGAACAAATTTACACAAGGGGAATGCAATTTTCCAACTTGTAATCTTGCCAGGGTTGCCATTCTCCTTTGCAGAATGAGTATCATAGGATTTTTACTACACATGATTAGAATTTAAATTGCATGTCTTTTGTGGTTCCCAGGTAGCAGAATCCAGCAAAGTCATTCATTTTCGTACTGCCAATGAAAATATTTGGCTGCAGTTGGTCTGCCACAGTGCCTATTAGTACACAGCCTCAGGCTAGAATGCTTTATAGTAGGTTTTTCTCCAGTTTTCTTTTCATAGCAGGGAACCAAGTAAAGCAGCTCCTGATATCGGTTTAAGTTTGCTTGTAAAGTATAATCATAAACATTTTACTCCTGGGTTACCTGTCTCAAGGACTTTTGATGATAGTTCTAGTGTTCTAAGAGTTTCCCTAAAGATCAGAAGCTTATTTTAATAGCTGCAAGATCCTTTGTTGTATTTTCGAGTATACTTCTGCAGTAAAGATACTGGGGCATTATCTTTCCTGTGTGAGATTGATTAACTGACACCCTCAGGATTTCCTCAGTAGAGATGTTGGGCAGCACTTCATTATCCACACAGTGTCAAACAGCCCTTGTGAGCCGTGGTAAACACACATCTAGAAGATGCAGGATTGGACCTAAGGGATTTAGTTTATGAAGTGAAATGATTGTAAGATTTGCCATTAGAAGATCTGAACTGGACCTGGACCAGGGATTCATTTTGAACGTGTACTATTATGTGACCACAGGCGAGTAAAATGTTTCGGCTTCAAGTGCCTCCAAAACTTTGGTGATGATCAGATGAAAGAGTGTGGGAATGTGATTTGTCATTGATGAGACAAATAGTACACAATATGGTTTTCGCCAATATTATTGATAACAGTCACAATAGTTAACCCACTAATCCTCTTCATTTGCATAAGATTTGCATCTTCACTGAAAGGCTGTGTCCCTACCTTGGTAATGTGGGGGGCGAGGGGAAATGATAAAACAACTTCAAATCTTGCATGACCTGCTATCGTCCATCATGGGATGTTTGCTCAGTATTTCAGACTTGATTTCAAAAGTCACGAACAAGATGAGTTGGGTTGCCCAACAGATTTTCCAGAAAACCCCAGACAAAGCAGAAAGCTGTGTCCTTGTTCCTTTCTGGTGTTCAGAGGACACACTGGATTTAAACAACAGCTCCAAAAATTACTGGTTGTGGAACTCTGGACAAGTTATGTGACCTCTTTCCCTCAACTGTAAAATGAGACAAGTATTAATAGATATGAATTTATACTTGTAAACTCTTTGGTAGTGCCTGTCACAAAACGGGTGTGCAATATCAGTAAATGTTAGCTTTGGTTACTATTACCTTCCTGGCCCCGGGTTACCCCATAACTCGCATCTGTTCCTTTTGGCCCTTTAAACATCAGCAAGCTCATGGTTTTTTGCTTTGCTTATTCCTTCTGTCCTGTCTAGTCACCCTAGCCTCCCCTAGAGTTGACCCCACAAAACACCATGGCATGGCTTTGCCACTTCATGTGCCCCAAATCTCAATTCAGGCAAAGCCAGCTCAGTCATCCTGCAGTAAGAGTGGACTTAGCCAATGCTAGCTATTGAACCAGAGAATTTGCTATCATATTATATAGCCCATAAGGACGCATTGCCATAAGTGACCTAATTTGATCTCCATTGCCATACAGGGAATGTATTAGTTTACTTGTCCACCCCCCATGGTTAATCAGTGGCAGAGCTATATTTGAACACCCTACAAGATAGCAAGTTATGCCTCTGGCCTTCTGCCACAACTTTGTGCTCTGTACTCCGCTCTACAGAAGCTTACCCTCCGTTCCAGTTCGGTACATTTGGGTAGATCCTATTCTACAACACGGAGATAACAGGTCTTACATACTAGTGCCATCTCCTTAAGATTCCCTTCTCCTTTGGTTTCTGTGGCCTGCGTGATTTTTCAGCAATGCTGCATTAATTTAACAAGGATTTATTGATACTTGCGAGACACAATATTGCTGGGGGGAATCTATACACTGGTCAACAGAAATCCTCTTAATTTTATCTTTATTTTATTATAAAGGGGAATTTTCAAATACAGAGAGTTTAAACGAATCATGGGTTTGATGTGTGTGTGTGATTCCAAAATATATCAAGTGTTCTGTGTATTTCAACTGGAGTTAAGCATTCTGTTTTCTGGAGGATGCCAGGTGAACCTGCTTGTAATGAGGCACTTCATGCTGTTGTTCCTGGTATTCACTGGCCCCATGTTGGTCAATGCAAGAATTATTTTCAGAGAAAGGATGTCTGAAACCGCAAATAATTATTTCCCTGACTCTCTTTTCAAAATGGATACAAATTAGTGCTACCCTGTTGCTTCTCTGTAGAGGAGCAACTCCACAGGTAATTGAGAAATGCTAGTTCCTCATTTCCATTCCCACACAAACTCACACAGGCAATCACGCTATGCCCTTAACAATATTGCTATCAAAGAAGGATCTCAGAAACATTTATTAATGCAGTGTTGGGTTTGTTTCTCCATGCTCCAGTATTTTCAAGTCTAAGGATCACTATAATGCCAGGTGATAAAAAGAGGAAGAAAAAATCCTGTCTCTCCATATAAAAACCTGTCACATAGGAAATCAAAATAATATCAAAGCTCTATGTAAAATTTAGAGAAAAAAGGGCATCTTCAAGAATTAATGATGGGTTCTCCAGGGAATTTGATATAAGCCTGCCATGTTTCAGAAGCAGAATCAAAGTGAATCTAGGTTCTATTTGAGTGGCAGTCAAAGAGAATGGGAGGGATTGTGGGAAGAAAGAGAGGAAATCATATGTAAATAACTTAAAGGTCTCTCTGCAGCAAAAATTACTATGGTAACCATGCATGCTTAGTTTAGCAGTCTAGTGATAATCCGAAGAAATTGAAAGGAATAATCCCTAGTTGACTAGGGTCTAGGGCAGCCGTGGGCAAACTACGGCCCATTTGAAATGAATAAAACTAAAAACAAAAAAGACCGCACCCTTTTATGTAATGATGTTTACTTTGAATTTATATTAGTTCACACAAACACTCCATCCATGCTTTTGTTCCCGCCCTCCGGTCCAGTTTAAGAACCCATTGTGGCCCTCGAGTCAAAAAGTTTGCCCACCCCTGGTCTAGGGTACTGCCTCAAAACACCTTCTGGCATCTCTACACAATGAACATTTATTGGTCCCTAGAAACATTTATTGATGTGGCGTGGAGGGCAGAGAAGGTACCAAGCCAGAGAGTGACCGGGGAGTTTGATTCTCCAGTAACAATAACATCGGTGAGAATATGAATATGGGTTTTCTGATAATGTGAATATAAAACTGATACTAGCTTCAGGTATGTGGCTTACCGCAGAGAGAATAGCAGACATGAATATCAACAGAGATGTACATAGCAAGTAAGACAAAAGGAGCCAGGCCACACATACTGAACAGAGATACGTTAGGGAAATATAATGAGAGTCGAAGTCACTTAGTGTGCCGAGCCAGCTCAGCCAAGGGTTCGGAAGCCTGAGTGAGGGCGCCGAAAGGATGGGGAAATGACAAAGAGAATAAGGGGGGTCTAGTGGATCTTCCTGTGCCTGGCTGAGGCCACAGAGAGAGATCTAGAGGCAAGTTGAGCCTTTATTTTATAGTCAGAGGTAAACAAGGTAGTGGTACAATGTTCTTGTGAGTTTCACTTGTTTTGGCAGCACTTGCTGCACCTCCCACAGCCCATTAGCTACCTAGGAAGGATCTAGGGGGTGTCATAAGGTCAAGCCTAATTATGCTAAGAGGGCTGTGCCCTCTAAGCTGGGACTTGTTTGTGGCTTTGCCAACAGGTCAGTCTGAGGCTTAACTCTATAGGCGTGCCCTACAACTTCGCTAAGGTTTGGGTATTTGAGAGGAAAATAATAATAATAACAATAATAATAGTAACTACACAATAGTTATGATTTCAGTAACAACAAAAATAATTAATGCTTACAGAGCACTTAGTGTATATGCCAGCACTACTCTAATGCTTTAAATATAATTCATTCAATCTTTTGACAATCATATAAAGTAAGAACTATTATTGCCATTCCTAATTTATAGGAGACAAAACTGAGGCACAGAGATGGCTCAAAATCACACAGCTGGTAACAGGTAAAGCCATGATTTGAATCTGTGGCTTAAATCCAATGAATAAATCAAGACTCTTAAACCACAGGATAAAAGATGCCACAGAGAAGTAGAATGCTTTTGAATTCAGCATATATTAAATATGTGATAAGCAAAGCCTGACCAAAGAAAAGAAACCCACCGTAGCCCTTTGTGGTGACAGCATAAATAAAACAAAACAAAACCAAAAAAACCCATAAAAGAATTTCCTTTTTTTAGGTCCTTTGTATGAATTTTACTTCTTTCCAAATTCACCTCTTTTGTCCCCATCTTCAGACCAGAGTATACACAGAACTAAGACTTCTTTTAAGGCAGCGATTCTCAACCTGTGGGTCACGACCCCTTTGAGGGTCGGAACGACCCTTTCACAGGGGTCGCCTAAGACCATCGGAAAAACACATATATAATTACATATTGTTTTTGTGATTAATCACTATGCCTTAATTATGTTCAATTTGTAACAATGAAATTGAGGGTCACCACAACATGAGGAACTGTATTAAAGGGTCGCGGCATTAGGTAGATTGAGAACCACTGCTAAGGTCTCAATCCTTTAATCATTAGCAATCCTCATTGTCAGAAAAGTCTTTTTATATGTAAAATCAATCATTGACTTTCCAACTTAAACCCATTTCCTCCTCTCTGATCTTTATTGGAGATGGGAGATATGTACTAGATGAAGGTAGTTAAAATTCTAATCACCCTGGGTTTTTCCTTTTTATTTAATAACTCATTTAATGTACTTCTGTGAAATCCTATTTTAAAATACCCCTGACATTAATTACTAATATATTCAAGTCTTCCTGACAAGCCTGTTTGGCCATCTTAAATATAGTTATGGTGTTTTCTCATCTTACCTCTCCGTTTTCTAAGGGGTGTATCTTGGAATAAAATGAGGTGCAGATGACCTCGTCGTCTTTGGAGTATGATGGCGGTCCAGTGCGGGGGTAAATATTGTAGAGGGTCAGGCACTCCGTATCCGTCACTGCATGATACTGCCAGGGCTTGTATTCAACATCATCGAGTGAGCGTTCCAAGATCCAGTTTCCAGGCCGAGGGGAGTTAGCTGCTTTCACAATCACATACGCAATCTGGAACACCTGGGGAAGGGTGACAACAACAGTGTGTAACTGAATTCCAAAGTATTCTCACATTTTATATATCAAATAGGAGGCTTAATGCTACAGTAGATTTTATTTCAGATTTTATTCTATAACCCTTTATGTTCTGTGAAATGATATTACTGTTACCTGTTCAAATTTAATACCTTCTTGTGAAGATGGGATGTTTCATTTTGACAGCCAGCCATGCCTTTCAAAGAAATGAATGAAGCTTGGATTTTAACTCTCTCAAAACTCACTGGCATCATGTCACCCGATTGTTAAAGCTTCATTATAATCATGATAACCCAAAGCATTCATTACATACCAATTTACTCATCTTACTGTGTTACCGAGTATAAAGTATGAGTAAGAATTTCCATGTGTGAATGACAGTGCATAGTTTAAAAGATATGCTTATTTATATTACCTAATCCTCCAAAAGTACCCCTTAGGTGCAGTTAGCGTGACACAGTAAAACCAACACAGAGCTTTGGAGGCATAGTCCTGTAATCAAGTTGTGGCTTCAGCATATATGTGACCTTGGGCAGATTATTTTAGTTTTCTAGCTCTGAGCTTCCTGTTCTGCAAATTAGGATCAATAATAAGTATACAACTGAGAGGCAATTTGGTTTAAATGAGATAATATATGCAAAATACCTGGCAAAGGACTTGGCAGTAAATTATTCGCTAAATGTCACTTCCTCTACAACCCCAAATAGAAAATAATGGAAAAGAAATTCTAGCACAGAAGATGATTTGTTGAAACTGGAACAGATCAAATGAAAGGTTTCTGTACCTTCTGTACTAGAGATAAATGTGTAAAAATAAAGGGGCGTCAGAGTGACAATAGAGGGGAATGTGGCAATCCTCTATTTTCAAGTCTACATCAAATTTGAAGATGTAAAAAAAAAAAAATACCTTGGATGTTTTGTGCGAGTGCATATGTGTGCATTCACCAGTGCAGTCCCAAAGTCTAGAAGAATCATGTGCAAACATTGAGTCACATTTATGTGCAATGCTTTGGGTAGAAAGATACATCCAAACTAATCCATGGGTTGGTAATATTGTAATAATGAGACATATGAAAAATATACTAGTAATAAAGCAACAATATATGTTTATGCTCGGAGATATGGGAAGCTTAACAGCTCTAAGCTTTGAGCGACTGAGGCCACTGGAAAATTACAACTGGGAAGGCAGACCCGCTAATGTGATTAAAGGTTCTGCTGGGCTGCAGAGGAAATTCTGCAAGAAATGTTCTAGAAATAAACTTGATCTTATTCAGTTTTGACATGAGACCTTAATGAATACATAAACAGTCTTTATGGTAAACTCTAAGAGACTGAATTTAAAAATATGAAAGGTTGGTACAGAGGGGCAATAGGAGTGGGTCTGATGCAGGGCTTTTGAAATGGTCTGAGGTCTTTTGAGATCTTTACTAGAAGATGGGAACACTGATGTGTAGTGAGGAAAAAACCACCAGTTATCAAATGATTGCAAGGAGGCTGGTATTTGCTTGCTTTCTAGGCACAGTTGTCAAAAAAACAGTGGAAAACATGCTGAATATTTCTGTACTTGCTGGTGAATTGCTGCAGCCCAAGCCTCCCAAATGCCTCCTGTCCCCTGAGACCAGCTGGTTAACCTCAGCATAGCAAAAATCAGCCAAGGCAGCTCTTCTGATTGGTCTGTACTTTGTTCTGGTTTTAAAAAATTATATATATATATATATATATATATAATATATATATAATAGTGATTTCAGAGAGGAAGGGAAAGGGAGAGAGAGATAGAAACATCAATGATGAGAGAAAATCACTGATTGGCTGCCTCTTGCATGCCCCTTACTGGGGATCAAGCCCACAACCTGAGCATGTGTGCCCTTGGCTGGAATGGAATCTGGGACCCTACAGTCCACAGGCTGACGCTCTATCCACTGAGCCAAACCAGCTAGGTCTGGTCTGTTTTATTAAATATCACTCCAAGTGGGAAATATTATGAATCTATATTTACAAGGTATACAGATAAATATAATTGCAGATAGATACACACACCTATGTTTGTGCAGATAAGTACTTAAATGCACTTAGACTTTTGGGGAAAGACACACCTGATATATTAAGGTTGCTACCTATGGGATTTGAGAATAAGGAGTCAAAGAGAAAAGGAGAGGAGCTTTTATTCTTCATCCAATATCCTGCTATATTTGTTTATTAACATAAACCTCTTAGCTCTTAATAACATTAATTTAAAAATAAAGGAAAATAAAAGCAAATAAATATCAGAAAAAAAGATAAGAATAGGACTAATATGGAAAATACTTCATTAGCCATTATCCAAAATATTTGCTATTTCTGCATTTTTAAGGTGTTATTCATAAGGAAATATTTTAGACATTCCATATTCAACTACTCATTCACATGACATTTCTTTATAAAGAAATTCACTGAAGAACATACCTATTGATTAATCTGACAGAACACAGAGAGATGTCTCTATTATAAATATAAGACACTCTGGTCCTAATTTCTGGCAGTATTTGTGACAACATTACTAAAATGATAAAGAATACAAAATAACTAAAGGGCTCCTAAAGGGCATAGATGCTACAATCCTTATTATAATTTGTTTGAAACTATGGGTATTCAATATTTATTAGATTTAATTGAATAATCAAAGTCACTGTAATAGGCTTCCTTCTTACTTCTATTAGCATAACACCTTTTTTTATGTGTGTGCGTGTGTGTGTTTGAAATTCAATCCCAGTCAGCACTAGCCTGTTTTGTCACTTGTGGGAAATAGGACATATATAGTGTTCGTCCTATTATGCCTCTGTGAAGCGAGAAAATTAAACTCTTTTATCCTTTGTTTTATCCAAATGTGTCTTTTCCAAAATCAAAACCCTGGAAGAGATACTGAGATAATGAATACAAAACACTATGTGTTTTCTGGAAAAAATAGAATCTACATAAATATTTCATATTAGTATCTTTCCTTATAGAAAAATAAATTGTAGAGATTTTTTTAAAGTAAAAATATAGCAAAGCATAATTAGAGGTCATATGTATGCAATAAGAGAAATAAAGATACACTGAGGCTATGGCTAAAGAATTTTGTTTAGAAAGCAGGTCAGCAAGCCAGTATAAGAGGCCAAATTCTCTTGAGTTACAATGTGGAAATATATATGACTTAGGAATTTCTGTGTAGGCTCCGGAATAATAGATAAAATCCATGAAATAAAGTCATACTAGAAACCCCACAGACTCCTTCTGTAATTCAATATAATGGTCAGCATTAAGTGACATGAAAAAGCAACCACTGCCTTAGAGAATATTAGAAGAGGCCTACTTCAAAACAATATCCCTCTTTCATTTATTTTCTATGGATTCTTTCACATTCCATGCAAAATTAATTAAACTAATTGGCATGTATTATTTTGAATAAACTTTTAAAAATGTGGTAGACAGCATTATTGAAAATCACAATGAATAGAAGTATTATTCTTTGAAGAAGTCAGAGAATGGCTGTGAAAATTTTAACAGTGATTTTCTAAGTACTCCAATTTTAATGACCCTAATAGAATAATTCTCTTTAGATACCTATGCTACTTTTATAACTATGCCTTCTGTTTTCAGCATAAAAACTCTTCAAAATCAGTAGTTATGAAGTCATATTTCCAGATGAATAAAACCCTAATCAGTATGGGGTGCAACAAGGAAAGAAAAAAGAACACCTCATTATGAGAAGTACAAAACTGTAACAGCTAGGTTTGATGGACCTTAGTTATCAACCTATAATTCCCAAGTATTTCTCTGTTGGAAGGCACTTTTTACAAACCTGACACATGAAGAAAAAAATCCAAAATAACTTTGGAAATAAGTTTGACATTTTATACATAGCCAAGTGAATTTTCTATTTCATAATCCATTCGTATGTCACCTAACAAAATATTATGTAATTACTTCACTGATACAGGACTGAATTGGATGTTCCTGCTATACTAAGCAGTACATTAACAACTTAATCTCAGGGTGGAATTGGAGAACAGAGTCTATCTAAAGAATTCTTGAGTCCCAAAGTAGCTAGTTACATACAATGACCATCATATAGAGTGATGCTTTCCAATGTTTCTTACATCATGGCACAGTGTAAAATATTGGCAGAGTGCTGGGGTAAAAGGAGGAGACCTCACAGCCCTAAGTGAGCATCCTAGAGGCTTTGGCCAGCCTGCTGCCCAGGGGCTGAGTATCTTAGCTCACCTATAACCAATAGGTTCTGATTCCCAGAACCAATTTCCCTCACATGTATTGTTGGATCTAGATTTTAAAAAAAATATCCTCTGCTGTGACTCTAAGGATCCCACTTTATCTTAATTTCTTTGTCCTTAGAAGAATTGAAGATTTAGAAAGATGTTACCAAAAAAGATTGTGATTTAGAGATTTTACTGAGGCTTTTGAGTGTCACTGGCACACAATTAAGAGAGCCAGGCCAAAGCAAGACTCCTTAATGATGTAACAAAGCCATGGAATCCGTTTCCTATAGGCTGATCTCCCAAAAAAGCCATCAGCATATTGATGAAGGCCACTCTATATGGAAAATGACACTTCATCCTTCACATAAGACTTGAATTATCTCTTCTATTTCTTCTTTCCTAATCTCTTAAAGAGTATGTGACCATCTAATTCTGCCCACTGTTGAGCTCTGCCTCCTTCTCCACATGGTTGGCTGCTGTGAATTTTCTATATCAAGTCCACATAACAAAACTGCTTCATTTTGAAAGAGGATTGGCAATATTCTAGCACCTGTTCTTGCCCATAATATGAATTTTAACATTTCCATGTGCTGTCATGCCATCTCTAATATACTTTGAAAACTCATCTGCATTCCTAGTTCTAAAAGTACATTTATCAAATTCTCATATTTATCCATAAGGGTAAATTGGCTTTGGGAAAGTAAAGAGAGTTATACGATATCAGAACCAGAAAGGATCCTAGAAATTGTAGTTTTCAAGCCCAGTATCCATTGGAATAATCAGGGAAGCTTTGTAGAAATGTGTGTACACCTGTGTGTTTGAGTTGATGGATGTAATTCAGATTATCTGCTCTTTTACCTGAGATTTCGAAAGAGAGAATAAAGAAATAAAGCAGAAGTCACTAACAAAGAGAAGAGGATGAGGAGAGTTCAGCATTTTTCTAGAAGGTCCATGCGAGTTGGCTAATAAGGAAGAGCAGTGTTCATGGCCTAACAAGTACTCAAAGTAGCCATTGCCTGGGGGGAAGTCCAGTAGGAACTCACAGCAGCAGGTCTGACCAGAAGCAGGGCTGAGAAGTGGGCTGAATGTAGGCAAGCTCTTTCTCCCAGCAAACATTTCTGAGCAATGGCTCATTATAATCTTAAAGGGCTTATTATAATTCCAAATGGCTCATTATAATATTAAAAATTCTTTGAAGAGATCATTGTACAGATTTTAATAACACTATTTTGGAAGCTAAGTTTATATCAAACTCCAAAATAACAAGTTTGAATGAGAATTCAAATTTAAAAAAATATCATGGAAATACATCTAATTATTACTTTCTGGATGAGTTTCATGGCCCTTTGTAAATCTACACTTACTTCAAAAAACATAGAATAATGTAATGGAGAATCCAGAAATACAGTTTCTTCCAGAATTTATTTATTAACTTGATCTGTTTCAGTTTTGACATGAGACCCATCACATACTGAAATGACCTGTATTTGTCACCCAGGTATAACGTGTGGTCCATTTATTCTCCACCCCCTCCCCAAGTGTACACTATAATTGCTGAGTGTGAACTTCATAAGTTGCAGGTAAGCAAATGAGATATTTCACTTTAGGGTAAGTGATTCTCATGCTGCCAGAGAAACAAACACTCTGGCCTCAAAACAGATTTTTTAATGCTCACATTAAACTCATGTGAAGTTTATACATTTGAAAATGAATTACTCTACCACTCCAGAATTTCTAAGAAACAATAATCTAACTGGATGACTAATGATAATCCTTGGAAGATAAAATGTTCAATTATTTGGTGAAATTATTTTTTCAAGTGTTTTAATCATTGCCTAACTACTCATGAGAAAGTATTTGAAGGATTTCTCTACCTTACTCTACAAGAAAAAAATCTCAACTTCTATTTCTGAAAAATAACATTAATTTTCAGCTCCCCTAAGTTAATATATAGATATAAAGCAATTTCATTTTCCATTAAAAATATTAGTTTATTTCCCCCTAGAGCTGGACAAGTTGATTATAAAGTTGATTTGGAAGAATTAATAAGCAAGAATAGCCAAGGAAATCTGAGATGAAAGAGAAATGAGCGGAGGGTTCTATTGTTAAATACAAAAAGCAATATGGAGAAAATTGCGGTTCTATAGGTTGCCACTGTTTGCAATGAAGGGGACCTCTCAAATGATGGTCCTGTGGCCACTAACATCTCCAAAAGAGACACACCTGGACATTTTCTTCAGGATAACGGAGCCACATAGCATCATCTATAAAGTAGTTGTGCCAAATCAGAGCAAGTCTCTTAAATGAAACTATCATTTACACAAAATACAGTAGTAGAGGATACACCACAGGGATATAAAATTCAGCATGTGAAAAGCTCTATTGGACAAACAATAGGGTTTCTTCAAAAAACAAATTGCAAGAAAGTAATAAGTAATGAGATTATATGTTAATAGCGATTTAAGAGCTATATCAAATAAATGCAATATATGACTTCAGGAGCAGCCTGATTCAATCAACCATTAAAATACGGTATTTGGAAAACTATGAAACAATTTAGAAGTACATGGGATAAATTTGAATATTTTCTGTGTACTAAAGAAGTAGTAGTAATAGTATTAATTTTTAGGTGTGACAATGATTTTATTTACAGAAGAGCCATATCCTTCAGAGATACACACTGAAATATTTAAAGAAAAAGGAGTATATATGGAATTTGCTTGCAAATTATCTGAAGGTGTGGATAAGTGTAGAATCGATACAAGAAGGTTCATGAGTTAATTTGTACAGGCAGATGTTGGGTACAATTGAATATATGGTACTCTCTATACCATATGTATATTGTGAAATTTTCATAATCAGAAAAAAAGGATCACTAATACATCTCATTTAAATACCAGTAAACAAATAAATCTCTTTGATATAATGATTTTACCACTACTGGTAATTTAGTGCTTGCTCTTAAAAACATTTAATGCCTTTTCTTTACTATCTTGATAAATGGTTTACTCTGCTTAATACTGTGACCACACTGTGTTCTGAGCTGAAGAAATAGGTCTCAATAATTCTTTCAAATTAACTATAAAATCTGAAGGGCATTGCTGGCCCAGAAGGTATCAAAATTTTAGTCCAGTCTTAAGAAAACTAGTAATACAAGGGAATAGAATCCAAATTGGTATGAATAAGGTCCTCCCTGAGCTTGTTAATGCATTTAGTCCTCCATGCTTCATTAAGCGGCTATCATTTTTAACAATGTTAGCTGCAGGTAAAACTCAGACAAGCATTTTCCTACTCTTTAGCATTGCCCTTGACATCTACTCTCGCCTCACCTATTTCTCTCTCATTTGAAACAATCTACGGTTCAAAAGATTGGCCTGCCTTCTGTGAACAAGCCATTGGCACAGCATGGCTTTCACACCAGCTACTGGTAAATGAGCAGGTAGGCTGAGTCCCCCACAGAACATGACAATCCTTTCAATGAAGCCATCACAGAGCACAATATTGGTGTGAATCACAGACAATCAGAAATGTGACAGTTTAAAGCTTGCCTTGTGAAATGTATTCGCCCTGGAGAAATACCTGGCATTGCCTTTGTTTTTGTGCTTCTATAGTTACCAGGGTAAGAACCTACACGTTCTCCAATTTATGACATTGCAGACATGAATGAATCACTCTAGTTCAAAGCATTTGGGGAATAATAGCAAAGATTTGTGGTGATGGGAAGAGTCAGACATATAATGTTAACAGTGTAGAATAGCAAATCAAAGACAGAATGAAACTTTGTGATCTTGGTTCATGAATTCTTTCAACAGATGAGAGTCACTTAACATTTATTCAATTTTAGCTGCTACAAATGAAATAGCATCAGCTATTTCCATGTTTATATATTGCCCCACTTTCTTGTCCTTCTCTAGGGACATTCTTAAAAACAGTTTGTACCCACTATTGTTTATTACTTTACCACCCCTATAGCCCACACACCACACACCACTCTAATTGCTTTCAGAATTACAAGCAACATGGCTGGAAAATTCATATTTTTACATCCATCTCCATCTTCTTTGAAGTCCCTACAGCCTTTGACTATGTTGCTCCCCCCTTTTCTAAAACTTTAATTACCTTTGAAAATTTTTATTATTTATAATTCAGGGATTTCTTTTTTAAAAAGAAAAACATGTTTTCTTAATACAGCTTTTGCCTAAAATGGAAAGTAAACAATGGCAGAGGAAGGTGTGAAAGCAGCAGGAGTATTCACTATCTGTTTCCTCCCCAAGTCCTGCTCTGGTGTGTTCAATGTTCTATTTCCTGGTAATCTTTTCCATAGGGAAAGACACATTTTATGTAGTGCCTAGTTTTAACCAGGCAGTTCAGCATTAAGAAGTTTATTTCTGCTAACAGAAACTATGACATAAGTAGGAACTGATTCAAAAATTGAAATGAAAGAGGGTAGGTGTGGCAGAAAGAATAATGGCCCCTCTAAGATTAAGATCAGATCTTAATCCTTGGAACCTGTGAATATGTTAACCTTTCATGGCAAAGGGGACTGCAGATATGATTTAGGTAAAGACCTTGGGTTAGGAAGATAATGCTGGATGATGCCAGTGGGCCCAATGTAAACAGAGACATCCTTAAACATAGAAGAGGGAAGCAAAAGAGAATGTCAGAGAGATGGAACATGAGAAGTACATTTTTGGCTTTGAAGGGGGGCTATGAGCCAAGGAATGCGGGCAGCCTGTAGAAGCTAGAAAAACAAAGAAAATGAATTCTATAGCCTCCAGAGGGAACACAACCATGTCCACACCTGAATTTTAGCCCAGTAAGGCTAATGTCAGAATTCTAACCT
Source organism: Myotis daubentonii (assembly GCF_963259705.1). NCBI lineage: Eukaryota > Metazoa > Chordata > Mammalia > Chiroptera > Vespertilionidae > Myotis > Myotis daubentonii. Next base: position 19,525,298 of record NC_081845.1, on the reverse strand, counting down.
ATCAAGCTGTAAGATAACAAATTTGTGTTTTTCTAAGCCACTAAATTTGTGGTAATCTGTTGTGGCTACAATGAAACATAATACACAAGGTACCTTGTTCCACTTCACATGACTAGTGAATTAGAGAGCAAGATTATAAGATCCAGTTTTGTCTGATTTTGCTTTTTGCATAATAATACCTTTTGTGTCTATGAATATTTCAACAAACTTCTTTATACAGTTATTTCGCACATCTTAATTTCTAACCTAGTCACATTCTTATATACCATTTTACATTGAAAACTAACAACTGAACATCTCTATGACAATTTAATTTTGCTTTGTAAAGAAGCAATGTTTCCTGTTTTACCATCAACTTAGTTATAAGTTGCTAGCAGTAGAAACTATAGAATACTCTATAAACATCTTTTAATGTCTTAACACATGATAGATTCTCAATTAATTTTTTAAAATTTAATTGAATAGGTGATCAAAAATAGAATTCCTACTCCGGAATGACTTAAGAAACCTCAAGGTGATTTCTATGCATGTTCTGTGTCCCAAAGAGTTGGTTCTGACTCCTGGCAAACCTGTGACTAAGTGACATCCACAATGATCTGTCCTTAACGTCCAGCTTAGCCCCTGTAGACTCATGTCTATTGCTTCTTTTACTGAGTCAATCTATCTCCATGAGGTGTTCTACAAGTGTCTAAAGGATGAACCTACCTAACCACCATACAACATTAATAAGGACAGGTGACGCATGCCTCATCATAGACAGAAGGGAAATTCTACCGAGATAACAATCCCAAAAATGTCTAAATCACATATTCTCCCTCTGAAATGAACATTTGCAAAAGAGAGCATTTGCTGGGGTCCAACCCCAGCAGGTCCAGGGGTCCCCAAAGGTGTGGACGGAGTTGGCGAAGAAGGAAGGACACGGAGACAGCGTTCAGTTGATCAGCAGCCCAGCCAGGATCTCTAGCCCGGATCTCCAGAGAGGTCCTGCTTCGGATCTCCAGCGAGGTTCTGTAGCCATGTTCCCTCGCTAGGTTCTCCAGCCAGGTTCTGTCCAGGCTCTCCAGTCAGGTTCAGTGTCCAGGTTCCAGTCAGGTTCTCCTGCCAATCTCTGTAGTCAGGTTCAGTCCAGGATCCCTTGCCATGTTCTCCCGCTAGGCTCTGTCTCTAGGCTCTGAGGCCAGTCCCTCTCCAGGATCCTCCGGCATGCTCTCTCCAGCGAAGTTCTTCTGTCTCTAGGCTCCGTGTAGGTTCTGTCTTCTTGATTCTGTTCTAAGTTCTGAGTCTTTCTGTCTTGTTACAACTGTATTTATACCAGTTGATTCAATCCTATCAATCTCTATTCCAAAGGTTAGGGCGTTTCTTATCTCCATTCCAGGGAGAAAAGATTATGTAGTTTAAGCATGATTGTTCGTAGTTAAAGGGATTAATTACCCGCCTGGCACTTAGTTGAGGGGTTTTATTCCCTCCCTAACTTCAGGGGAAAATCCCTACCTGGGGATTCAACCTTTCTCGGAGAGGTGACTTTGGTTAAAACACAGCGCCAAGAAGGTGAGCAAACATATTAAGAACCGTATGCCATATATGCCAGGTCCCTTGAAACAGCAAGGATGGACCGGCTCCCGGCAAGCATTGTGCCAAGGTTTGTCAAGCTGGCCTTTACCCTACATTTTAAAGAGGTGACCTCACTTGCCAGTGAAGTATGAGGAGTGTAAATGAAATGAACAATGAGAAAGTTTCAGAACCTGACGTCATTCTGGCTACAATTTAAAAATAAGAATAGTAGACAACACTCATATGACTATATAAACACTTCCTAAGGATGGAGTGCCAACTAGTTATGATGGCTATTTTGAAAGGCTACTATTTTAAGAGGAGATGTGATAAAGTTCTTACAATAACTACCCTGTAAATTCTTCCCTCTTGGTAGTCTGCCTAGATTTCTCCTGGTTCTTTTTGCTAGAAACCCTAAAGTCATAATATAATTTTGGTGATGTCACGTCAAATGATTTATGAGGGGCCAAGATCTAGATTTTGGAAGCCCCAGAAGGATCTGCAGCGCACACAGAACACTTTAGTGTCTCTGTCCCCTATACGTGGCCTTCACAAACAAGTGGCCTGTGAGTGGGTCTGACTGATCCCAGACTTTCCAAAGTTCTCCATGTAGGACTAATTGGTTGTCCCTGAATAAAAAAAAAAAAAAAATCTTGTGTTTTTTTGTTTTGTTTTGTTTTTTAACCCTCACCACTAGAGAAAAATCAAGGCTAATAAAACTAGGACTCCGGCTGCAGGAGGGAAAAAAACAACTTTAAAAGTTACATAGAACAATTTCTAATATTGAAATTCTTTCTATTAAACAGGTTATGAACGTCACAAAAAGTCACAGTTATAATTATCTGAAAAAATAGCAAATTGTATTGGATACTTTCTGTATTACCAAGTGTCCTGCAATGAGCCTTCTATCAGTCTCTAACATAATTAATTTATATAAAAGCCTTGACTGGAAGAATCTCACACACCTTTCCATTTAAAGAATGACAATATGTTCTCATTGAATTCTGATTCTGAAATCACTATCCAATAGAACATTTAATCACAATGTCTAAATTTCAAATTTAAAGGACAATATATTTTTAGGAAAGAGAAGTAGTACTTCAGCAATATGGTATCAAGCACTATCTCCTTTGTGATACCCACGGCATAAAACACAATAATCCATAAAAGTTGTTTGACTACAATTACTCAACATCTAATCGTAATGCTGCAAAGTCATCAATAGTAAAATATGGCATTCTATATTGAATCCATCTAAACAGCAGAGACTGGATGGCAGCAAAACACCCATGTAATTTGACTATAAGTAATGTTGAGGGATATTGTAGAAAGGAACACCATAAACAACACTCTATCGAAGTGCTTCATTTGGAAGCCAAGATTCTGTTCAATCTAAATATATTGTGGGTGCTGACCAGGTGGCTCAGTTGGCTGGGGCATCATCCTGTACACCAAAGGGTTGTGGGTGTGATTCCAGGTCAGGGCACATACCTAGGTTACTGGTTTGATCCCCAGTGGGGCGCATATGGGAGGCAACAAATTCATGTTTCTTCTCTCTCTCTCTCTCTCTCTCTCTCCCCCCGCCCCCATCTATCTAAAATCAATAAAAACATATCCTTGGGTGAGTATTAAAAATAAATATATAAACAAACAAACTGTGGATTGTTGTTACATAACTGTAGCTACTGGCAAAGCATTATAAAAGGTATGAAAGATGGAGATTCAACTTTTTCTTATCCCAGGCTTCCTATCTGCAATCAGTATAGAATGGTATCACAAATAGTGACCATAAACAGAAGATAGTAAGTATAGACACTTGTTGAAAGCACATTTAACATATATTTTGTATGGAAGAGACATTCGAGTTTTTGCCTGTTCAGCATAATATACTATCGAGTATCATCACAGATGGAAATGCAGAATGGCAGTATGACTTTTCAAATTCTTGATGGAGTCCTTTTTGTGTCTAGGTCATAAACTTTATTATTATAATGCAAACCAAAAAAGGAATAATTTAAATTGTAGATATTCTTGACATTAATAATGTAGACATGCATCAAATGCTTAAAGTACACAGCTCACTAGGCTAACTTCAGATCAATTTTTGCAGCCTGAGCATACATGAAATTATTGAAACAGGAGCAAAATACATTTAAATGTCCACATTCTTAATAATATTTTTAGGAAGGTTTAAAAGGGAATATTTATATAGGGACTGGGGCAGCTCCAGGATTAAGAAGGGTGGGAAGGACAGTTATACCTTTGGTCAAATTTGCTTTACTAGTACTACTCTTACCTTTCTGTTTTCCATCATTCCTAATACAGACTCCAATATTCTGCACTTCTGTGTATATATTTAAATCCCACTGAGTAATATTCTGGTTAGTTCACTGATTCATTTATTCTACAAATATGATTGAGCAATGCATTATTTATTTTGCCAGTCCTTAAACTAGATGTTGAAATACAACAGTGAAGATAAGAAAGTGGCTCTCTCATGGGGATTATATTTTAGAAAAATAGGCAATACACCAGTGGTGTGCTGGAACCAGCTTGCCCTGGCTTTCAAAAAGCCAACTGGGTGTATCTCTTCCCAATTCTGTTTTGAATGACATCATGTTGGTAAAATCAGCCCTTATGGGAATATTTACACCATGAAAACTGGCTAACACTACAAATCAGGGTGTTTTGTTTTGCTTTACCCTCTGGTGAGCCAGTTGTTAAACACTTTCCAGGTCTCCCATTGCAACAAATAAGGTAAATGAATAAATAGTGCAATTTTAGGTAGAAGTTTCTAAAATAGATGGTGACCAAGAAAGGAATTTCTGAGGTGACATGTGGTCAGAGACCTCACTTACATGAGGAATGATATATCGAAATCTTGGGAAGGAGCATTTAAGATAGAGGTAATAGTAAGTGTAATGCCTGATGCAAGAACAAACTCGATTCATCCCAAGAAGGTCAATGTCTAGAATGAAATAGTAGCAGCTACACTGTTGGAGAAGCACACAAGGGCCAGGCCATGCAAGCTGTACAGGACGTAGCAAGGAGTACGGATTTTGTCTGTGCATGTTAGGAGGCCATTGGAGGATTTTGAGTGAAGAGGGTGTGAGATTCAATATATGTTTTTAAAAGATTGCTATGGCTGCTGTTTGGTGAGGAGGCCAAAAAGAGGGATGTGAAACAGAGACTAGTCAGGGACTCTTCTGTAGCCTGGTGAGAGATAACGGTGTCTTAGATTAAGTGGTAGTGGTGCAGGTAATAGTGTCAGATTCGGGATATATTTTGTAGGTTCAGTTTGCAGAACTTGAATAAGGAGCATGCAGGGAAATGAATAATCAAGGCTAATTTCCAAGGTTTTTGTTTCTTTTCATTGTTTTGTCTGACAACTGGATTAAGAGTGGTGCTATTACTGAGAAGTTCCATTTTGGGGGAGGTAAATCATCAGGACTTCTATTTTAAGCTCTAAGATTTGCAATTTTCCATTAGATGTGCAAGTATGTTGGTTGAGGGACAAATGCAGTGTGTAATATTAAATGGCCCCTGCCACTTTAGAAAGTTTCATATCCTTTCTGCGCCTCATTTTTCCATCTGGAAAATAAAATAATAATACACTTCTATCATAAAGTTATGATGATCCCAAACATAAAGTTAAAAAGAACATAAAACTCTGTTTAGAGTATACTACAATTTAAAATGCATGGGTATTTGTGTGTGCATGTATGTGTATGCTGAAGAGAACTGCAATAGACCCAAATGTTAATGCTGTGAACTTTTATAAGATAAAGTAGAATCTATATCAAAAAGTGAGTCCATAAAAAAAAATCCATAAATGCAGCTGAACTTGCTATTTAACCCAGGTAAAAATGTCAAGATGAATATGGGAAAAACAACCAATAAGAAAGTACCAATGGAAGAACTAAATGTTTCAAGAATAAAATTTAAAAGTACTCATTTAAAGTCATACTGGAAATAGTAGAATGTAATGATTTTAAAGAGATAAATAATACAATGTTTAATAAAAAATTTTTTTATGTCAACATATAATCCATGAATTATTATTTTACAATTAGAAGTTTTAATGATAATCAAGAAAATGAAAGCTGGTCAATACATTCAGTCTACAGACAGGAGATAAAGATTATTCTAAAAACCAAAAACAAAAACAAAAAACAACAACAACAACAAAAAACCTCACAATATAGCCAGATTTAAAAAGGACTGCAAACAAGAGTCTATTTCTTATAGTTTAGATTAAGTATCTTCTTTAAGTGAATTGCTAAAACAGAATCTCCACATTATGTAATCAATAGATAAAGGTGCTTTTCATTGAAACTGAACCCGTTTGGAAACTTGAAAGTGGGCTCCTAATGGAGAAGCCACACATTACATCTTAACTTTATTGGATGTTTTAAAAACTTCTATTACTAAAAAGGTGATTTAAGTCTAAGGGTTGGATTAGCAATTTATACTATTCTGAGCAAGGAATCATTTATATAATCACATTGTAGAGGAGGGAGATAATATTATAAAGTAATGCTATAATAGCAACAAAAAGAAAGATCAGAGACAGGAAGATTCCACAAAGATCTCCATTTATTCAATAGCTATTTATTGGGCACCTATTATTTGCCAGTAACCAGTATCCACATAGATGCTGGAAAAGTAATAAAAGTTTGTAAAGGAATTACCAAGAACTCTTATATATTTCTATATTTAAATGGAAAAATAGTAAAGAATTTTAAAAAATAAAAATTAAAAGAAATAAAATAGCAAAATATGAAATTGTGACTTCAACCCAATCATCAGTGCTAATTTCATTTCAAATATAAACTCTTATTTTATCAAATTTCTCACTATTTTAAGATATATTTGACTATGATATAAAACTTTTTAAAAATGTAGATATTTAACAGAGAGACTAAACAAGTTTACAATAAACCATTTGTTCTAACAAATTGTTTAACACCCTAACCTTCATTATGAATCTATATTTGGCAATGCTATTTAAAAGACATAATTTTAGTGTTAAAAAATATGTTTATTTTCTATGTCTTCAGAAATGCTTTTGTTATAAAATTTAGAATACGAAATTCTATTTAATATCTATGAGTGAACAGGACTTCAAAAGCTGTGTTGATATGTAAATATTCAGGCAGGATTTTCATTGTGATTACAAGAGAAAAATTAAATCAATTAACCACACTAAAAATGAAGAAATAAGGATTTACACTCTGAAAATCCTTTTGACCAATTTGGATCAATAATCTTTGTCAAATCTTCTAGCATGGTGTTTAGTCAATTGCAGTTGTAATTGTCCAAAAAATTTTCTTATCAAAAGCCCACAAACTGCATGATTTATTAAAATAAAGTACTTAAATTGACTGATGATTAGCATTTAACAAAGCAATAACTCTCTCCAAGACATTTTGAGAAGACATTTAAATAGTCAAGTTGGTATTTCAAATTATTTCTCTACATATATATTAGAGGTTAGTAATATATTTGATAAGTCCTAATTTTAACTTCAAGGTAGGGTTTTTAATTTAATGCATTTTATATTAATCCATTCTAATTTTTAGTGACATTAGCAAAATTATTAGCATGTATATATGCCAACATTTTATAGAGCGAAGAAGCACTGATACTCTTAAGTACTCTAACATTCAGGTAAGGAATTAAGTTGCATGAATATCTATTTGGAATACAGAGGGCAGGCTCTAAAATAAAAATAAAAAAAAGAACTGGGTTTTGACTTTGGTTCTATTGCTTGCCAACTGCAAATTTTAAGCAGGTTACTAAATCTCTCTGAAGCAAAATGTTCTCATCTGTTATAATATCTTTCTAAGAGAGTTGAAAATGCCATATGATAAATCATGTAAAACATTTTGCCCAGTACCTAGTACAAAATAAGTTTCAAACAGTGTCATTAGTAACTCCTTAGAGACAAAAATGACTATTGAATTTCTTGACACTAGTATTCAACATATATTTATATTATAAAAACATAATTTATATAAATAAAGCAGTTAATTCCCTACCTGACTACATATCATGGCTTTTTTGTTGATGACACATTTTAACAAGCTGAGCAAAATTGTCCAGGATTTAACTTCATATAATGTAATGCTTGTATCTGTCATGTTTCAAGATTCTCAGATTTTTATATAGGCATTCTTCATTGCTATTCTTTCCAATAGCATATGGTCTAAAAGTTATTATATATCTCTCAGAATGTTTCACCCCAAATTATCTCAAGAAAGATGTGAAAATCATGAAAGAAAATCTGAATCATTAACACCTCACACCCATTGGGATGGCAATTATCAACAATAACAACACAGAAAATAACCAGTGTTGGCGAGGGTATGCAAGAATTGGAAATTCTGTGCACTGTTGGTGGGAATGTAAAATGGTGTAGCTGCTATAGAAAACTACGGTGCTTCCTCAAATACATTTATAAATATACTAGGGCCCCAGTGCACGAATTCGTGCACCTTGAAAGAAACTGCGGGTCACGAGGCTGCAGTAGGCACAGAGGCGGGTCTCAGTCCCTTGCACCATGGCCCCCGATCCCCTTTCTGCCAGCAGCCCGCTCTTGCAGCCACCACTCCCACACGCTGACAGCACCGGCCCTGCTTGCACCCATTGACGGCACAGAGTGATTGGGGCCAGCACCAGCAGCGGGTGTTAGCAGTGGCTGCTGCCGTGATAACCCCGCAGGAGCAGAGGTAGGTGGCGAAGCCCTCAGGGGTGATTGGGCCGGCAGCCACCGCTTGCACCTGCTGACGATGCCGAGCGATCGGCATCAGTGCCAGGCGCTGGCAGCGGGTGCAAGTGGCAGCTCCAGCGCCAGCAGTGGGTGCAAGCAGGGCCAGCGCCGGCAGCGGGTATGAGAGGTGGCTGCTGGCCCCGATTGCCCCTCAGGAGCAGGGAGAGGTGGAGAAGCCCTGAGGGGCAATCAGCAGCGAGCTAGCCAGCAGGGGGTGCAAGAGGTGGCACCGGCAGCAGGTGCAAGCGGGGCTGGCGCTGGCAGCAGGTGAGAGCGCCAGGTGGGACCGCAGCGCGGGAGCAAAGAATTTTCAGTAACCACCAGAGGCTCACCCTGATTACCACGATCAGCACCCCATCTTGGTCTGGTGCCCCCGCTCACCTGCTCTACCATTCTGCCATGGCCAACGCCCACCATGTTCCTCGCATGCCCCCTGGTGGTCAGCACACGTCATAGTGACCAGTTGTTGGGTTGTTCCACCGATTAGTCTATTTGCATATTAGCCTTTATTATATAGGATATATTAACTTTTGATCCAGCAATTCAGTTCTGGGTATATACCCAAAGAGAAATAACAGAGATTCAAACAGATATTCGTACACCTAAGTACACAGAAGCATTATTCATAATAGCTAGAAACAACCCAAGTGTCTATAGAAAATGATGGGATAAACAAAATATAGTATATACATATAATGAAATATTATTCAGCCTTCAAAAGGAAAAAAAAAGAAAAACCTTTTGACACATGCTACGAACATGGATGGACCTTGAGACATTATGTTAAGTGAAATAAGCCAGACACAAAAAGACAAATATTGTATGGTTTTACTTAGATGAGGTGCCTAGAATAGTCAAATTCATAGAGACAGAGGTATAATGGTGGTGTCCAGAGGCTGACTGGAGGGGAGAGAATGGGGAGTTACTATTAAATGGGTAGTTTCAGTTTGGTAAGCTAAGAAGAGTTCAGGAGGTTCAGAAGGTAGCACAACAATGTGAATGCTTTAATTCACTGAACTATAAATGGCTGTTAAGATGGCAATTGTTATGTAGATTTTACCATAATTTAAAAAATAAACCAGAGTGTACTCTGAGAGTCTGACCATAAGTGAAAATGTGGCCCAAAGTATTAAATACTACTTGAGTTGAGAAGGAAAAGATAATCTTAGATAAAGTGTCACTGAGGAACAGAGTCTCTTCTTAAACAAGGTGAAAAATACTGTTATTGACTGTCAGTGAAGGCAATGATGTGAACAAAAATAAAACACCCCACAGCTTTTACAAAGAACTTTCTGACATATCAAAAGGCAGTGTAAGAAATGGGAATTATTTCAGGGATGAATTAGTAAGCCCTATGAGGTTCTCTTACCAAAAATAAACCACATATAGGCTTCTCTATATCATACTACCAAATAGAGTGATACACTACTAAGATCTGAATATGTATGTCCCCCAAAAATTCATATACTGACATTTTTTAAATATATTTTATTGCTATTTTACAGAGAGGAAGGGAGAAGGACAGAGAGTTAGAAACATCGATGAAAGAGAAACATCGATCAGCTGCCTCCTGCACACCTACTGCGGATGTGACCGCAACCAAGGTACATGCCCTTGACCGGAATCGAACCTGGGACCTCTCAGTCTGCAGGCCTAGCCACTGGGCCAAACCGGTTAGGGCCATATACTGACATTTTAATCCCCAAGGTGACGGTATCCAGAAGTAGAGCCTTTGGGGGTGTGAGTAAGTTAGGAAGTCATAGCTCTCTCTCATAATTGGGATTGCCCTCACAAAGAGACCCTTCTGTGATGTGAGGCTTCAAAGAGAAGTCTCAGACTTCCAGCCTCCAGAAGTGAGACATCAATTTCTGTTGTTTATAAACCACCAGGCTGTAGTATTTTGTTACAGCAGCCCAAACGGGCTAAGACACATACCTAGTTGGTATCTTCTCTGTGTCTCAGTATCTTTAACTAGATACGTATATGAAAAGGTGACAGAGCCACTTGGAGGTATGTCAATCATGACATCGGGATGTTATTGATCTGTGAAATCTCAGTTATGTGTACTATCATAAAATTAAGCAAATTGTAATCTTAGAGTGACATCTATATGGTTTCATTTTCTTGAATATATTCTAACATCACAGGAAAATATCTTTACTTTCCTACTTTATTTTTCTATTTTATTTTTATTCACAAATTACACTCAATATTGATGATGGAAAAGCTGATCACTGAAATGAATTCATTAAGATAAGTGGCAGTGAGGATGATGAAAAAGCAACAATGAAAAATTTATTTAAATAGTATGATGGAGAAAATGACATATTCCATCCCATATTGCAAGATTTTAGCACAGAAATAGTAAACAGTATGAAGACAGAAAGCTAAATTAAATATTTACTCTGTATCTTGAAGATTATTTATCTTTGTTTCCTAACTTGACTTATTAAATTAATATAATCATAATGACCCAATGCAGAGAGGAACTGCTCATTAGTATTTGAGCCTGATATCCGTGGTTGCACTACATTACAAGGCCAACGCTTCTTCATTGTTTCAGCCAATTTGAGATTAATCTACACGGCCTTCTGACAGCAAACTTGGCTGAAAAGCCACTTTAAAATATTTGTAGAAATAAACAAAACTGAGGTATTTTGACAGGGAATATATTACTTTTCATATTTAGACACAATCTGGCTAATAAGGATGTTATGATCTTTTTTTCTGTACAGTTTTATTATAACCTGTTACCTCAATTTGAAAATTATACAATCAACATTTGCAAGTTTAAAGAATAAACTGAAACTCATAGTGGGAGCTTCCAAACTAAATCTCATTGTTTGGAGCCATTTACCTTTTATTTAAAGACTAGGGGCCCGGTGCACGAAATTCGTGCACTGGGTGTGTGTGGGGGGGGGGGGAGTGTCCCTCAGCCCAGCCTGCCCCCTCTCACATACTGGGAGCCCTCAGGCGTTGACCCCCATCACAGGATTGGCCCCCATCACAGAGGTGTCAGGCCTGGGCAAGGGGACCATCATATCCCCCCAGTCCCCGACTCAGCCCCCCGCCAGGCCTGATGCCTCGGCCAGAGGAGTTGACCCTCATCACCCTCCGATCACCAATCACCGGATCGGCCCCTTGACCAGGCCTGAGGCCTCTGGCAGAGGTGTCAGGCCTGGGCAGGGGACCCCCAGCTCCCCGTGGTTGCAGGCTCCGCCCCTGCCCAGGCCTAACGCCTCTGGCTGAGGCGTCCGGCTCGGGCAGCGGGGACCCGCAGCTGCAGCGGCCCCGCGATCGTGGGCTCCGCTTTAGGCCCAGGCAAGGGACCCCTAGCTCCCGGGACTGCCAGCTTCGACCGTGCCCAGCTCCCATCGCTGGCTCCACCCCTACTTCCTGCTATCACTGGCCAGGGCGGCAAAGGCGCCTGATTCTCCAGTCATGGCTGGGGGGCAGGGCAAAGGCGGCCCCAGGGCCGCCTTTGCCCTGCCCCCCAGCTCTTAGCTCCCCCCTGGGTTTCCGATCACTGTCAGTGGCAGGGGGCTTCTTCCTGCTTTCCCTTTCGCCTCCCTGCATTGTGCCTACATATGCAAATTAACCACCATCTTGTTGGCAGTTAACTGCCAATCTTAGTTGGCAGTTAACTGCCAATCATAGTTGGCAGTTAATTTGCATATAGCCCTGATTAGCCAATGAAAAGGGTATCGTCGTACGCCAATTACCATTTTTCTCCTTTATTAGTGTAGATTCTCTAATAAAGAATATTGCCACTCATTGAAATTTAATATATTTTTTGCTGTATTCTGGTATTTCCAGTATCTAAGTGGTTTTATTCGTCCCTCTCGGCAGCCACAGTTGACCACTAGAAGAATAAAATGGGAGAATACACAATATCACACCTACATAATGAAATGCAGCTGTGATTTATGTGTGGCAGCCATCGGATAGTTGTGAAAAACTGCCCACATGCCATCTATTTTAGGCTGTGCTGTTCAAACTTTCCATAACAGAATTTGCATGATATGAAAATGTTAACAGATCTTTTCCACAGAGATTTTGAATAGATCTCTTTCTTTGTATTGCTATTTCTGTTTTTAAATAAACAGTTCTCTAATTTATTTCCTGATTTCAAGAACCATCTTCCACAACAGTCATCTTGACACTGCTGTAAAATGTTGTTGATCCATATTTTCATCATTAACTCTCATTAGTCAGAACAGAATCAGCTCTTTATTCAGTACTAAACTCTTACTGTGAATTCATTTTAGTTGTGCTTTAGAAAAACATGCCCAAATTTTAAAACAACAACATACTAAATGAATAGGCCGCTTTGTTAAGTATGTCAAGAAAACAATGGAAGATGATAAAAAAAAAAAGAGTATTTCCTCACCAAAGAACTACTATAACCCTAAAAGCAAATCCAAGACACAGTTTCAAAGTGGAAAATGATTAAGAAAAAGAAGACGAAGAAAAAGCACTACACCTAGCTTAGGCAAGGTGAGGGGATTAAGAAGCACAAATTATTAGTTGAAAATAGTCATGGGGATGTAGAGTACAGCATAGGGAATTTAAAAAAAAAAAAAAAAAGGAGGCACTGTACCTGTTGTAAATCCAGTGTAATGGTCACATAATGGTATTCAATTCCATTCTTAATACTGGGACTCTGCCACCAAGTGTTCTTTCCATCAATAGCATTTGTAATTGGGTGTCTCTCTATTGAATCAGCAGCAGCATGTGAAAGGAGGAGAAAAGATCATATAAAAAATGTATAGCTGTTTCTTTAAAGAAAAAAGCAAAAACTAAGTTAAAACGTCATCATGTGACTATCAAACATTAAAATGATATAAAGAGAGAAAGATTCATATAGCTTCAACAGAGTTTATTTAACATCAACTTTTTCATAGCACTCTACAAAGCAGTGTGAAATGGCTACATGCTGAGGCTATAAAATAAGAAGCTGGCCATCAATTCAAATGGGCAAATTTAATAATAACTACAGAAGTGTAAACACATAATATTGAAATCTAAGTGATGTGTCAATCCTTCAAAGAAACAAAACCTCCACTGTTTGAAGTGGCTCTAGTATGCCATCAACTTTGTTAACGGAAACACAAAATTCTGAACAGTGGCTTAAAGGTACTTGAAGATTTGTCCTTCTGACACATTCATTACTGAGACTCGTGCAATCCAATATGTGTCTGGTTTTAATATAAAAGGCTGTCAAATCCATCTTATGCGGTTCTTAACTTGCCAACTTTCCGCTACTATTTAAGAGTATAATGAAAGATCCTCCAAACCTCCCAGCTAGCTTTGGCCTGTCCCCATGATTCCAGCTCAGTGGAGAAGTGCACACAATAAAAGCAAGCAGGAAGCGGACTGCACACGAAACTACATCCTGCCAACAAACCATGGATTTCCCTGGCCTTTACTCCGATATATGAGGACAGGATCTATTGTGAGAATAAAAGGGAGACTGAGTATAGAAAATGAATAAAAGGTGTGGACAATCATTGATTGTCCCTTACCCCCACAGTCTGCTCTTACAAGTCCCTCCTCCTTACAGCTTCCTCATCTCCTCCAACTGAGCTCCGCATCTTAGCACAGCAGCCATGGCCTCTGGGCTGCCAAAGCCCTCCTTCCATTTGGGTTCTCCGTCATTGGTTCTTGTGTGAACTCTGAGCCTCTCATTTCCCACAAGGTCTGTTCCTTTTCTCCTCCTCTAAAGAGGCCCAGCTTGTGCACAGGTCAGCCTGGCAGGAGTGGAGATTGTGGGGTGTTCCTATTTCTATCTGCAGGGCTTAATTAAAGGTACTTAATGTCCCAATCTCTCCCTTAGAAGTCAGCCTATTTTCCCATAGAAACGTAAATGAAGTGGGGGTTAGCTTCCTTGCTGCTCTTCAGTTCTTTATGAATGAAAGATGCCTTGGGGTTTCAGTCTTAAGAACTTTTATGACACTAATTGTCTGGGAAGATGTTTCAAATGAATGGCCTAACAATAACCTTTTAGATCAGAAAACATCTGGGGTTTTTTTTGGTAAATTCAAGAAAGACTTCATAAAAGGAACAAACCATATCGCTATGAGGAACAACCTTGGACTCTGGGTGTGCCTACAGTAATCCCACCAGGTGCTCCAATGACAACGTGATGAAAAAGCATCCGATTGGCATATGAAGAGCTGGAGAATACGAAGTGAGACAGTCCACCTGGTTCCACCATTTAGTACTTAACTGGCCATGAACAAGTCACCTAAACCAGGGGTCCTCAAACTTTTTAAACAGGGCCAGTTCACTGTCCCTCAGACCCTTGGAGGGCCGGACTATAGTTTTAAAAAAAACTATGAACAAATTCCTATGCACACTGCACATATCTTATTTTGAAGTAAAAAAACAAAACGGGAACAAATACAATATTTGTATTTGCATGTGGCCCGCGGGCCGTAGTTTGAGGACCCCTGACCTAAACTCTGTGTGTCATACCTGCAGTAGGAATAACAAAAATCCACTCATAGCAGTGCCTCCCACATTCTTAATTTTCAGGGGGAAAAAAAGAATTAAAAAATGTGTGAGAGAAAGATTTGTGGAATTGACACAGGAGTTCAAGCTCTTTATTTTTCCAGGTAATAACAGCCTCCTGTCTACTTTACTATCATTTAATATAATACCACTATTGTTTCATAAAATAAAGGACATTTAAAAGCAACAAAAGATTTTTTAAAACCATATCAAAATAAAGGATAGTTTTTAAGGTATTCATTTTTTTCATGAAAAATTTAGAATTTTGTTCTCATTTCCTCATTGACTAGTAAAAATATCTTGGATGGGAACTCTCAACTTACAGGGTTACCTGAGAAACATGAGAACTATTGATACAAACATTAATAGGCATATATATTTGAAGTATGGTAGCTACCATCGATAGTTTAACTTTAACCCTACTGTTTGGTTTATGTACCTTTTGCTTTGTTTAACAATGGACAGGTTATTTTGATTTTCTGAATTGTATAAATCATCCCATTCGATTGAATGACTATCCCATTGATTGTTATCATACTGGTCTTAGAGAGCACACTCTACTGAACCTGGAAACAGGACAGCACAATTACCCTAAATTGTTTTAGTGGCCACAGGTGGTGCGTTCCAGCTGACTTAGTGGTCCCGAGACCAGAACAGAACAATTACTCTAAATTGTCCTGACAACTCAGTGGTTGGGAGACCCGAGGGCTCTAGATAATGCGTGATCAGGAGACCCAAAATTGTAATTTAGATAACATGCCTAAGTTTAACCCAGGTTACCTGAGGGCTCTAGATAATGTATTTCTGTCAATTCAGTGACCCCGAGACCCGAAACTGTAATTAACATGCTTAATTCTGCTTCTGTAATCTGCTTTTTTGCGAGCCAGGTGCCTCATTCCAAACCCTAGGATGTAATCAATACCTTTGTGATTTTTGCCTATATAAGTCTGGTTTTGCCACCATCTTATTGCTATGAGATTTGGGAATGGCCCCTCATAGTCCCGGATTTCAATAAATGTGACTCTTTAATTCGACTTCTTGAGGCGTCCTTCTGTGATTCGCGGGGTAAGTTACAAGATATTGAAGTATGGTAGCAATCATCTCAGGTAGAAACTTTAGTTTAACTCTAACCCTGCTGTTTGGCTTAACAATAGAAAAGTTACTTTGATTTTCTGAATTATATAAATCATCCCATCCCATTGAATGCCTTATTGACTGTAATGTGAGTATCCCATTGATTGTGATCTTACTGGTTATCGAAGCACATTCTTCTGTACCTGGGAACCAGGACAGCACAATTATCCCTAGGCCTGAGGGTTCCAGATAATGTTTCCCTGTCAACTCAGTGGTCCCAAAAACCAGGACAGCGCAATTACTCTAAATTGCCTCAATGGCTCTAGATAATGTGTTCCTGGTAACTCAGTGGTCCCAAGACCCAAGGGCTCTAAATAATGTGTTCCTGTCACCTCAGTAATCTGGAGACCCAAAACTATAATTAACATGCTTAATTCTGCTTCTGTAAACTGCTTTTTTGCGAACCAGGTTCCTCATTCCAAACCCTGGGATGTAATCAATAACTTTGTGATTTTTGCCTATATAAATCTGGTGTTGCGGCCATCTTATCACTTTGAGATTTGGGAGAGCGAAATGCCCCCTCAGAGTCCCGGATTGCAATAAATGTGACTCTTTAATTCGACTTCTTGAGTCTTCTTTCTGTGATTCGCGGGGTACATTACAACAATATAAAATTAATTATATATCTGTTCAAAATGTACACTGTTCTGGCCCTACCTGGTTTGGCTCAGTGGATAGAGCATTGACCTGCAGACCGAAGGGTCCTGGGTTCGATTTCAGCCAAGGGCACATGCCTGGGTTGCGGGCTCAACCCCCAGCAGGGGGTGTGCAAGAGGCAGCTGATCAATGATTCTCTCTTATCATTGATGTTTCTATCTCTCTCTCTCTCCCTCTCCCTTCCTCTCTGAAATCAATAAAAATATATTTTTAAAAAATGTACACTGTTCTGAATTTTAAATGGAGACAAATTGCATTTAACAAAATATTTTAATATAAAAATCAAGCCAAATGAAGTCCTCATTGCAATAGAAGTGTAATAGTAAAGTAAAATTACCTTCAAAAGAAAGAAATATTAAAAACTGAATATTCAGTAAATATGCATTTTCAGATTATGAACACTTTCATTACATAATAATTTTATTAATGTAATCTGCTTAAACCTGTTTAATTGAAAACCAAGACTTATGTATCTGAGTTACTTTGTTAATATGAGTTATAGGGCAGGACAAAAATAATTAATTTTTATTGGTAAATTATTTAATTCAACTAAATAGCTGTATGGACTTTGTATCAGGTCTTTTTACATTAGCAATCCACTGAGATGAGGCATCCAATCTCATTAATGAAAATTAAATTTGCTATATATACTGAATAATTAATGCTAGTTAACTTGTTCTGCTGAAGCTAAAGAAGGTGTCAGTTCTTTATAATGACAACAAATTCCAGAGCATAACTAAATAGCAAATAAATGCCCTTGGTGGTGTGAGTGGGTGATGTAATTGGCCCATAGGAATCAGAATTCATAAATGAATTATTACTGGCATTTCTAAAGAAAAATATATAACACAACAAACATTTCCTCAACATCCTCTTGAATCTCCTTTACAGACTGTGGGTTTAATGTGTGATAGAAAAACACCCACACAAAGCCACATTTCCAAATCAAATTCACGACTCTTAAGTAATTGTGAGAGGAGCTGTCTAATTGGAAATTCTGATATCTTCCACTTCAGGTCAAATTGATATGAGACTTATTCACAAAAAAAGGAAGTCTGGGGGTTGAATTAGTAATTAACCATAATCCCCATTATGAAAGTTTAATCATAATTTATTTGCAAAAACTGATTAATTGTTGGCATACTTCCTAGCTTTACAAGAGAGGGAAACATAATATTCTTAACAGGAATAGCTACACAAGTCAATCCCAAGCTAACAGCATCTAAAATTTGGTGAGGAAATTGTTAATAAAGTAAACCTTTCCAATCTTTCTTTTTAATTGGGAAACACAATCTATTAATAGTAGAAAGTTCAAGTTTCCTCTCCTTTGTATGGTGATTAAGCATAGGCTTCCATATTTAGTCTAGCTGTTCACTGAATTTGTGGAATTTTATCATCTGTTGCTACAACTTTTACTAAAATATATTCATGTGAGTTATTGCTAGGTTTTTATTCTGGTGGGGTATTCTTTCTAAATGTCCAGTTCTAAAACAGGATTTTAAAATGTAATGAAGCTAGGAATTTAAAATTAATTGCACAAAGTAAATCTAGATTGTGATAAGTTTAAAAAGCACTACAAATCAATTAAAATGGAAAATACAAAACATACCTCATCTGTACCTGTTTTACTGAAGCAGTTTATTTGCTTCTTTGTCCCAATGTGAAAATATGGAGTAGATTGCCTAACTATGGATGCCTTCCATTGAGACAAAGAGATCTTGAATATGGAACTTGAAGAGGGAAGTAAAAGGTGCTCTTGGACTAAATTTAGTGAACGCATCTCATTCATTTTTCAACCCGGTTTCCACTCAGTTTTTCCTCCAGCCTCATCTTTGCACTTTTCTTATAACCTGTCTCTTATGATTGACAACATTTCCCACTCTTCCTCCTTTTCTGGAATGCCTTCCTCTCGTATCGCAAGTCATTCAGCTTTTAAGTCTAACCACCTTCTTGGAACTTTCTCTTGTTCCTTCAGTTCTCATTGATGCTTTCCTTCTCAAAATCCACGTCATTTATAATATGTACCACAGACATAGTCCTGAGTTTACTGTTTTGAACATTTGTCTAATTGCTTTCTTTAGCTAAGCCTTATTTACCCTAGCATTATACTTGTAGGCAGGAACTATAAATACAGTTATTCATATGGAAAATAATACAGAAATTAATAAATAATACAAGAATAAACTCTGTTTTGCATTCTCACAACTATAAACCCACTTTTACCCCACCCTCTATGTGGATTTATATTTCAATACATACATACAGACACACACACATATATGCATCCATACAGACACACACATTATTTTACATACTATAACTCTAACCCTTCCTCTCTTCCTAGCCCATCCTAAACACATATTTATATACTCCCAACACCATCCGACCATTCCCCCCAAAACATTTCCATGCCTCCAGGCTTTCTCACATCATTTATGAAATCATCAAGGCCACCAGTTCCTGAACTCATGGCAGTTTCTCCCCATCTTCATCATTTCCCCTAATGAACCTAAAGCTAATAGTCCATCAGTTGATTTGTTTTTTCGGTCCTTTCTTCAATTTTCTTGCTTTTGATGTTTTCCCATGACTCAAGTTAGATCCTTTGCTCTCATCATGCTATACAGGAATAGCAAGCAGATGGGGTGTGTTCCATCACTTCCACCCTGCACCCTCCCACAACAGTCTACACCACAGAACAGAACCAGAGTCATTAAAAAGCAA
The DNA here is from genome assembly GCF_963259705.1 of Myotis daubentonii. Taxonomy (NCBI): domain Eukaryota; kingdom Metazoa; phylum Chordata; class Mammalia; order Chiroptera; family Vespertilionidae; genus Myotis; species Myotis daubentonii. The sequence goes on along the minus strand of NC_081845.1, from coordinate 19,505,950 downwards.
GGAAGGTTCTGGTGGTTGCCATATTTGGTTTCTTTACTATTTTTTTAACATTCCTTCATATACTAATACTAGTATAAGACCAGCAATTGTAATCACAAAAGTCCCAATTTTCCAGATATACTGTTTTTAGCATCTCTAAATTAGTAACAGAGAGGGGACTAGCATTCCTTCTTTTAACCAGCTGCAAGAAAGAATGCTCAATGCCTCCCCACTTTCTTTTGATATAAAAATGTAAATTGTGAGAGAAAGCTTTTTTCATTTTATAAGTTTTACAACTTAAAACAAAAAGAGAAGGAACACTAAGCAAATTTAAAAGTAAGATAACTGTGAAGTTTAATCCCATTATAACTCACCTCATTGACATTAAGTATTCACGTTATTAACCTCCCCAATATATATATTTAATGATTTCCCAATGCACATTTCTAAATCAGCCTTCAGCTCACACCATTTTCCCCTTCTCCATAAAAATGCTTTACACTTTAAACTAAATTACTTACAGTTCTCTGACTATATCATGCTCTTTTATAGCTGCAAGATTTATGTTTGCTTTTTCTTTTATAAAACTTTTCTCGTTTTCATCTTACTAACTTTAGTTTTTCAGTACATGGGTCACTTTCTCCCAGGAATCTCTAGATCAGCGGTTCTCAACCTGTGGGTCACGACCATCAGAAAACACATATAGCATATCAGATATTTACATTGCGATTCATAACAGTAGCAAAATTACAGTTATGAAGTAGCAATGAAAATAATTTTATGGTTGGGGTCACCACAACATGAGAAACTGTATTAAAGCGTCGCGGCATTAGGAAGGTTGAGAACCACTGCCCTAGATGCTCCCTTAACACTTGATTTACTTGTCCATTTCCCCTCTGTTCTCCTCGAAACCTCTTAAATCAAGGGCTATGTATGACTTAATATTATGTTTCAGTAAAATGTATTGCTCATGGCAGGTGTTCAGATGCTGGCCGAATAAATACATGCATGAGTCTGAGATATCAGAGCTGTTCCTAGAGGCCACCCAGGTGGCTTTGCATGGCACCTGTTCTTACAACACTCTTCACCTTCACTATCTGCTTCCTGCCTCTGCACCAGACTCATCTCTACTCTCTGCCCTCTAACACTCTCCATTCTACACATTCCTAACTACTTGCAGTTCCCAGAGCAAGTGAGGTTTTCTGCCTTACTCTGATTGATCTTCCTGGCATTCCTTCTTCTCATCCCTCTCTCTCCCTTTCACCTGCTCAGCCCAATCTTGAACCTCAGCTTAGCTATCACTTTATCTGACAAGCCTTCATTTATACCAAGACTGAATTTGTGACTATCCCTCTCTCCCTCAGGGCCCTATGTTCATTCTTTCATTGTATCTACCACACTATCTAGTAATGGTCCACTTTTGCCCATTTCTTCATTCGTTGAAGCCAGGGACCACACCTATTCCTGTTGGATTTCCACCACATTACCTGGCACATAAGTGAACAATGAATGACTAAAGTCTAAATTAGCAACCACATCCTTGGGTATGATTTTGGAGGTGGTAAACCTAATGCCTGCCACAGGTCTTCAGCTAGAAAACCCTGCTCAAGCACTGTTCCTGGTTCAGATAAGGAAATCAAATGTGTGTCAAGTGATGGAGAAAGGCTATGAAAAAGCTCACAGTGGAAAGGAAGTTCTGGAAATTTGGGGGACCACAAACCCTTGCACTTTTAAACTTCTCCTCAAAATCTCTCAGTTATAGATACTGCCCATTGCCAGATGCAATGTTAAAATACATACGATTTGGATTGCTGCTGTTTTGATTGCAGATTCGACACTGGGGGTCCCTGACGGGCTGCCCAGGCACATGCTCGACCAATTTGCAATACATTTCAGGTCCTTTCTCTCCACATGTTGCATTCGTGGTGATGTGCGCATTAGAAGCAAGATTCAAGACGGCAGGAAATAAACCTGAAAGAGATGGACAAATGAAGGTGTGTGGACCAGAAACAATATGATATGGTTTTGCTGCATCTTAAAATAAAATTAAGACAGGACATTTTTCAGATAGAAATCTATCAAAAAGAAATTATCAGTGATAAATACCTGACTTAAGTACAATACAAATAACATGTGCTTTCAAATGAACATTTTTCTTTGTGCATCTTTAATATGGAATTTAAAGCAATCTTCTTAATTTATTAACCTCTAATACTTAATTAGAAAGTACTGTCTCTAACACACATTCTTTAAAAATCTTTTGTTCCTATTATTGGCAAAAATCTCATTGAATAATCCATCTTCCATTTAAGCTATTATCTAGTATAGCAATTTTCATAGTGTGCCACAAGAATTTTTAAAGCATGCATTGCCTGACTATTCAGTTAGGGACACTGACCTCTTTCCCCTTAGATTGTGAAGTGCACACACACACACACACAAATATATACAATGACAATAGCCAACACAACAGTAGCCATTTGATGTGAATACGCTGTGCAGACCACAAATACATAGGTCATAAAATAGAGTTGCATCATATTGGTCATGTTGCATAATAAGTTTCTGTCTGATTGGATAATTCTTGGCAACAGAAATTCTTATTACAAGTATAGGCACCTAATTTTTTAAAAAGCCACGTTGAGCAAAAAGCGAAGGTAATTGCTATTATTATTATTTTGTAAATCAATCAAAATTATGCCTATTTATTTATTTTTAACGTTTTTTTCTTTATTCATTAAGGTATTACATATGTGTCCTTATCTCCCCATTGCCCCTGCACCCTCTCCCCCACTCATGCCCTCACCTCCCTTGGTGTCTGTGACCATTGGTTAGGCTTATATACATGCATACAAGTCCTTTGGTTGGTCTCTCCCCCTATGCCTATTATTTTTGTCAGATCAACACAAAAAATACATATTTTTGGTATGCTGCAGAATCTTAGTAATGAGTTAATGTGTGTCATGAGATGAAAATGGTTGAAAGTGCTGATCTAATAGTAAACTGTAACCACATGTAAAGATTTTATACAACTACGCATCTGTTTTTCATGGTCAATTTTTATGCTCCAATTATCATTTAATGTAAATGGTTACTGTAACTTCTTTATATCCAGACTGGGGGAAATAGAGAATGATTAAAGATTTTGGAAAACCATTCTTTACTGCCTCTGTACTATATATCATTATTATACAGCAATATCTTACCAGAAACAAGCAATCATCATCGTCCATGATTACACCAGAAATCATTTTTAGATAAAAATGAAAGTGTTTGGCTTCCTTAGAAACAATCTCAGAGCCCCATTTCAGTTCAGGGCTGGGAGGCCTTTCATTCCATATGAGAAGCCGACTCCGGCTTTTTATTTTCTGTGAATTACTGTCAATTCTGCTTCCTACATGTCTAGTATTTGTATTTGAAAGACCTCTTTTCAATAGTAAAGTCACTCATCATAAATCACTCTTTAACTGAAAGACTCATCTTGGAGCATTTGAGATTACAGATCATTTGACCCAAGTTATGTAAGGAACATGCTAACCCTTTAGGAAGTTTCTGTTCTGTACACGTGCCAAGTAGGTCTGTATCAGTTCAACCTCTGACAAAAAAGCCTTTTACTGACTAAATCTCATGTCCTGATGTTTTACTGAGAACCCTGGAGTTTTGAATTCATAAAGTGTTTTCTATGTTATCTTTAAAACTTAGCACATGCTGGGTACAGATTAACTACTCAATCCTATATAATAAAAGGGTAATATGCAAATCGACCGAAAGCAGAATGACCTGTTGCTATGATGCACACTGACCACCAGGGTCAGATGCTCAACGCAGGAGCTGCCCCCTGTTGGTCAGTGTGCTCCCACAGGGAGAGCACCGCTCAGTGTAGCAGCAGTGGCGGGAGCCTCTCCTGCCTTTGTGGCAGTGCTAAGGATGTCCGACTGTGCTAAGCTGTCAGTCGGACATCTCCTGAGGGCTTCCGGACTGCGAGAAGGCACAGGCCAGGCAGAGGGACCCCCTCGATGCATGCACAAATCTTGTGCACCTGGCCTCTAGTATATTTATAAAATAAATGAATTATAAATACTGGCCTCATAAATGTTTTTCTGCATCTTCTGAATAATAATCATATTAAAAATAACAATAATGCTCAGCCAGTATGGCTCAGTGGTTGAGTGTCAACCGATGAACCAAGAGGACATGGATCGATTCCATCAGGGCACATGCCCGGGTTCATGCTGGATCTATAGCGGGGGCATACAGGAGGCAGCCAATCAATGTTCTCTCTCTTCTCATCATTGATGTTTCTATCTCTCCCTTTCCTTTCCTCTCTGAAATAAATAGAAATATATTTTAAAAAAAAATAACAATAACAGTAATAGTATCCAGCATTAATGAATGTTTATAAAGTTCCAGGCACTGTTCTGTCAGGGACTGTTCTAACACTCTACATCTGCACGGACTAACTTGCTACACACAATGCATACATGAGATACGCACTCCTATAACCGCTATTTTGTTAAAAAGTTCAGCAGCTTGCCAAGATGACAACTAGCAAGCAGCAGAGCCGCGATTTAAGCCCAAGCGATCTGGCTCCAGAGCCCATCTTCTTAATCATTACACTACATGGTTTCTACCATATGAAACGGACGTATATCCATGCCACTTTGTGGTCATGGCTATCCTTAGAATTTCATTGAAAGAAACAGTAGTATAGCAAATAGCCCTGGCCAGGTGGCTCAATTGGTTGGAGCATCGTCCCTTACGCCAAAAATGTTGCAGGTTCGATTTCCGGTCAGAGCACATACCTAGGTTGCAGATTCTATCTCCTGTTGGGAGGCAACTGATTAATGTTTCTCTTTTACATTGATGCTTCTCTCTCTCTCTCTCTCTCTCTCTCTCTCTCTCTCTCTCACACACTTTTCCCTCTTTCTCTCAAATCAAGAAAAACATATCTTTGGGTGAGGATTAAAAAATAGCATAGCAAATAAAAATTATTGTAACTAATTATTATTAGTTATTATTATTAGTTATAACTAATTATTAGAATCTCTATTGCAATCACTTTCAAAACTTTCAAAGAGGTAAGTGAATTCATATGACCAGGCAACGCCTCAGTTCTCATCTAAGTCCCTCTTAGGGTCTCCCAAAAAGCAGCTTCCCAGTAATCTTCTCTCTCTTCTTTGATCTCCCCAAACTCACGGGTCTCTAAAGTCCCTCTCATCCCCCACCCCATCCCAATAGCCCTCCTGACTTTTACTTTTTTCCAGCTAAATGTTACTTGAGGTTTCCAATTTTTCTTTGTTTTCCAGAAGTTCAGAACTTACTTTTTTTTTACTTAAATGCAGTCACTATACAATTCATTCTTCCTGATAAATTGGTCTCTCCCAGGCCCCCAGATCATCTTTATGCTCCAACCCCATCTCAATGAGACATTCTGTTGATGTGATATTTCAGCTAATATAATTATTGGTCAGGAAAATATTAGCCATTCATGAAAATGTTATTGCTTTTATGAGGAAATGTAGAGTGTTTATAAAGGTACAGAATGCCCTAACCGGTTTGGTTCAGTGGATAGAGCGTCGGCCTGCGGACTGAAGGGTCCCAGGTTCAATTCCGGTCAAGGGCATGTACCTTGGTTGTGGGCACATCCCCAGTGGGGGGTGTGCAGGAGGCAGCTGATCGATGTTTCTCTATCATTGATGTTTCTAACTCGCTATCACCTCTCCCTTCCTCTCTGTAAAAAATCAATAAAATATAAAAAAGAAAGATTTTAAAGGTACAGAATACACAAAGATTATTTAGCTTTTTTAAAAAAGTTTTATCTGAGTATACAAGGCTATTGGAAACAACTTCAATTGTATGAAGTTTGTCAGGTGATAAATTTAAAAATAATTTGATCGTTCCCAGAGTGATATATAACATATCTCTCTACCTCAGATATTTTATTCTCTAGGCTGGGAAATGACATATGATTAAATAAATAAGGTTTGTCTATATGTCTTTCTCTTTTATAATATATCACAATTTTGCATTTAACTGTACAATTATTCCTCAAATATGTGTTGAACACATACTATGCCAGATACCATAAAAGATTTGGGAATAAAAATATCATTAAGACAGGCTTATTGGATCTTGAGCTGAAACTTGAAAGAAAAATAGAAGTTTATTTGGTAGAGAAATGGGAGAACAAAAAAGCAAACATACCAGGGAAAGGGGATAGCATATGAGTATAGACTTTATTCTGAGATCATACATGCCTGTTGAGTGACTGACAGAGTACTTGAATTTGTAATTGTTCTTGCCTCAGATTAGGTGATTGTGTGTGTGTGTGTGTGTGTGTGTGTGTGTGTGTGTGTGTGTATTCACATACTATAGATATACATCTATATGGAGATAGAGAGATAGAGATGGATATAGATAGATACATATGATTATACAGAGTATACATAATGGCATATATATATATATATACCATTATGTATATATAATGTTAGTAATTTGTGTTACTGGGATTTATTCTAGGTTTATAAAATGTTAATATGTAGTGTAAAAAGACATAGGTAGTGAGAAGAAAGATATATGCTGGGAATCCTGTTTTTAAAAGGCCAAAACTTTAGCTCATGTCTTGCTGGCATGTGGAATCAATGTAGGTAGTTCAGCCTCTTCAAACAAAGCAAACTTCCTTACACAAACACTGTTTCAGGCAGGACCCAACATCTCTCACCCTGTGCCAGGACATTGTCAGTTTTGCTCTATGATCTTTGTCTCCCCGCTCACCTCTGACTAGTCCTGAACTTGGCCCTGACCTTGGATTCTGTTTTGTAGGTGTGGGTAAGAGCCTCTGTGCCCTGCTTTGATGCAGGCCTGTTGGCTCTGATGTGAATTGAACAAGCCTGTACTTTCTTAGATCTGAGTAATCATTGGAGGGGAAAAAAAGGAGGAAATAAATGGCTGGTGGAAATTATCTTATTTTATATTGTATGTTCCACAAATATAAAGTTGATTGACATCTTGATATCCCCACAGAACTAAATAAATAAAATGTGAACAAGGTTACAGAGTTATAAAAGAATTACAGGTATGGAAGTAACATTGATTCAAAGCTATTTCATACTCATTAAATAATACGGTGTAATCCCAAGGTAACCCCACGGGGCAGGTTTTATTACTCCCGTTTTACAAATGAAGAAAGCGCAACTCAGAGAAGATAAACAAAATGCATAAAGTTATGAATTAGATTGATAACTAAAATCTGAGCTCTGCTCTTTAACTCAGATTTATCCTTAGTAGGCATGAAGAGGTGCCAAAACTTAGTCCTCAGTGAAGCTTACCAGTTTAAATATTTCATAAAAGAAATACTCAGTCCCCATGCCTTTGTTGCTTTATTGAGTTTTTTACTCATAAACTAAAAACATTACTGATATTTACTTTTTTGGGTCTTTCCATTGATTTGTTTCTGTTATGCTTATTGATCATGTATTTAAAAATAACCTTTTCTTAATTTAATCGCCTTGCTTGGTGATCAGAAAACAGTTGCTTATTGAAATTTCATCAGCTATTTTGCTGTTTATTTTTAAAAATCAGTAACATGTATTGGTCAGGGAAGGTCCCCAATTAGGTGTTAATGACCAATTTGAAGAGTTAGTCAATATCTGAATTTTTATTGACTCTTCAGCAGGGTATATTATCGATTGCAGCCCATTTTCATTATATGTTAGATCTATTAGGCTGTGCCTATTTAATCCCTTTCAAAAGCAGCAGAGCAATATTTATTGCCATATGGGTTATTTGGTTAAGATTATAAAAACATTGCAAGTGTAAAAGGGCTACAAATAGCTGGCGAACCTTTATAGAGTATTGATTTACAGCCTCTTATTCAACTTGAGGTCATGTAATGATAATGACATAAAAGTCAGTCATCATTATCCATACTATTATAATTGACTTGTTTCCCCCTGAATAGTACCTTGACTAAATAAACTGTTGGATTTGTGGCTTAAAGAACAAAGTCTGAAGAAAACATAAATAATATTTATTTTCCATGTTATACATTTTTATTAAAGATCTAAATATGTACACCATGTAGATAATAATATCTTTGTTTCTGTGATATGTATATATTTAGTAAATAGACAATCTGCAAGAAGGCTGTCTATATAATGTAAAAAATGAAAATTTTGCTACAATATGGAAAACATTTAGAAAATTCACCACATTTTTATTGTTTTTATTTGGATATCTTTATTCTATAAATGAAATTCATGCATGAGGCAGAGGGCATTCCTTAGCCCAGCCTGCACCCTCTTGCAGTCCAGGAGCCCTTGCTCCTTACCACCCACCTGCTCGCTGCTCTTACTGCTCCTGAGCCCAGCTTCTGGCTGAGCGGCACTCCCCCTGTGGGAGCGCACTGACCATCAGGGGCAGCTTCTGCACTGAGCATCTGGCCCCGGGTGGTCAGTGCGCATCATAGCAACCAGTCATTCTGGTCCTTCCACCATAACGGTTGTTTAGGCTTTTATTATATAGATAAGCTTGCTCAAATACTGTAGTATATTTATACAAGTTTTCGTGATTTCAATGATCTGCATTTTCAAAACCCCACAAATCTGACAAATGACAGGAGCATTTTTAAACCTGCATGTGAAGGTTCTACTTTTAATAATTGTGGAGTAGCTTTTATTGAACCAAGCCTCTCACTGATAACAGCTATAAAATATTAACAAAATATATTTGTAAAAAACCCAAATATCTGAAGACATTGGAGACCAACCCAAAGAAGATAAGCCAGAAGGGATGTGTATGCTTAGAAGAATGAAGATATTGGAAGTGCTCCAGACTGCATCATGCAAAGTGGCTAAAAACTCAAATAGAATACCACAGTTTTAGTCTTTTTTTTTTTTTTTTAAACTGTCTTAAAGAACCAGAATACAGAACTAAGAGCAACCACAGCTGCTATAAAGTGAGGAAACAATACTGGGAGAAACCAAGCCACAGAAAGAGAGCCTCAAAATATATGTATAAACTCTTCCCGAATCCCTCACTGATGCCAAACCTACATATGTCCTACCTGTGGTTGGCAAACCGCGGCTCAAGAGCCACATGCGGTGCCGGGAGCCGGTCCATCCTTGCTGTTTCAAGGGACCTGGCATATATGGCATACTGTTCTTAATATGCTTGCTCACCTTCTTGGCACTATGTGTTTTAACCAAGGTCTCCGAGAAAGGTTGTTTCCCCAGGTAGGGATTTCCCCCTGAAGTTAGGGAGGGAATAAAACCTCTTAACTAAGTGCCAGGCGGGTAATTAATCACTTTAACTATGAACAATCATGCTTAAGCTACATAATCTTTACTCCCTGGAATGGAGATAAGAAACGCCCTAACCTTTGTAAAAGAGATTGATAGGATTGAATCAACTGGTATAAATACAGATGTAACAAGACAGAAAGACTCAGAATTTAGGAAACAGAACCTAGGCACAGAACCTACACAGAACGTTCTCTAGAGACAGAAGAACTTCGCTGGAGAGAACATGGCAAAAGATCCTGGACAGAAACTGGCCTCAGAACCTAGAGACAGAACCTAGCGAGAGAACATGGCAAAAGATCCTGGACTGAACCTGTCTACAGAAATTGGCAAGAGAACCTGACTAGAACCTGGTGACTGAACCTGGCTGGAGAACCTGGACAGAACCTGGCTGGAGAACCTAGCAAGGGAACATGGCTACAGAACCTGGCTGGAGAACCTGGAGAACCTAGCAAGAGAACATGGACACAGAACCTGGCTGGAGATCCGAACCAGAACTTCGCTGGAGATCCTGAACAGAACTTGGCTGGGGACCCTGACAAGAGAACCCGGCTATGATGATCACCTATACACTGCCTCCGTGTCATTCCTTCTTCGCCGACTCCGTCCACACCTTTGGGGACCCCTGGACCTTCTGGGGCTGGACCCCAGCAATGCGGCTCTTTGGCCCCTTCAGTGAGGCTCTTCCACAAAATACCACATGTGGGCGCGCATGTACAGTGCGACTGAAACTTCATGGCTCATGTGCAGAAGTTGGTATTTTTGTGGAAGAGCCACACTGAAGGGGCCAAAGAGCTGCACGTGGCTCGTGAGCCGTGGTTTGCCGAGCCGCAATTTGCCGACCACTACAGGCCAGTGGTTCTCAACCTTCTGGCCCTTTAAATAGTTCCTCATGTTGTGACCCAACTATAAAATTATTTTCGTTGCTACTTCATAACTGTAATGTTGCTACTGTTATGAATCGTAATGTAAATATCTGATGTGCAGGATGGTCTTAGGTGATCCCTGTGAAAGGATCATTCAACTGCCAAAGGGGTAGCGACCCACAGGTTGAGAACCGCTGCACCTAGGCAGATCTTAAGTATCCAAGTTGGTGATAAAACAGAGATCATGGTTATTGTATTCCACAGGAAAGACAATAGTTTGGAGTTGGAATAAAGATAAGTTAATCAACTGGTGTAACACAAAAATGAAAGATAGGTAACTGTTTTTCAGAAGAACATAACAGAATCCCAAGTTTCTACAATATATCATTCATAACATCCATAATGCAATAGAAAAAAATACTATACATACAAAAGAAACAATAAAATGCCACCCATATTTAGGAGAGAGGCAGTGAATAGAGACCAACATTAATATCACCCAGATTTTGGAACTAGCACAGAAATATTTTAAGCAGCTTTTATAACTATGATCCAGGATAACTCAAAATATATTTATAATAAAAAGACAAATAGGAAATCTCAACAGAGGAATACAAACTACAAAAAAAGTACTGCATGTGATTAATAGAAAATTGTAGTTAACAGATGTGTAAATAACCATGAATATAAATCAATCAACTTTTCTTCTAAGTTCTCTAAATACATATTAATGTTTAACAAAAAAATATGTATAACATCGCTTTGGTGGTGGGAGCAATGTATTCTGATTTAATACATACGGCAATTGTAACAAAGGAAAGGAGGGTGGAGAGATCATATGTATTTACCTATATATTTACAAGGTTCTTATGCTTTAGATTAAGTGGTACAATATTGAAAAGAGTGACAACATCAATGTTTAAGAGTTTGTGGAGCAAATAAAACTCTACTTCATTGTTCTTAGGTGTGTAAATTAATATAAGCACTTTAGAAAACAGGCATTTTTAGATAAATTTAAACTCAGACCTACCTCAGGACCCCAAAATCCCATTCTAAGGTAACTACCCAACAGAAATGACAGTACATGTCCATGAAGAGACCTATACAAAAAAATATTCATAGAAACTTTTCTCATAATAGTCAAATCTGGAAATAACCTAGGTTTCCTTCAATGGAAGAACTGATACAGAAACTATGATGTACTCATACAATGGAAGACTACTGAACACTAAAATGAATCAAACTACTGATACTTGCCACAATAAGATGACTCCTAAAAGTGTGATGCTAAATAAGAAATGTTTTACAAAAATGAATGCATATTCTATTATTCATTTATATAACTTTTAGAACAGGTAAACCTGATCCATTGGGAAAATAATGGGGGGAAAATAGTTGATTTAAGGGTAGAGATTAAGAAGAGGCATAAATAAAATTTCTAGGATGATGCAATATTTCAATAGGAGTTCATATAAAACAAATATATTCATTTTTAAAACTTGAATGTTACCCTCAATGAGAAAATGTTACACCCAGTATGGACTTGAGCATTTAAGTGTAGGCAAATCTTACTGTAAAAAAAGGAAAACCATATTGAACTCTACTTAATGATATCATGATTAAGTGCTTAGGCATGAAGTTTTCAATGAATCAAAGTTTAACATAGATTTATGGGTAGTTATGTACAGATGTTTATATGTCTGATAAAACAAATACAGCCAGATGTTAATTTTTAAATACAGATGATAAGTATATGGGCATTTATTATATGATTCTTTCAACATTCTGTATGCAGGAACTTAATAAATTTTTTTATTTCAGAGAAGAGAGAGGGAGAGAGAGATAGAAACATCCATGATGAGAGAAAATCATTGATCAGCTACCACATGCACACCCCACACCAGGGATCAAGCCAGCAACCCAAGCATATGCCCTGACAGGGAATCGAACCATGACCTCCTGGCTCATAGGTCAACACTCAACCACTGAGCCACTCCAGAACATTTTTAAATAAAATTTGGCAAATAATCTATAGAAATATTATACATATATGTATAAGTATAAATCTATTGTACGGGTATGTGCACACATGTGCACAGTATATGTGCATTTTTGTGAGTTATCTCATTCTTTGGCTTTCATAAATTATCAATATCAGTAGCAATAAAATATTAAATTCACATTTCTTAAATCAAATGTGAAAAGTTCTTGGAAACTACAAAAGAAAACCATCTTTTCAATCCCATTCACAATCAGAAGAAGGAAGCAAAATAAAGCACTGGGTAAGCAAAACAACTGAAGTCCCTTCAGGACACAGGCAGGCCAGAAATCAGCAGGCGGTTCTACTTTCCTGATACAGCTTTCCAGTTCATCCAGCTTTTATTTTATAAAAATGGAGAACTTTGACTTAGAGTCATATTTAATACATAAGTGTTGTCTTTTGAAGAATTACAAGTGAGTCAGAGAGACTTGTGTCTAACTACAGCCGTGGGCAAACTACGGCCCACGGGCCGGATCCGGCCAGTTTGAAATGAATAAAACTAAAAAAAAAGAAGACCTTACCCTTTTATGTAATGATGTTTACTTTGAATTTATATTAGTTCATACACTCCATCCATGCTTTTGTTCCAGCCCTCCGGTCCAGTTTAAGAACCCATTGTGGCCCTGAGTCAAAAAGTTTGCCCACCCCTGGAACATAAGAGCAAGTGATCTGCTGTGTGGCGGGTTCCCTGGCCTTTAGGCAATGATTCTCAAGGTGATGAACTCGAAAGTGGTTGTCTGACAGCACAAACAATGCAGTTCAAAGAAGCATAGCTACAATTTTACAAATAAAGAAAATAATTCCCAGAACCTAAAAAGCACAGCTAGTTTTCAAACACAATTATTATAATCCCAAATGAATTGTAATATTAAAGAGACATGCTGCCTCACTCCCCTCTCTGCTCTACATGGAAATCCTTTTTACCTCCTACATCATTCCTGAGCTTTATGCCAACTAGTTCCCCTGTCCCTTCCATAGTCACTCACAGGCCAACTTCCATCACAGTTTTACAAGTCCTATAATTTATTTTATATTTCTGCATTTTAAGAAGCATTCCTTCACTGTTTTTAGTGTAACTGAAGCCTTAATTTCCTCTGACAATGACACTTTTGCAGATTTTCCCAGTGGATCCTAGAATCACTGGGAGGGGGAAAGTGATCTCCTAGCTTCCACACGTGGCTTACAAATCAGTTCCTCTTGTGAATCATAAAGCCTTTTTTTAAGTCCAAATCACCCACCACATGCTCATGTCCATTATTGACTGGCTTCATGAAGACCAACTACAAAAATATTGGTAACTGACGCACTGCTAGCCTTATCCCCTAAATTTCTGCCACTCTTACTAAACAGGTGAATATAGCCCTGAATTAAAAAATGTTATTCCACAAAAACTAGAAAATGGTAAAAGGTATTTTTGTCTTTCTCACCATCCTAAGATTTCTGCTTCCTAACTTTTTATCTCTAGCTTAACATTATCTATCTATCTATCTATCTATCTATCTATCTATCTATCTATCTATCCTTTTGTATAAGGATGTCCTATTCTTACCTTACCTCTACTGCAAAGACATCCTACCTAACCTCCCCTGCATGACTCCACTTCTGTTCATCTTTCCCACTGCCAGAGAAATCATGTTCTTAGAAATTAAATTTGATCCTGTCAGTTTCTTGTTTAAACACCTCTGTGCATTGCCTGTTGCCTATAGCGTAACAGCCAAACTCCTCGGTAATCTAAACATTTATAATCAGGCCCTCAATCTACCTCTCTAAACTCATCTGATTCCAACATCTTCCATGACTACTTACACATCCAGTGTAGTGATATTTTACTGTTTACAAACATACCAGATGCTTGAAAGTGGTTTTTTTGGTCATAATATTATCTTGTCTGTTCTTTAGAATGCTTCTCTTTTCTTCCTTTTCTTTTTTCAAACATGGTCATCGACTCGTCTTTCATGACCCAGCTCAAATTCTTCCTGCTCTGTGAAAGTGCTCCCTGACTTTGCTACACAGAATTTGTTATTTCCCTCTTGGTGTCTACACAGTACTTAGTTGATATTTTATTATAACCCTCATCACACTGAAACTTTAATATCTTTTACAGTGGAACTCTCACCTATAACATTACTGAGTATAAAGATAATACTAGCTAATATCTACTAGCACTGAAATTTAAATTTATTGAGTAAGAGTAAATACATGCATTTGTGTCATCTTTCTGCAAAGAAATCTGGCACATAAAAGCCATTAAACTAATCAGACTATTAATTTAGTGGAAATGTACTTAGTGGAAATTTAGTGGAAATGACCTTAGTACTATAGGTCAGTGAGATGATTTTTTAAAAAACTAAGCTATTTGAAAAATGTAGTAGAGGTTTATCACTTCCTGGCATTCCAGACACCCAGCCTCCATTTCTATCATTGGGTAATTGGCCTTGTATGTAGCACTGAGGGTATTCAGTCCCCTACCTCCTAACCAAAGAAATAGAGGTAAAGAGATCTTTCTTCTCCGCTCCCTTTTGCATTTTGGGCATGTACACATGACTTCGCTGTAGGGCTCAGAATGTTGGGTACTTGAAGTACAAGATTGCGGTGATAAGGAAACTAAGATCATGCTAGTGAAAGATAAACTAGCACCAGTCGGGGTGGGAGAGAAAGAGGTGACAGCAATGTCTGCAGAGGCGCCTTGACTAGCTTATTCAGGCAGTGAAACCTAGGAATGGCCTTGAGGTCTGTCATCTCCTGAGCCTGGTTTTCAAATCTTTCCAATGATTCTGCAAGTGATGTGATCTATTTTAAATATATTTCTTCTGTTGGTGATTTCTGTTGCTTGGGGATCAATTAGCTAAATGGATATAAAGATTATACCACCATATCCACATAGCCACATACACACATAGCTACATACCCACATAGATACATACCCACTCATATGCAGAGAGAGAGAGAGAGAGAGAGAGAAAGAGAGAGAGAGAGAGAGCTACACAGTGAAGAGAGGAGAGGAAGATCAAGAAGGTAACATTATTATAATTGACTAAAGAATAAATAGGTATACAGTTGCTTCTTTTATACATATTTAGGGTAAAATATGAAGGTACAATAGAAGTGGCAACAATCACAACTTCTCACACAAAGACCCAGTGCCTATACAATGATCATGATCAGAAGTGGCCACAGTGCCACTTTAAAAGTTATGTTCCTTTTTAGTGACTGTTTCCCTCTAGTTGTGTTTTTGTTTCAGTGGGCTTTTTATTTAGAATACCTTTAACTGTAAATCATCATTTTAAAATGACCATGATTTAACTCATGTATTTAAAGAAAATATTTTAATGTAGTCTGGCAAAAAAGAATTTTTAAGTATATTTTCTTATTTTCATCAGTTTAAATATTAAACTAAATGAATATTGTAGAGTTTCTGCCTTCATTGTCTGTGCCTTGTGTATTATAATATTTTTATTCATAGTCATAGATAATGACATATGTCTACATATCGGTATATAGAATATACTTATTTTAATTTCACAAATAATGTTTCTGGTTATTATCTATCATCCAGCTTGCAAAGACCCTCATTAATAGAATTGATAACAGATGGTACTGAATATTTGCTATGGGAAAGTCATCAGTCAATAACACAATTCTCTTTAATATATTTGGTTTTAATAACTTTTAAAAATCATAACCTATTGTTCACAACAATACACTACACTTCTCCCTCACTCTCCTTTTTTATTTATTTTTTCTCCCTCTCCTTCTGTCATCCTATCTTTGGTACACAATATTTCCCCTGCTTGTTCATGCCAAGCAGCTATCGCCTCTCAAAAGAATGAGAAAACTGTTTGAATGTTTCTAACTTTCCATTTCAGTATTCTCTGTCTATGGAGCCTTTAAAAAAAATTTTCATGCAAGCAAACGGAGCTGTTTGCAAGTCCTTCAGCATCTGAAAGACAAAAGCGAACCTGACAATTTAAAATGTTCTAAGACACATCAAGAAAGAAAGGGAGATACTTGTCTGTTGAAATTCTGAAGGAAGTGGGTGTGTAGGAACAACACGTCGGCATAAAACAAAAACGGGACAAAACAAAATGTTGCTGCAGGGACTCATTCCCAGCTGTGCTCTGCAGGGAGCCACTCGGCGCTCTTGATCCATGATGCAGACGAAGAGTTTTATAGAACTAGAAAATCAGTCCAATTTGAACTAATAGCCGTCCAGACACAACAATGATTGTAAGCTGGAAAAAAAATATTGTTGAATTCAGTTGTTCAGAAGCAAAAAAGAAATAACAACAAAAAGCAACAAGAAGAGCACGTATTCTGCTAACTCATGTTTACAGGCCTTTCAAACTTGTCTCCTACTGTTGCTTCGTTCTGCCCTTTTCAGTTTCCAAAATAAAAGGATATTTGGGGATGGGGGTGGGGTTTATGGGTGGTTTGGTCTCCTTTCTTCTTTTGTAGTCGGAAAAAGTAGTCCATGGTCCTCTGTGGAACTAGTTTTTAAAATACTTTGTTCTTTCCAAACAGATTAAGAGGAATACTTAGGTATTTTTTATGATGATCAGAAACAAACCAGACATAACCATACTTCAATGGATCTTAATCAGGGTTTGCCTACAGAATATCAATACTTACTCTCCATAGCAGACATTCTGACTAAAATATAGACTATGAGGACCACTGTGAACTCAAATGCCATTGTAGCCACTTGGCCCAGCCAAGTAATATACGATTTTATTTAATTCCTGACAAAGGACATCATTGATCTTATTACAACAGGATTACAATGTAAATTTTCAGTGGCCTAAAACTTATACACATGTAAGAAAATAACTGCCATGATAACCCATATTTCTGGTGCCAGAAGAGCATAACAGTGCATCTCTACAGCAGTGAATTCAGGGTAGGCATTTGTACTAAGATTCCTCCAAATATTTTTTGAAAGCAACTCTAACCACCCAATGTTTGGTAAATTGAAGTTGACCATGCTACCTCTCACAAAAGATAGAAAGAGCTATAGACACTTTCTGAAAAACAAAACAAATACAAAAACAAACAGAACAAAAACAAACAAGTTTTACAAAACATCATCTCTATGGCTAGATTGAATAGATTATTTATCTAATTTCGGATGCATCTCCCATAATACAGGTCCCCACTACTCTCACTTCCATTATTTCTATTATCTGATGGGCACCGCTCTAGTCACAACGTTTTCAGTCCTTATAATTTTCATGGAACTATAGAACTCTTACCCACTATCCATTTAAAATTAGGATAGTCAAACTGCTTTTTATGTTTTTTTATGTACCACCTATAAAACAATATCGAGGCATCCTAAAGGTTTTCAATACCAGAGGATGAAAAATAATTATTATACCTGAGCCCTTATTTAAAATGTTCTAACATCAGAATACCCAGAACACGCACTGAGAGGGTGGCACTAGGGGAGAAACAGACTGCTTCCAAGCTTCTCCACACTCACTTCATCAATATCAGCAGAACATATGTTCAATATCTGCTCTCTTCTGCCTGGCTTCCAACACTAAGCCTACAAGCTAGATGTGTCTCTGGCAGGTCTGCCCGAAAACTCAAAATGAGAAGTAAAAAAGGCAAAGGAGAGGAAATGCAAAAAACACTTTTTTAAGTCACTGTAAATGAAATCATAGCCTTAATTAGGCAATTACTCTACAACAGAGTTGTTTGTAATATAGAAATACATCGAAAACATTGTGTCTGCTCACAATCCAAAATATGAAAATAAACCTGTAATAAATCTCTAAGCTAATGGCTCTGCAAGGAGCATGAGCTTATATTTACATCCCTCAAATAAAAATATCAGAAGGGGCCCGTGTAAGCTCTGGTGCATGCAATGGCAGCAGAAAAGAGACTGTCCCCATGGGCCCTGCTCTTTAAGGACTGCTAGACAATTTCTTATCTTCAGTGATGAAACATACATAGAACAACAACAACACTGCTTTACATTGTGTTTCTCCTGATTTAAAAGACCCAGACAAAAGGGAAAAGGAAAGTTATACTCATTAACTTGCTCTTTTTCATTTGCTTTTATCAGTTAGATTTAGAGTTCCTTGGGGCATAATCTCAGATCCTTTTCTCATTTCATTCTCCTCCCCAGATAATCCCTTGCACTTTTAAACCATTTACATACCATCTGCATAGGCAACAATTCCCAAATTATATCTCCAGGCCAGATATCTTTCAAAAGCTCCAGGCTTACTTATCCAACTGCTGGGTTGACACCTCCACTTAGATGTCTCTTGAGCATCTCAAACTTAATCTACCCAAAACAGAGCTAATGATTTCCAGCATTCCAGTACCACTGTCATTCTCCCATCTCACCCCTCCCCACCCCCAAACAAACTACTCCTAGGTTCTTTCTGGCTCAACACATTCTACTTTACCCACGCAGGATCCCATACAGAAAACTAGGAGTCTTTGCCGATGCCAGTCCATCACTAAATACTATTCTAACTCCAAAATTATTTTCAAGTCTATCTGCTTCCCTCCAGCACCACAGCCAGAACTCGAGGCCACATTACAAGCATTTAACATCTGGACTCTGCAATAGCCTCCTAAACAGATTCCCGTTTACCCTTTGCGTTTCTTCAGTCCATTTTTAACAACATGGATTTTCTTATGATGTAAATCTCATCAGGTCACTCCTATTAAAATCCTTGACTGGATTATGATTGCATCTAGGTTAAAATTCAGAAGTATTATCCTGGTTTACAATATCCTCCTCTCCTCACATTCAAAGACTACTGCTTTTGAACTGTTTCTAGAACAAGGTTCTGCCTTTTTCCTCCTCAGGACATTGCCTAAAATCCCTGCTCCTTAACTTCCCTCCACTCTTCCTACCTTCCTATTTTTCACAAGCGTTTCTTCATTATATCATATTTCCTCCGAGCTCTTCCCTTACCCTTTCTGAATAGTCCCCCATCACAAGCCCTAATTATGCCTCACTTTTCTTGTGTATCACTGATTGCAATGCACAATCCTATATAATAAAAGGCTAATATGCTAATCGACCAAAAGGCGGAACGACCGGTCACTATGATGTGCACTGACCACCAGGGGTCGGACGCTCAATGCAGGAGCTGCCCCCTGGTGATCAGTACGCTCCCACAGGGGGAGTGCTGCTCAGCCAGAAACTGGGCTCATGGCTGTCGAGTGCAGCGGTGGTTGCAGGAGCCTCTCCCAACTCCACAGCAGTCAGATATCCCCCAAGGGCTCCCGACTGTGAGAGGGCGCAGGCCAGGCTGAAGGACCCCCCCCCCAAGTGCATGAATTTCGTGCACCAGGCCTCTAGTTTTGTATAATGATCATGTGTCCAAGTCTATGCTCCTTGATGGAATGGGAGCTCCATGGTTGTTCTGTTAATTTTGGATTCCACTGTACTCTCAGAGCCTTTGCCAGGGCTGAACACGTAAAGGTGCTTAAAAATATTCTCCAATGAGAAATTCATCTTAGAATGTGGGACATAAATTGTGTGCCTGTTTGGAAGAAGTGGAAAACCTCCCTTTTGTTAAAATATGAAAAAAAATGCTTTAAAAAAACCCACAGATATATTTCTTTGATGTTTTAGTGGCTTGACAACACAACAATGTTAGCATTAATGACTAAAACAAGTATTTTCTTAAGATTGTTGTGTTAATTGTCTTCTTAAGCCCAAATTCCTACCCTCTGAGTACTTTCTCATCTTCTGTTTTAGAAAATATATAAAAGTGTCTTCTGTGTTTTGTTGTGAGTCACTTTGAATTCTCTCTGTGATTAAGTTGGTTTGGTTGATAAATCAAACATTAGATGGATTTGAATGTGTTTCCTAATACCCAACTCTCTTCTCCCCCAGCACACCCCTCAAAAAATAAAACACTGGAAGATACAAATATATGGTTCTAATAAATACAATGTTAAAGTTATGCTCACCACTGGGCTGCTTCAGGAACTTTTATATTCCATTATCACTTTCAAATTGTATCAGGTCTTAGCCTGATCCACAGAGTGAAGACTTAGAATGAGAGATACATAAAAAAGAATACTTCACAGCTGACTCAAGCATCTAATTCTGTTTTATGCTTTAAAAACATATTCTATGACGCTTCAGTATATCTATGGAAATACTTGTTTTATAGACAAATATTTTTTTGAAGTGAGACTTGACAGTGTTTATAGCAAAACACTTTGTTCTCTAGCAGCTGTTTGAACATACACATAAATATGCAGAAAAACTCACAAATGCTCTGCTCTTATAAATACTTGATGTGAAAAATCAGCATTTTATAGTCATTCAGCCTAGTGTTGCTAATAATAATTTCCATTTACCAAGAACATATAAAACTCTCAGATATAATGAATTTTTATCATAATTTTGTTTTAGCCTCTTACCAACATTCTATATGACCATTAACCTGTAAGTTCCTTGAAGATAGTGGTCATAATTTATTAATCTTTTTATTCTCATTGAGGATTAGAGTCATAGGCATCAAATATGTGCTCAGTAAACATTCATATAAAAGGTAAATGACCTCAGAGATTCTGTGAATTAATTTAGTCACTAATTCCAACTTCTTAAAAAAAAATACTGCAAGAAGTAAATATATTTGTTCTAATTCAGCTGATCTGTATCAAGCAAACAAAATCAAAACCAAAACCAGGAGTCTTTGTCACAGGGTATATCTTGTAAATGATTGAGTAATGCAATTCATTGGTCATAATAAATATGTAGCACTGAATGTTTCAAAGTACTTCCACTTAGCCTGATTCTCACAATGCAACTATGATAGATGGGATAGACATATATTATCTAAATTTTATAGATAAAATAATTGAAGACCAGCAATGACAGATAATTTCCTAAATCTGGAACTTGTGTTTTTCAAATTCAATCCCAGTTCTTCTTGGACTATATGTAACACATATTCATTGAATTCCTCTAACTGTCCAGGCACTTGGCTAGGCAGTAATTATACAAGAATGAACAGAGCAGTTAAGGGCCCTGCCTTAACAGAGCTTAAAACAGTGCAAGAGAATAATATGATAGAATATTAGAGATAGTAAATAGAGGACCAGAAGTATGGGTTGACAGTAGGCAGCAGGAGAAAAATTTAGAGATACTCAAAGTAAGTCTGGCCAGAGTTCAAGTCCAGTGGGTGAGCTAAGGTAAGGGTGGATCAAAGTCCAGAGAAACCAGATTCAACTAATGTTTACCTTATAAGCCTACACAAAGATCTGGAATCTAGGTTTGGAGATAAAGAAATTAAAGAGAAGGGTCTTAGAGAAAGGATCAGATGCTGAGTCAACTGCTGTCAAAGGGGAAAATTCTATATTCTAGCCAAGAGCCAGTGGCGGATTTTAGCAAGCAGCCCTGAGCCAATGGCAAAGGCAAGAAGGCTCTATACCTGGTTGCCCTAGAAATTTGAGGAAGAAGTGACCATGACACTCCTAAAATTTAACTTATGATTTTTAAAACTAGAAAATTAAAAAAAAAAACACTTTCAAAATGTGATCAAAAGTAAGTTACTATGCACCTGCTTTCAAAATGTGAACAAAATAAGTTACTACTACTCACTAAAGCCATTTCCAAAAGTTTCCCTTGATTTTGAGGGATCTTTTTTTCCCCCCCTCACAACTTATGTATTTTTTTTTCACAACTCATGTAATTTCTCACAACTTGTGTACTTGAAAGCATTTCTCTTTTCTCCAACCATTTGTAGGCATTAAGGAAGTAACATCACCAGTTTTAGGCTCTTTAATAACTTCAGTCCCTTTAAATTTTCTAATTTTTCTTTAGACTTCCCCAGAATAAGACCATTAAAGGTATCCGTATTACAACAGTTTCTATATCTTTAAAAAGTGTTTTATCTTTACTAAAGTCAATGAGTTTGGGACACAAATAGAGAGTATAATTCTTCGTAACATGGAGTGGTTACTAGCTGTCCACACCGAAACTTACCCAGTTCCTATTCCTGCGTGGCAATCAAGTTGATGAAGTCTAGGCTATGTATTAGTGGGGATGAAGGAGAACATTTCCATAATGTCCAGGGATGATAAGCTTTTGGAATACCAATCGTACAATAAGTATGATATCCAGATTCAACATTCTTTCTTGCAGAAGGTCTTTTACCGCTCTTTAATTAAATATTCCTAATGAGTTTTCCTTTTTAAAAGTATCACTCTACTAAAATTCTACCCACTTCTGAGTTTTTATAAGCCACCACACGATACACTCTTATTTATACTCTCTAGTACTTTAATTGCATGGTAGTTAGAGCTCTTCATTTCTGCTGGATAATGAGCTCCCAGATCACTACGGTATCACAAGCTAATTTTTTCTCCACAATTGCACAGAGTAATTTCTTCATCATCTTGTTTTAGTGTCATACGGTTTTTGCTTCCAGAGCAAATTGCTCTTCAGTTTTATACATGAAGCTTCTGATTTCTGTCTGCCCATTTCTCTAACTTGTTCTCTCCTTGTATTTGAAATAATATTTTATCTATTTTTGTACTACTGGTTAATTTAACAATATAGTGTATCATCTAAAATCATATCTAGCTAGTATGCCCTGGATTATTTTGGAAGTGAACTATATATTTGGTGAATTTAGTCATGACAAGACAGTCAGAGATTGGTCATTTTTTCTTATTGATACTGAATTTTGTGAATGCCATTAGGCTGGCTTATGACTAAAAATTTCTGGTTAGAGTAAAATAGCCCAAAAGATAATGATTTTATTCAAAATATTAAATTATTCATAAAGAGTTGATAATACTAAGAGATTAAATTCAGACACACATAAAAGATTAAATTTAAGGACCATATTGATACCCTCAGGCTACAAAATTTATCCAAAACTCAAGAAGGTCAACTTATTCAATGAAATGTTTTCAGCGTATATACTCTAAATCTTAACTGCTCCCAAGCACGTTGAATAAGAGAGTTAAATAAAAATTTCAGAATGTTATATATTGCTTGGATATAATAAATATGCCCAGTAAAGTGTTATTTTTAGAGATATATACTTTGTCGACCCTGTGAGTAATGGAGCAAGCTTGTAAATCATGCTTATGAAGCTGATAGCTATAGGGCTTTAAAATTTCTAGATACTCATAATATTTGTTTATGTCTCTATCTCTGTAAGCTAAATTGAAAGTTTGTTTAATAATATATGTTTTTAATGTAATGCTGGACCAAAAGAAATATTAAAAAATATTTGATAAATGACTTAATTAATGCACAAATGAAACATTACCCACCTCATCTATATTGTGTTAATCTACCTACTTTAATTATTCTCCATTGGTTTAAATTTAATGTTTTCTTCTAAATCAGCTCAAAATACATCCTCCAGATAAAAAATTCCCCATCCTTTCCTATTTACCAATTAGTCTATATTATATATTAATTTTAAAAATGTTATTTATTTTATTCTTTTTATGTAGATGTTGTTATGAATCTCCAGAATGCCTAACATATCAATAATGGCATAGTTAATGCTCAAAAGTTTTTATCAAACTCTTTCATTCACCTACAATGTATAAACATATATATATATCATAAACACACACGTGTGTGTGTTTGCGCACGTGCCCACGCACATCTCAGCATATAAAACCTATTAGCTGTTAGCAGAAATTTTCTACAAATAAACAGGCTACTACGTAAGGATTCTAATATATTCATTCATTCACTCAGCAAAATTTATAAAGTGCTTAGTGTATATAAACAAGGCCAACCTTAGACCAGTCACCATGGAGTTATTAATTTCTGCAACTCCCTCAGTGTCTAGCTAGAACCTTGCACACAATTAAGACAAACTCAGTCAATAAGAGGATGAGGTCTCTCTCCTCAAAGACCTTATTTATTTTGTACAGCTACTTATAAGATATTTTGATTCAACACAGGGCGTTATTACTGAACAAAAGATGTGTATTATTTTAAAAATTTTTAATAGTAAGTATTAATTTTATGTTCTCTTATACTCAGAACTACCTGGAATTTTCCACTTTGAAAAATGTTCAAATTTAGCTATGGCTAAGTAGAGAAAGTAAGGCCTGAGCAGATGGCTGTCAAAACACCAATGACTACATACCATGGCAGAGAACTTGCACACAAAATTATGCAACTTGTTACACAGTAGACTTCTTCCATGTAAATGCCAAGGGACATCTGGCTTGAAAACTCTGCAAAAGCAATTTGATGCTATTCTATATTTGCTCTGTCTTCCACGAATATTAAATTATACCAGCATCTGCTAAAATCCTTGACAGGGAAGGCTGTGTCCCCAGAACCATTTTAAACCTTAGTGTTTTACTTTTCACCATTAGAAAACAGCTGGAAGCTGAATTCTGACGTACACAAAGTGTATCACCTATATGACTGATGTTTTTGGAAAATAGAATCTTTATGTCTGAAAGAGTTAATGCATCCTCCATTCACAATATATTATCCTTCCTCTAACAAAGCACATGTATTCTAATTGCTTGTAAACAGCTATATTCTTAAAGTTTTTTCCTAAATTTGTAGCTACTAAATTCATCTTTGCTGTTAGTTTCAATTTTATTGGACATTATGCAACTGTCTAATGAAAAATGTTTTCCACTGTGATACTTGCAACAGTAAAATATATTTATTTTAATTAGAATGTTACATAAATTAACAAAGAAATCAATCTTTTACAAATTTAGTTAATACAGTTTGTATTTGATTAGCCTAGATATTTTTATTGGACTGGATTTATTTATTTGTTTGTTTTTCAATTACAGTTTACATTCAACATTATTTTGTATTAGTTTCACATGTACAACATAATGGTTAGACTATCATATACTTTACAAAGTGATACCCCTGATAATTGCAGTACCCATCTGGCACCATACATAGTCATTATAATACTAGGGGCCCAGTGCATGAACACGTGCACCTTAAAAGGAACTGTGGGCCGTGAGGCTGTGGTAGGCATAGGGGCAGGTCTCAGCCCATCCTCTGCACCCCCGCCTGGCCCCTCCTACTGCAGCCCCAGGTCCCCTGTCGGCTGGCAACCCCACTCCAGCCTCCGCCACTCCCACACGCTGACAGCACTGGCCCCACTCATACCCGCTGATGGTGTGGAGCGATTGGGGCTGGCACCATCAGCGAGCGCGAGCGGGGCTGGCATCGTTAGTGGGTGTGAGAGGCGGCTGCTGCTCTGATCGCCCCTCAGGAGCAGGGGGAGGTAGAGAAGCCCTCAGGGGCAATCAGGGCCGGCAGCCACCGCTCACACCCTCTGATGGTGCCGAGCGATCGGGACTAGAGCTGAGCACTGGCAGCGGGTGCGAGCAGGGCCAGCTCCAGCAGCAGGTGCGAGTGTAGCTTCTGTGAGTGCCGGGTGGGACTGCAGCGTGTAGGAGCAAAGAATTTTCAGTAACCACCAGAGTCTCGCCCTGATGACAGCGACCCGCGCCCTGCCTTGGTCTGGTGCGCCCGCTCACCTGCTCCACCATCCCGCCGCGGCTGGCACCTGCCGTGTTCCACCCACACCCCCTGGTGGTCAGCACATATCATAGCGACCAGTTGTTTGGTTGTTCTGCCGTTCGGCCTATTTGCATAATAGCCTTTTATTATATAGAATTATTGACTACATTTCTTTTGCTGTACTTTACATCTCCATAACTATTTTGTAACTATGATATGAAGAGATGCTCAATATCACTAATTATCAGATAAATGTAAATTAAAACCACAATAAGATATCACCTCACACCTATCAGAATGGGTATCCATCAATAAATCAACATACAACAAGTGTTGATGAGGATGCGAAGAACCAGGAATCCTCATGCACTGTTGGTAGGAATGCAAATTGGTGTAGCCACTGTGGAAAACAGTATGGAGGTTTCTCAAAAACATTAAAAATAGAACTGCCCTATGACCCAAAGATTTCACTTCTGGGTATATAGCTAAAGAAACTCCAAACACTGATTCAAAAGAATATATGCACCCCTTTGTTCACTGCAGTATTATTTACATAGATACTTTTTATATCTGGTCACAGTACCTTCTTCACTCTGCATGAAAACAATTGATATAATTTTAATTTCATACTAGTTTTTATCCTATTCCATATCATATTAAAATATGAAATTATGAACACATTTTAGATAAAACAGTGTTCAGAGAGATTAAGTGAAAGGCATTTTTGATAAGATAAATTAATATTCAAATTAAAACAAACTGTAGTTGATGGCTAACTTGATACACACAAAGAAATACGAGATAGTTGGCAAAATTTTGTATGTGCGAGTTTGTGTGCAGGTGTGTGCAGGGCAAATACATTACTGTGACTGAATCTGCACTGCCTGATAAGTGAGGCATGGTTGGAAAAGGATTCTTGGCTGAAAAAGAGCAAGTACTTTGTTCCACTAAAAAGAAATCACTGTAAATTTTCTGGTGTCTCCATAATGTAGTCAGAATGTTTTAAGTGTAATTTCCTGAGCAAAAGCTGCCACAGGTATATTGTACCCTGCCTCCACCCTGACCACAGAGCTCACATCACTGCAGTTCAGCAGCTATGACATTTCCTATTTCCCATTTAAAAATGTATGAATTTGCACACTATACTGAAAGCAGAAAAAATGGTTTCCTTGATTTAAATTTTTTCAATTTAATTTTAATTCTGATATGATTGGTCTCTTTTCTCCATGGGCCCTTCTTAGGTATGATTTCTCCTTGACCTACTAACAAAGCAATTGATGAAAAAAGTAATTGTAGCTATATTAAAGCAAAATGTGATATCCCCACCTTTATGAAAAATAATTTCTCAGATCACTATTTCTTTAAAAAAGTCCTTAATGATAAACAAAATTCATGATTTAAGCTTTTGATTTTTTAAAAAAATAGTAGACTATGTATTAGTACATACTCTTTTTTAAATTTAGTTTATTAGGGTGACTTTGGTTAACAGGATCATATAGATTTCAATTGCATATTTCCATGATGCATGATCTGTACACTGCATTGTGTGTCCACCACCCAAAGTAAAATCATCCTCCAGCCCCAAATATTTAGCTCCCTTTACCTATACCTACTGGTAACCATCATACTGTTGTCTATGAGTTTTATATTCCACATATGAGTGAAATTACGGTTCTTTTAAATCAAAGACAAAGTAATCACTTTTATCAGAAATTTACTTACTATACAAACAAGCAGGAGTAAGGATTGCTTTTTTTTTTGTAATTGGAAGTGAAAGGTCTACTTTATGCAAAAATAGCAGAGATGCACATTTAATTTAATTTTTCATACTTCATCATACCTCAATTGTCTCCCATCCCAATCATTCAAATTAAATTAAGCTCCTCAACTGATTTTCTCTGTTATGGACATTTACTATGTGTAATGGGAAATAATTATAATTGCAAGGTTTGTTTCTATGCTTTGTGAACCCCCAAAAATGTAGCACTAAATTTTTTAAAAAATTGTTTGATATTAAAAGAATGCATTCCTTATGGCCCTTGACTTTTTATTTTTGACTAACTTTAAGCACACTTCTGCTTAATCAAAACAAGTGAAGGTATTTGCATATGCCATTATTATCATGACACATTATTATACAAATTGAGAAGTGATGATACAAATTGATAACTGATATGATAAATGTTAAAAAGGAAAGAATTTAGAGGAGTAGACTAAATGGGGTTGGCAAGACTCGGAGCAACATAGCAAATTAGAATACTGTTCTTGCACTGCAGGCAGATATAACCATGGCTGAAGAGTACTTACAATAATACTAGAGAAAAGAGGAAAAAAATAAGAGATATTTAAAAGGTAAAAGTCAAAAGAGACTAATACCTCCTTAAATTGGGGGTAAGAGAGAAGCGGGGCTCAAGGACAATCCCCAGGTTCCTTTGCTGGCACTGAGGTAGACATTAATAAAATGATAACAAAGCAAATTGAAGGTCCAGACCTAGGAATCTCCAACATACACTTGGAATAAATGCCAGGAAAGTGCAGATACATAGAGAAAATCTATGGAATCAAAAAAGAGAAGCAGTATGGAACTCAGAAGCATTTTGGTACATGAGAATTTTACAGAGGTACCAATAAAAGTTACCCAGAAGAAAGAATAAACCCAAGAGAGCAGAAAATACTTAGAAAAAGTGTTGTCTCGGAAGTCAATGCAAGAGAGTCCTCAAAGAAAAAGAAGTATTCAGACATGATGAAGGTCACAAGTTATTCAGGAAAAATAGAGGGAAATTTTCACTGGATTCAGAAATTAGGGGCTTACTGGTTAACTTAATGAGAACAGCTTCATAGAGATGAAAAATGAATGCAGATTGTCACCAGTTGAGACGGGAATGGACATGAGGCAGCAGGTGTGGGCATGGATGCAATGGAGGATAGTGTATACTTTTTTGTTTATCTTTAAAGAGGGAAAGAGTTAAGCATGTGACATGCTGAAGGGAAAGAGAGAGTAGGGTGGCATATTAAAAGAAAATGGATGGACTGAGACCAATTACGGGCTATCTTCAAATTCAAAGTGTCTATCGATGTTGCATATAGTGTTCTCAAATATCTAAACTGGGAGTACTAAATAACTTTAAAACTCACATTACCTTTGAGTACAACAGTATTTTGAAGTTACTGATTCTATTTGTTTTTTAAAGTTATTATTCTGCCTCCTGCAAAGAAATACTTTTCTTTTTAATCCTTACCTGATGATATTTTTCCATTGATTTTTAGATAGAGTAGAAGAGAGAGGGAAAGACAAAGAGAAACACTGAAGTGATAGAAATACATTGATTGGTTGCCTCCTTCATGCCCCTTACCAGGAAGGAGCCTGCAATCCAGGTACCTGCCCTTGACTGGAATCGAATCCAGAACCCTTTGGTCTGCAGACGGATGCTCTATCCACTGAGTCAAACCAGCTAGGGCCAAAGAAGTCCTCTTTGAATAGAAAGTTGGGTAGGGGCTTTCTAGTTATCAAAACAGATTTCTCCCCTTTTATTAATTGACTTATAATTGACTCATATTAGTTTCAGGTATACAACAAAATGATTAGACATCTGTATACACTACCAAATGATCATCTGTCCCATACAAAGTCACACAAATTTTTTTTTCTTGTGCTGAGAACTTTAAGATTTACTTTCTTAGCATATTTCAATTTTTCAATGTTATTATTGATTATAGTCATCATGTTGTACATTACATTTCCATGACTTATTTATTTTCTTTTATTATTGAAAGGGCAAGTCTACAGCTATGAGTTATGTTAAGAAATGCATTTGAAGCATGAGGATTTCATCTGGGCACTCCTTATGTATCCATCTATTGATTTTGTCCACATTTATCAAAATCTAAGAACATGCTGACATTGTATGTCAAAGTACTATTTTTGCTAAACTTTTGACTAAAAGTGATTAAAATACAATTACATAAGCACCAAGAACATTTTGCAACTGAGAATGAATTTACAACATGAATATCATTGAACACTTAATTTTAGAGTAAATGGGGGTTTAGAGTGGTAATGAATACACAATGAGAGATTGTCAATGGACAGAATTTTTTCTTGAGTTTCATGAATAAGCAAAAATGCAGAACAAGCAAAACTGTGTAGCATTATAACATTCCTTTTAAGTAAAACAAAATAGAAACCCAGCCTTAGAAACCTCAACTTCCTGAAAGATTATTTTATTTTATTTGTAGGCCTTGCAAAGTTTCATTTATACACTAAAAATCAACAAGCAAAAAAGTAAGGAAATATCCAAAGCAAACCAACAAGACAACAGCAAAACTACAGTAATTTCTTACGGGAGAGATTTTTACTCGCATGGTTAATTTTTATGCTGTTTCCCTTCTAATGCTGTTGAAAGAACGGGTGCACCCTCCAATGGGAGACATTTCCTAGAACCTTGAAGTGTATAAAGCTCTTGTTTGTCTCATGGCCTATTTTTGGCCCATGGCCTATGCAAAGCCATATTCTAGAGGAGTCTTTTTATGCTGGAAACGGAGGTAAGTAACATCCCAAATGAGTCCTCTTCTCTTTGTAAAACCCGCAGTCCTTAAAGAAGTACCTCTGAGTGGAGGAACAAGGCAAGCTTTTCTGGCTTTCTTCCCCTTAGCTGTTTGCTGTTCCTTGTTTCCTTATCCACAAGTTCTTATCAGTGCAGGACACACTTGCAACTACAAAAATTCACTTACAGTTTCCTCCTGGGATAATAACACCTGTTCTTGCCTAAACTATTCTAAGGCATGTTGAGGGCATTCTTTCTCCTTTCCTCACTATAGCTGCTGCTAATTCTTATTGCTACAGAATTAACTACACTATATATATTATATATGTGTGTTTGGAGCAAACGGAAGAACAATATCAAGAGAGAACTTTAAGTATTTGGACATTATTTTTTCCAGAACTATGTGCATTTCCTATATAACTTTAAGAAATCGCCGAAACCGGTTTGGCTCAGTGGATAGAGCGTTAGCCTGCGGACTGAAAGGTCCCAGGTTCGATTCCGGTCAAGGGCATGTACCTGGGTTGCAAGCATATCCCCAGTAGGACATGTGCAGGAGGCAGCTGATCGATGTTTCTCTCTCATCGATGTTTCTAACTCTCTATCTCTCTCCCTTCCTCTCTGTAAAAAATCAATAAAATATATTTTAAAAAAAGAAAAAAGAAATAAGCGGTTACCTAAAGCATATATTTAATTCTACCAGGCTGTAATCTACTTCAAATCAATGAAAATATAATTTCAGCATCTGAATATTTTGCCTTTCCAAAATTATTTTAACCTTTGTATAAGGAAAAGTCAACAAAAAGAGTAGTCGATTTGTAGGTGAAATATTTTGGAACAAAATCAGTGATAAATATTTTGAGGAAAATGAGCTTAACATTCAACATTTTACTCACTGCATGAGATATTGTAATTTATCAACAAGGGCTCTACTGTAATCAAGGAGACTGTAATTCTTAAACTGGAATTTAAGCCCACTATATGTTGAAATACAAATCCCAAAATGGGAAGGTTCAGAGTTACTAGAGAATTAAATTTGTGGCATTATTTTTTTCTCAATGAATCACTCATGTGACAAAATGTATTCATAAGATGTGATTATACTGAGACACAATTTGAAAAAAGTAATAACACTTTTTTGTATAAGTGAACACTTCTCCCACTTGTAGCCAAGATACTTTTAATCTCCTCTATCCCAGGGATAAGTATGAAGGTTACCTCCCTGGAAAAATGATATGATCCCAGAGGGAAAAAAATCTACACATTCTTGCATTTGATGCTACCTTAGAAGAACCACTGGCTCTCTACCTAATCACCTTGTTGCCTTGTCCTTACACCCAGAGTTTTAAATCATCTCAATCAGCTCTTCATCCAGGTCATTTTAGGACCTCAAAGCAAATAAAATATGCAGATTTTTTAGTAAAGTGTACCTCATATAGAAGAAGAGCCAAGATTAAACTGAAAAAAAAATATCTGGAAGATAAAAGATTATCCACAGGACTGCTGATATTTTTTTATAAAAGAAAGAAATCTTTAATATTCTTGGAGAAATTAAGAAGAGAAAAAGAATAGAGCAATATTAAAAAGTACTATTACAAATATTTCTAAAATGAACTTTCAATACAACTTTTGGAAGAGAGAGTTGAAGATATTGCCTATAAAAACACATAAACTAAAATATGAAAAGAAAAGTGACATAGATCATCAATAAAAGAAAGCTAAATTTGACTAATTGGAGATTCAAAAAGAATTTTAAAAACTAGGTAAAGTTTACATTTAAAAAATTCAGAAATTACACAAAATTGAAGGAATAAGTATATAGACTAAAAGGGATTACCATTTTGCATTAAACATAATTTGAATACAAAAGGACTTAGAAAGTTTACTACTCATGTAACATTTCTCAAGAAATTATATGATAATGTGTTCCAGCAAAATGACAAAGTAAACCAAGAAAGATGAAGGTGTAGATTCCTAGACATGGTGGTCCCAATGTAAAAAAAAACACACAAAAAAACACACAGTACAGTAGACCCAAGGAATAATAAATTCATGTTCAGGCAGAACACAGAGAATTTTGGGTAAAGAGCTCTAAAGAAAGAGGGACTATTTATAAAAACTCATATATTGAAATATTTGTGAGGGAAACAACATAATAATGACAAATCTTTCAAGAAGTATAGACGGATTAGGAAGCAGAAATAATAAACAGAAATTAGCTTCCAAGATAGGACATGTAAACATGAAAGAATACACATTTTAACATTGAACATTATTCACATAATAATAGATATATACAATTTAAATAAAATTATTACATATTAGAAGGATAGGCAAAAAAGACAGGGTATAAGAAAGTTAAATTATTATTTATAAAAACAAATTATCAATTGATAATATCTAAAATAGACAAATTGAGAAATATGAATAGAAACTTATCATTAAAATGTATCAAAAGAGCCCTAGCCGGTTTGGCTTGGTGGATAGAGCGTCAGCCTGTGGACTCAAGGGTCCCAGGTTCGACCCGGTCAAGGGCATGTGCCTTGGTTGCAGGCACATCCCCAGTGGGGAGTGTGCAGGAGGCAGCTGATCGATGTTTCTCTCTCATCGATGTTTCTGACTCTCTGTCTCTCTCCCTTCCTCTCTGTAGAAAAGTCAGTGAAATATATATATATATATATATATATATATATATATATATATATATATATATATATATATATATATAATGCATCAAAAGAAATAGCCAAAAAGTATTAACATTAGACACCTAAGAAGAACATAATTGGGAATTGAGAAAGGGGTGGGTAATTGTGTTTTGTTTTATATCAAGTTTCTTAATTTTTTTGTATTTGTATTTGTTTTATTTTTAAAAGTACTATAAATGTTTATAATCATAAATCTCATTAATCATTAACCTTGATTTTATATCACTTTTAACATATCCTATCCACACTTCCTTTTAAGACTCTAGTCATCATTTCTGATTCTTCTCATCTAAGCAAGTTTGCCATCAGATTAATTTCCTAACATTTTCAGTCTCCTTAGAGTTATTTCATGTGCTTATTAAAGGAACATTAAATATTACCATGTCCTATCTTTTAAAAAGTCCTTTCCTAAAATACTTAATTTTTGTTTCTTACAAGAAAATCTCTCATTTTGTATGACACTCTTATTTCCCAATCAATTCTAACTTGAAATAGCAAAAACATTTTACAATGTCCAACACATCTCCTCTCTTTTATTCTCATTCCAAGGCATATTATGAATTTTTTGTGTGTGTGTGTTTGCAAAACAGGTAGTAAAATCCCTTAAAAATATTCCAGCACATAATGGAAAGAGATGCCATCAGAGACAAAAACTGCTGGTTTCAGGATATCAGGTATTTCTGTGCATATATTTAAATCTATAAAATCAAAGGTAAGACAACTGTATTTGCTTTTATCTCCCTTTGATGCTAACTTTTTAAAGGAATCTTTGAGTATCTCAGATGACAGCCATCGAATGATGGCATTCTTTTAAAATGGCTGATTTTCTTTTTAACAGAATAAACGAAATAAGGGTTTTAGGAAAACCACTTCACCTATTTTAAGAAAGAAAATTTTTCTTGTTTAAATTAACTCTCTCCAAAAATATAGGTACCTTATATATTATGAACCATGATGGTGTGTGCCTGACACGTGGCCTGTGCCTAGTAAATGGCAGCTGTTGGATGGTGCATCCCAAGGGATTATGAAAAAGTTTTTAAAAAAGTAACACTATACATTTAAAAATTAAGATTTTGCAAAATTTTATATTACCAAGTCCAGCTGTCAGATAGCAGGCATATTTACACAGGTCTTCTACCTTTCAAAATGCTCTTTTGAGCAATAGGTAAGTTGTCTATAGGTTGATACATGCACTCACTTGCTGAAATCAATAGTATACTTATGTACAAAATTTTCTAACTGGGAGCCATCATAGGAACACTTATTATATAAAACATTTTGACTCAAAAGAGTAGGAGCAAAATAAAATGTTTAAACTGAAGTGAATTGCTGAACTCAATAAAAAATATATAAATTTGACTCTGAGTTAACATATCTTTAAAATGACTCATGTTAACTGAACTTTACAGTTAATACTCTCAAAAATTATTGGGGGGAATAACAGTTTTTATTTTAATCTTTTAAGTAGCTATATAACATGTAACTAAACATAATTGTGTTTTGTCATCCATAGAAAACTCTAAATATATTTTAACATATGCATTACATACTACACACTCAACTTCTGCATAATTGAGTCATTTATCTCTTAGGGAAGAGTAAGTGGAGTATTTTTTATTTCCAGAAATTTTTTCTTCTTCTTTTAAAAATATTTTTTAAAATGATATATGCTATAAACCAATATCTTATCTACACTAATAAAAGAGAAAAATGGTAATTGGCGTACGAGCTACCCTTTTCATTGGCTAATCAGGGCTATATGCAAATTAACTGCCAACTAAGATTGGCAGTTAACTGCCAACAAGATGGCGGTTAATTTGCATATGTAGGCACAATGCAGGGAGGCGAAAGGGAAAGCAGGAAGAAACCCCCTGCCACTGACAGTGATCGGAAACCCAGGGGGGAGCTAAGAGCTGGGGGGCAGGGCAAAGGCTGCCCTGGGGCCGCCTTTGCACTGCCCCCCAGCCATGATCGGAGAATCAGGTGCCTTTTCCACCCTGGCCAGTGAGAGCAGGAAGTAGGGGTGGAGCCAGCGATGGGAGCTGGGCACGGTCGAAGCTGGCAGTCCCGGGAGCTAGGGGTCCCTTGCCTGGGCCTAAAGCGAAGCCCATGATCGCGGGGCCGCTGCAGTTGCAGGTCCCCACTGCCCGGGCCGGACGCCCAGGCCAGAGGCGTCAGGCCTGGGCAAGGGGCCGATCCTGCGATTGGAGGGTGATGGGGGTCAATGCCTGAGGGTTCCCAGTATGTGAGAGGGGGCAGGCTGGGCTGAGGGACACTCCCCCACACACACACCCAGTGCACGAATTTCGTGCACCAGGCCCCTAGTATATTATAGATGGCATGTACTATATATATATAATACATGTATAGAAAAATGAACAAATTTATTATATTTGTACTAGAGGCCCGGTGCACAAAAATTTGTGCACTCGGGGGGGGGGGTCCCTCAGCCCCACTTGTGCCCTCTCGCAGTCTGGGACCCCTCGGGAGATAACGACCTGCTGGCTTAGGCCTGCTCCCGGGTGGCAGAGAGCAGGCCCAATCCCTAGGTGCAGCCCCTGGTCGGGCTCAGAGCAAGGCCGATTGGGGAGTTGGGGTGCCGCCCCCTGTCATACACAGAGCAGGGCGGATCAGGAGGTTGCGATGCCACCCTCAGTCACACTCAGGGTAGGGCCAATTGGGGGGTTGGGGCACCGTCCCCTGTCACACTCAAGGCAGGGTCAATGGGGAGGTTGCGGCACCACCCCCTGTCACGCACAGAGCAGGGCCAATCAGGGGGTTGGGGCACTGCCCCCTGTCACTCACAAAGCAGGGCCCATCAGGGGGTTGGGGCGCTGCCACTCTCACACTCAGGGCAGGGTCGATGGGGAGGTTATGGCTCTACCCATCACACACAGAGCAGGGCTCATGGGGGGGGGGGTGCCAGGAGGCCTTGTGGCTCCGCTGATCCCGGTACTGGGAGGCATATTACCCTTTTACTATATAGGGTAGAGGCCTGGTGCACGGGTGGGTGCCGGCTGGTTTGCCCTGAAGGGTGTCCTGGATCAGGGTGGGGGTCCCCACTGGGGTGCCTGGCCAGCCTGGGTGAGGGGATGATGGCTGTTTGCAGCTGGTCACACATCCTTCAGGGTGGGGGTCCCCACTGGGGTGCCTGGCCAGCCTGGGTGAGGGGATGATGGCTGTTTGCAGCTGGTCACACACCCTTCAGGGTGGGGGTCCCCACTGGGGTGCCTGGCCAGTCTGGGTGAGGAGCTGAGGGCTGTTTTCAGGCTGGGGGTGACTGAAGCTCCCAACTGCTCCATTTTTTCTTTTTTCTTTTTTTATTCTGGGCCAGCTTTAGCTTTGAGGCTTGGCTCCAGCTCTTAGGCCTCCGCTGCTGAAAGTAGGTTTCTGGCCTTTGCTTACAATGTTGCGATCCTGCTGGCTGAAGTTCTGCGGTATTTGTTACAATGTTTCTTAAACTGCAGGCTCAGAGGCCTGCAGCGGCAGGCGGGGAACATTGGAGCCCTCCGTCACTGAAGCAAGCAAGCCTCATGTTAGTTTCAAGCTGCCTGGCTGCCGGCCGCCATCTTGGCTGGCAGTTAATTTGCATATCTCGATGATTAGCCAATGGGAAGGGTAGCGGTTGTATGCCAATTACCATGTTTCTCTTTTATTAGATAGGATAATGTCCATGTATAATCATAAATAAAAATCTGAATGTATTATCATAACAATAGAGGCCCGATGCATGAAATTTGTTCAAGGGGTTCAGCCCTCGCAGCCCCAGTGGCTGGCCTCAGTAGCTTGCCTCGGCGGCTGCCTCAGCCCTCACAGCCCTGGCTTTGTCTGGAAGGTCGGCCAGAAGGACGTCTGGTCTAATTAGCATATTATGTTTTTATTATTATAGATTATCAATGTATTATTATAAATAAAAACCCATATAACCATTACCAAGTTAAGAATATTTCCCATACTCAAGAATCCTCCTTTTCAAGTCATTTTTCAACTATCCCCCCAAAACTATTGTTCTCATATCTCACATGACAGTTAAGTTGTATCTATTTCTGAATGTTATATAAATAGAATCATGTACTTGTGTCTTTTATGTCTAATTTCTTTTGTTCAACATTATGTTTGAGAACTCACTCATGCTGTCAGGTGTTGCAGTACGTTGTTCATTTTTATTGCTTTACTAGAGGCCCGATGCACAAAATTCATGCAAGGGGCTCAGCCCCCACCGCATCAGCGGCTGCCTCGGCTCCTGCTGCTGGGGCTTCGTCCAGAAGGTCGTCCAGAAGGACATCTGGAAGGCTGTCTGATCTAATTAGCATGTTACCCTTTTATTATTATAGATAGTATTCCTTACATGACTATACCATAAAATATTTATCCATGCTAATATTAATAGTATTAATAGTGTTGCTCTGAGAATTCTGGGGTGTTTGAATGGTGCACAGGTGTTCTCATTTCTCTTAAATACATGTTGAATTGCAGCATCGTAGAGTATGCCTATATTAACTTCAGTAGATATGCCAAAGAGTTTTCCAAAGTGGTTTATAAGACATACCTGGTCAAGGGCAAATAACTCAGTTGCAGGCTCCTCCCTGGCCTGGGCCCTGGTCAGGGCTTGTGCGGGAGGCAACCAATCTATGTATTTCTCTCAGATCGATATTTCTCTCTGTCTTTCCCTCTCTCTTCCACACTCCCTAAAAATCAATGGAACAATATCCTCGGGTGAGGATTAAAAAAAAAACAAAAAAAAACATACCTGGTTTGAAGTATTTTTGTGTCTAATTATAATCACAGAGAACTTTTTGGCTCTAATTCTGATAATGGTTTCTTAATCTATCAGGCATAATCATTTAAAATTTGATTTTATTGTTATTATTGTCAACAGGTGAAACCTTAAATTGTTCTTCAGCTAAAGAGGACTCTGTGGCATTCAGCATTTAAGCCACAAAGGGTGAAAGGAAAATTTTCTGTTAAATATTGCATGCCACATAGATGACGGCACCTGATTCTTCTAAACAAACTAAAAGAAAACCTCCTGCCAGCTGAAATACAGACAAAAGTGGAGCTTTTTCTCAGTTGAATGCAAGCGCATGCACTGTACATCAAAGTTCCCATTGTCTCCCATCCAAATTTCCACTGCAGAAGACAGAGTACAAATGGCGATTTAAAAATGCACAGAACTGCAGAAATAAGCAAACTCAAGATGCATAAACAACCTTGCTAGTTAAAAAGCTGTATTTTTATGCATCATTACCACTTTCTTGTGCACACTACATATAAAGAAATCCTTTGATTAGGAACAATGAGGAATACTATATTTATTCAAAGTAATACCTTCCATCAAAAGTCATTTGGACAATAAAAAATAGAACAAGTTTTTAAATTCTAGAGTGTTAGGGTATTACATTCCCTAATATTTGAGCTTGCAAAAATGGTCAACAAAACTAACTATAAAGAGGGTACATTTCATATTCTATATTTAAAAAGTTTAATGTTTCTCATGATAAAATACTGTGGATACTATTATATTAAGTGAATTTTCCTATTTAAGGTAACTATTTTACATTTTACCATATATCAATGGTGTATGTGTAACCGATTCTAAACACAGACTTCAAAATCTATATCCCATAGGTAAAAACATAATTAAAGAGGGCTGCACACCGGTTTGAAAATGAGTTTCTTTTCATCGCCTTTTAATTCACTTAATAAGCTAAAATACATGACAAACTTTGTCAATGGAGCATTTATTTATTCTTTCTTTTTGTAAAAAAATATTTTTACTGATTTCAAAGAGGAAGGGAGAAGGAGAGAGAGAGAGAAACATCGATGAGAGAGAATCATTGATCGGCTGCCTCCTGGATGTCCCACACTGGGGATTGAGACCACAACCCAGGCATGTGCCTTTGACCAGAATCGAATCTGGGGCCTTTCAGTCCACAGGCCAATGCTCTGTCCATTGAGCCAAGCTGGCTAGGGCACATTTATTTATTCTTTATGAACCTTACTTTGATAAACCAAAACAACAATACCATATATCATTGTCCTCCAGTGAAAAAGTATTATTTTCAATAGTATCTTTCCTCTAGGACAAAACACATTAACTATAAAACTGCAATAATTTTGAGAGACATGTAAAAAAAAATTTTTTTTACTATTTTCAGTGAATAGTCAAAAAAAGTAAGTATTCTGGTCTGGCCAGCATGGCTCAGGGGTTGAGCAATAACCATGAACCAGGAGGTCACATGCCCAGATTGCAGGCTTGATCCCCAGTGTGGGGCATAAAGGAGGCAGCCAAAAAATGATTCTCTCTCAGCACTGATGTTTCTATCTCTCTCTCCCTCCCTTCCTCTCTGAAATAAAAAAATATATATTAAAAAAGGAAGTATTCTGAAAATAAACAAAAATTATTCTTAACATTAAAAATAAATGTGCATTTTATCCATGACAATCCTTTATATTTCATAAATAATTACATTTTTAATAATTTTCATTCCAAATTGCAGTGGTTTTGAAGGAACAAATTAAAGATGATAGTATAGGAGTTTGAGGTGTTCAGATACAGGTAAAAAATTCTAAATAAATTAACATTAAATTATATTATCATTGTATTCAAATCATAACTATAACTATATAATGGTGATGAGTTATAATAGGTAGATTTATTATCTATATTCTATTTTTAAGAATGCAGGTCAAGTGCAAAATCTAGCTAAAGAAATTTTAAATGTTCCTTCTGAGAAATAATTAAAAAAAATATTCCCTAAGGCTTGTGCATGGCTGAGTTTTGAACTACAATATTATCTTTGCTTTGCAGAAAGACAAGGTACAGTATGAAATTGTATGAAATGGCTAAAATTAATCCTGAGAGTTTACAATTGAATCCTGGGTAGGAAGGAGCAAAAGGGTGTAGAATATAAGCAACATTAGAGGAGCCCAGTGCCTTTGCCCTTTTTAACAAATTTTATGTATCAATGTTAAACTTATATTTGTTTTTACAATTGTTATGCATTAACAGATAAAATTTATGAAAAAAATGTGGATAAAAGAGCCTTAAAGCATTTAGAATTCTATCTATCCATTATCCTCATCCTTTTACCACTTAAAGTGAATCACAGGGCACTTGTAACAAAACTACCAAAAATAGTTTCAGAAAAAGAAACCAGATTTGTTGAAAAGCTTTCCTGCTGACCCCTAAAGTCATGAAGTAAACAGCTCTGGGAGAAACAGGTGCTCTTGGAATAGGAGATTTAAGAGTAATCTCTGTAAAGGTATTTTCTTGGCTCAGCCTTGATGCCAGCACACTACTGCTGCCTCCGATGACTGAAGACTCAGTGATGGACAAACCCCACCCCCAGCACAGAGTAGAGGCAACCCCTAACCAAGAGGAGGAGCCCCTCATTATATGAATGCTTGAAAAGACATAAAGGACAAGTCACAGGAATTTTATAAAGGGGATGAAGATGAGCTCAAGGTTTCGGAATAGAGCCACCAGATCTTTTCTCCATATGAGGAGCTTGTGTGGCATTTCTTATCCCCATTACCAAAAGAGTGGAGACTTGGTGTTAAAAATGACAGGTGACTGCCAGGTTTGCCACCCAAATGATGTATGTGGTTATTTTCAGTTACTCTTCAGAAAGTGGTCCTGTATGCCTTCATAGCCGGAGGCTCCATAAGTAAGGAATAATATGAAAGAGAAGGAGGGTGGTAAGAAGAATAGTGAGTGGATACACAAAGAAAGGTGGGCTATTCTCCACATAAATAGGATTTAGAATAAATCTGCATCGCATGGTAACGCTATTTTTAATTTTTGAAGGAGCCTTCATACTGTTTTCTGTAGTGGCTATGCCAATCTACATTCCTGCCAGCAGTAAAGGAGGGCTCCTTTTTCTCCACAACCTCTCCAACTTGTTATACCTGTCTTGCTGATAATGGCTATTCTAACAGGTGTGAGGCAGTATCTTATTGTAGTTTTGATTTGCATTTCTCCAATAGCTAACAAAGTTGAACATCTTTCCATATATCTGTTGGCTATTTGTATTAATTTCTTGGGAGAAGTGTCTGTTCAGGACCTCACCATATGACCCAGCAATCCTTCTTTTGGGTATTTATCTGAAAAGGTTGGAAAATATTTATTCACAAAAACAGATGTATCCCTATGTTCATTGCAGAATTATTCATAATGGCCAAGACATGAAAACAACTAAAGTGTCCTTTGATAGATGATTGGATAAAGAAGATGAGGTACAGATATACAATGGAATACTACTCAGCCAAAAGAGAAAATGAAATACTGTCATTTGCAACAACATGGATTGATCTTGAGAATGTCATGCTAAGTAAAAGAAGTCAG
Organism: Myotis daubentonii; assembly: GCF_963259705.1. Classification (NCBI taxonomy): domain Eukaryota; kingdom Metazoa; phylum Chordata; class Mammalia; order Chiroptera; family Vespertilionidae; genus Myotis; species Myotis daubentonii. The sequence continues at coordinate 19,464,701 of NC_081845.1, read as the reverse complement.
ATGGAAAAAGTCAAGAACCATATGATTTTATTCATATGTGTGATATAAAACCAGAAGCAACAAATGACAAGACAAAGAAATAAAAACTCATAGACACAGACAACAGTATGGTGGTTACCAGAGGGAAAGCTGGATGGGAAGGAGGTAGAAAAGGGTCAAATATATGGTGAAGGAAGGATATTAGACTTTGGGTGGTGAATACACAATGCAATATGCAGATGATGTATTATAGAATTATACACCCAAAACCCATATAATTCTATTATCCAATGTCACCACAATAAATTTAATTTAAAAAGAATGAATCTGCTTTTCTTATGAACAAAATTGGAATATGAAAAATGAAAACTTCAATTTATGTGGATAGAAATATAAGTAAAGATATAAGTATAGAAAGTAAAAGATTAAATAAAAAGTCACATAATACTTGCTTTAGCTCTATACCATTCACCTCCCTGACAGAACCCCCAAAACACCTTCTGAATCTTTTGAGCTTTTACCTGGGAGAAAACACATATTTAGAGAACCAGGAATTATGTATTATATAAAATATGTATTGCCATGAAAAATAATAAAGTAAGATACTACATTTTTCTCCTCCCTACTCATCCATGAATATTTCTCACTAATTGTCCTTAATGTGAAACATCATAATATATTAGGAAGGGAGAAGTCCATCCAACATTATGACCTTAGAGCAGGGGTGGGCAAACTTTTTGACTCAGGGCCACAATGGGTTCTTAAACTGGACTGGAGGGCCGGAACAAAAGCATGGATGTAGTGTTTGTGTGAACTAATATAAATGCAAAGTAAACATCATTACATAAAAGGGTACGGTCTTTTTTTTCAATAGTTTTATTCATTTCAAACGGGCCGGATCGATCCGGCCCGCGGGCCATAGTTTGCCCAAGGCTGCCTTAGAGTCATTTTTCCCCCGTTCAAAGTAGGAGAATGATACACTGAATTTAAATAGATCATGGGAGTTTTTAAATCACTTCTCTCTGGAGGAGGATATTTTTTAGATTAGTGAAAATTCATTGCCTCAAATCCACTATGTATGTGAGCATTTGCCATATGAAATTCTAATGATCAGAGCTGTATCCTCCATTTCAACTGGACCAAAGGCAAAAGAATATTGTGTCCTCCCTATCTTTTCAGACCTGAAAAGGGAGACTTTAAATGTGGCTGTATTTCTGGGAGAAAATCATCCTGGCTTCAGTGCAGATAGGATCATTACTCAGACTCAGAAAATTGAAGTCGGTCCCAAGATATATGCAGGTTCATTCCGATTCACCACTTAGAATTAACATTTTGACTATAAAAATACTTTTAAATCTTTTAAATCAACCCCATTCAGTAACCAGTTTAAATGTGATTTATTATTGTTGCCACACTGTCCCTGACAAAGAAATCTGCCATAATCCCTAACAGCTGCTGGCCAACAGGTGCTGCTGAATAACACTGGAACACTGAGCCATCAGCCAGAATCAATTGTGTCTCCTTCACTGTTATAATCAGCAAAGCAGAACAACTGGAGCAGTTTTAATCTTACCTTTAATATCCTTCAAAAACAGAGTGGGAATAGGACCCCACCGTATAATCAAGAAAGCACACTCCCTGTCATGATAATTGTTCTCCAGAGCCGTGCAGTGTATGAGTGACGTATGAAACTTACCGGGAAGGTCATCTTCGGAAATGAGCACACAGCTGGTAGGCAATAAGAATCACATCGTCTATCTACAGAACTCACTCTGTGCCCGAGATATCATATTCAAGGATTTAACTTTTAAGTAGTGCTCATTTGCAATCTATGAACATATATCCTGGCAATTTAAACTATTTTTGTCTTCTGGCCCTGAATCTACTTTCATATCTTTGCTTTTGAACTACTTCTAGCTTTTTGAAAATGGACATTTGAGAAGTTGCAAAAGATCAATTACTTAATGAAAGACTTTCTGTTGTTGTTTTTTAAAAAAAATTGCTTATTTTTCTGGACTCATTCTAATGTTTATTTTCTGCCTGGATTTAGGGATTGAACACATTGTGACTTTTTAAAATAACTATTCTAATTATAGGAAAATCTGGAATATTTGTCAATATTTTGAAGTTTTTTTAAAAACTAACCATAACATTCAGTTTTTACAGAATCTGAGCCATAACTCCAAAGTTCTTGAAAGCAAAAAGAGAATACCTAATACTTACTTGAGAGGTTATGGTCTGAGTAGGAAGATAGTTAACTATGATCTACAAAGTGGTTCAAGCATTTTATAGACTTTTTTATGTGAAATAATTACATTACTAAAGAGTTAACATCTACACTCTCCGAAGACACCCATGGGGGAGGATCATTTCCCATTACCACCCGGTGATCCCAATGGCATGATGTCTTTCTCAATTGTATTTGGAAGAGACACAAGTATGTTTAATATGAATGAGGATATTCTCTTGTAGGAAAGTATTTGTTTTATATCGGAAGTGCTACAATCAGCCATTTCTATCTAGGTCTTTAGATGTAGATTATGCATGCCAAGAGAGAAGTCACAGACTGCACTGCAGTAAGCACTCTATCCTGGGTACAGTGTGTATTTGTGGTCCCTAAAATGTTTTCCAGATTAAGTTGAGTCTATGTGAATCATCTGGAAAATTCCTACAAGGGATTCTATCCAAAAAGTAATCTCTGATCTTACCCAAGTTCTTGGCAATATACAGATCTTGACTATATCACCATTTCAGAAATAAAGAGGTAAAAAAAAGTGCAAGGGTAAGACATTCTTGAACACAAATTTTTGTCAACATTCCTTTACTTGGGAAACATTTTACTTATTTTTTTTGCATCTAGGTTTAGTAAAGAGTAAAACTGCTTTGATGGGAGACTCTATAAAGTATTAATCAAGGATATATCTTTGGATTCTGCTAGACTTGGGATCAAATGCCAGCAAATAGTTTAGTCTCTCATCGGCATAATGGGATTAACACTATTTCTACTCTCCCAGGGTTCTGATTAAATTAGATGCCATATGTAAATTAACCAACAGTGATAGGACTCCCGTCCCTTGTGTGACTTTGTACTCTTAATTGTCAGTGCTGCAAGGAAGTGAACATCACTTACAGTCACTAACTCTGAATCTTTTTTTTAAGCTCAGCAGTCTTATATTACCTTATATCCCAAAGGAATAATCTTGTGATAAAAAAGATGGACAGCACCACTTACATCCATGAATGCATGCAGGGCTTCTGCAGGCTTGGCACCAAGATTAATACCAGCCTCCAAGGCAGCCTCGGGATCCCACTGCGCAGTTAATGACACCATGTGCAAGAGCAAAATAAACATGTTGTCATCGTCTTCCATGATTTCAGTCCTGAACGATCCTGTGTTGTGTACATTGGTTCTTTTTCTTTCAAACTGTACAGCTGGTAAAATAGTGAAGGAAGTTTCTGGAGGATGTGTCTCATTAGGTTTAAAACCCATAAAATCTGACAATACATGTCGGTGCTGCTGCTAAGAAGCCAACAAAGCCCACCTACCATACCAGGTTGCTGCATCTCCGTCATGTGATGAGTCAACTGCACCCCAAAGACAAATGAATTAACAGACCATTTTACTGACAATGCACTTGTGGTACCACATTTCAGAAAGGCAATTTGGGTATGTGTAATGTGTTGCAGCTCTTAGGAAAAAATGGCAGCCCAGAATGGAGGCAGCAGGCTTTTAATATTTCTGACGTATTCCTCCATCAGAGAAACACTGGCCAAAGAGGTTCCTTTCCCTAACTTTCCATTAGGAAATGGAATGTTAGATGAGTAATGCATACAATACTTCCCTATACATGGCAATGGTTTGGTTTAATCTTCTTTGAGCTCACACATGTTAATCAAATAACATGGATCAGGTACTATATTTGCAAAAAAAAAAAAGTATATTTTAAATTGGTTTCAATGCCATAGAAGAATTAGATTTTAAAAGCAATGTAATATGGGTATATGAACAATATCTAGATCCTGTATTCACTTAATACTAAGATCCTACTATTGCCCTGGTCAAGTGCCTCAGTGGTTGGATCACCATCTCATATACCAAAAGGTTTCAGGTTCGAATCCCAGCCTGCCCACATACCACAACATCCCCAGTCCAGGTGCTTATGGGAGGGAGGCCACTGATATCTCTCTCTCTCTCTCTCTCTCTCTCTCTCTCTCTCTCTCCTCCCCTCACTCTTTCTCTCTCTTCTCCCTTCCCCATCTCTCTAAAATCAATAAACATATTCCCAAGTGAGGATTTTTAAAAAAAGATCCTACTATGTACCAAGTATACAGTCTATTTGCCAAACACTATTTGCGGTGTTCAGGAGACACACAGATGCTTGACATAGTTCCTGTTTCCAGGAGCTCACTCCACAGTGGTGGTGTGAGAGTGGTGGTGCTGAGAGGTATTTAGGATTCCTTCATACTTCTCCTTTCCCTGATCATCTCTATGAGCTTCCCTAAAACCATCTCAAATTAATATAAACCAAGTAAAACAGTGCTCTACCAATGCATCTTAGAGACAAGTTCTCCTCTGACTGATTCCCCTCTCTCTGCGAAGCTTGCTCAGACCAATGATGGGAAACAGATACGTAAACCTTAAGTGGCAATCTTATGTGATAAATATACAAGTACAAAGACCTCTGTAGCCCAGAGTGTTGGCTATTCAAAGATTAGGACATCAGGGATAATTTCAAGAATTTCTTAAAAAGTGAGGACATGTTACCTGTGCAAATAATGGGAAATTTAAAAGAGAGGCCAAAGGCACAGCCTGTGAGGAAGTGTTTGCAAGTTCACTGCACAATAATTGCAAAAATTTCATCATGACACAGGCATGGTTTGCTAATGGGGGAAATATCAAAGATTGGATTGGACTGATAAGCAGGGATCACATGACGAAAGGGATGCATGCCTTATCAAGAGCTTCAATGTAACTTTCATGTTGGAGACCATGGGATGCCTAGGAGGCTATGAAGCAGGAGTGATGTGAGAAGACAGGAAGAGACTATTCAGAAATCAAGGGAAGAAATCCTTAGTTTCTGAATGAAGGTACTGGCTATAGAATGGAAAAGAAGCAGATGGATTTTGAAAGACGTCAGAGGCAACACCCGCAGTACATGATGGCTAAGTGGAAAAGAGGGCTCCCTGAGGGCTTGTGGAGTAGATAGATGGGTGAATGGGGCTATTCACCTAGATCAGCAATCGAGAGGAAGAGATAGAGGTTACACCGCCTACTGCCCAACCCCTGAGATCGAGATACTAGTAAGTTTGGTAACAAAATAGAGTTAAGATGACCACCAATTTCTTCCTTTAAAAATAAAAAGATCTATCCTCAGAGTAGTAAAAAGATACTAAGTTCTATCAAAAAGCACCTTAAAATTGCACATAAAAATTCTACAGAAGTGTTATGCAGAAAACAATAGCATTTCCTATATATATAGTAATAACCACAAATGACATGTCTCTGGGTCTATATAACAGAATATCACATTTTAAAGATTTACAAGTAGATTCTTATCCAGCCTGTGACATTTGCTGTCAACATTATTTAATTACAGATTGATTTTATACTGATTTAACCTTATGATAAATACCTAACAGTAGGCTTTGATTAGAGACACAGATAGACATTTATCAAACTTAGAGTTTTTATTTTTTACCAAAAACTAAGGAAAATTATATCACACATGTATATTTTCTTTAAAGATACAATTAATCCCAAACTGGTAGTTCTGAACACGAGGTATAAGAATAGGGGACACTTAAAATAGTGTCTCATCTAACAAACAGATATATTTGGAATTAGTAGGTAGGCAAGTAAATATATAAAGAGGCAGAGATACAAAAATTATATTCTTTCCTTTGAGTTGAGACACAATTGGGTCAACCTATAGAGCTTCAGAATAATTAAAATAAACTTTTCCAGAAAGAAAATATTATTACAGTCCCTTAACAATAATTTATTAGTCTCCAAAAATTTAGCATAAGAGCTGAAATTTGATTAAAATTGTACATTTACTATTAATTACTGGAAATATTTGAAAGTAAAAGTCAAAATGTTATTAAAACCCATTGATTTGATAAAATACTAAAGTAAAGTAAACAAGTTTATATAATGTTATTATATAAAGCACAATAGACAAGGTTAGAACATAAGTCATGTTTTGAAATTTCAAGGATGAGATATTAGAGTCTAAGAAAGCAGCAATCTTTATCTACCCCTCCACTTATGAGCAAGGTGTGTATATTTAAAAATCAGTGAAGAAGGAAGGAGAATTTAAAATCACTTATCAAATCTAACCTCCGTGGCCAATGTATACAACTTAAAAATAAATCTGGGGAAGAAATCTTAGCATTTTTAATATTAAAGAAAGGTCAGTAAAATCATAGCTTATGGGTGCTTTTATTCAAAATAAAACACATTGAAGTAGAATTACCTTTCAAGTATATTTTTGTTCCCAAATTCAGCAGATGTTTTATAAAACTTTTGAACATTAGTGAAGAATCTGATAATTCCATGAGGTTTTACTGAAAAATTTAGATCACATAAATTGAAGCCAATATGAAACAGTGTCAATAAGCACTAACTATAAATATGTTCAGAAATGCATTTCATGCGAAATGTGTTAAATGCCAGTTAATAGAATATTATGAGGTGTTAATAAGATAGTAATTAACAGTATTTACAACTTGGCAATGATTAGAAAGTGCCAAAATAGAGAGCATACACTATAATAGTATGTAACAAAAAGGATTAGAAATAAGACCAGAAAAAAAGAAAAGGACATGTTTCTTAACTTGAAAATAAAAACTAAAAGTAAGGGGGGGAAAATGAGAATATAATTTAATCAATTTATTTAAGTCAACCTGTATTTACTAAGAAAATAATATATTAGGCCTTGATGATTCAATGGTCTGCAAAACAAACATAATTCTTGTCCTCATAGAAATACTTACTTGCTAAATTGCCCAGAAATAAATATGGGTGCAAGTCAGTAGTAAATATTAAGATATTTTATTTGAAGAAAAATGGCAACCACCATCATTCTTCTGAACTGGAAACTTACTTTTCTAAAAGCATGTCAAGACCTAATAGTAGTTTACTAGTACATGTTGACCTGCCCTCCCTCCTTGCTGCTACTATCAAATCCATTCTCTCTTTCCTTCCCCAAAATCTCAGCTTAGCTGAAATTTCCTTCATCAGGCTCCTCCGCCTACTACATTGCCCATTGTTTTCATAAAATCACCCTGCAGACATTAATCAAAAACTTGGTTTCTGTCTCCCTCTTCCTTTCTATACCTCCTTGTGTAACTGCAAAATCTACACATGGGATTTAGTGTTTTTACTCTCTCCATCTCAAGCACTCACTCTTATGACTCTTCCCTTGACCTGGCATTCACCATGCACCTCATCCTTTCAACTCATTTACTCTTATACTCTACCACAAGTCATGGTCCTTTCTCTTACCCATCACTTCCTCTCAGCCATCATTCCTTCCTGCCTGGCTCAATTATTCCATGACCCATCATTAAAGTCACTGCCTTACAAACCTCCACATTGCTCTGCTCTTCTTAGAAAGCTATTTCATTCATTTACTTAAAACACACTGGAAATCTGAACTTCTTATAACTGGTATAAATTCTCGAGTAGTCAGATTGGGTCTACAGTTCCACCCTGGACTTAAATTATTCTTCCCTTACTTTACCGTAGACACACTGGCTACTTCTTGAACTCACCAAAACTTTTCTTAATCTGGTACCTATCCACTTGCCCTTCTTACAAAATTACAGGTGTGTCATCATTCACAAAGATTCCTCATCCATCCTTTTGATTTGAATTTTCAGCAATCTTAGCAATAACAATCCATTATACATCATTCATTAAAGCTCTTTTGTTATACATATCTAATTTTCTGGTTTGTGGCATTGACATAACATTAACTCTTAAAATTTGATTTAAAAAAACCACTCCAGTTCTCAATTATAAAACTCCCACTTGAAATTATGCTACCAATTTTTTTTTTAATATCAGAGGGTATTGTTCAAAGCCCAAGTTGATTAGTTTTTAATTCAAATATCCACAGTTCAGACCTTTAATATCTCACTGGATTTAAGTATCCAATTAATTTTTCTTCTGTATCTGTTAATTATAGTAATTAAATGAGAAGAACCAAGTAGTACTAAAAGACCATTCCATTTTTACACAGATTTCTTGTTTTAGAATCTCTCTCTCTCTCTCTCTCTCTCTCTCTCTCTCTCTCTCTCTCTCACACACACACACACACACACACACACACACACACACACACACAGAGTATGCAGCCTTTTTGAGGCAGAAAGAATGATTGTTTTAAATAATATATAAGCTTTACAATATGTTTTCTCTTCTGCTCGCTCACTCTCACACACACTCATACTCAGAGAGCTTATATATATTTTAAAACAATCATTCTTTCTGTGTCAAAAAGGCTACATATTTTCTTTTATATACCTACAACAGTCAACCATAATAATGCATATATTATGGCTACATTAATTTTCAGAAAAAAAGGGGAGCAAGGATGCAGACAGAGTCTTTCATATATCCTGAGAAGCTCACACAAAAGACAGAATAGGAATGTACAACTAGACTATAATGATGTGTGTAATACATTCTCAATATAATATGTATAAAATCTAACATATAAGTAAATCTGAGTGTAAATTTTCCATCCCCTTTTGAGTTGCCTAGCAACACAGAGGCACCAAGAACCACGGTCAAGATACTGTTACTAAAATTTGCAGGAAGTAACTGCTCATTCATTGTTAAGTCAGTACTTATCTACATTATATCTAAATTCTTTTTAAAAATATATTTTATTGATTTCAGAGAGGAAGGGAGATGGAGAGAGAGATAGAAACATCAATGATGAGAGAGAATCATCAGTCAGCTGCTTCCTGCACGCCCCACACTGGGGATGGAGCCCGCGTGTGCCCAGACCAGGAATCAAACTGCAACCTCCGGTTCATAGGTCAATAATAAACCACTGAGCCACACCAGCTGGGTTCTATCTAAATTCTTAGTAATATCTTTCCAGTTTCTGCAGTCAGTAATGTTTTCGTATGGAAAAAGAGAGTGCTTCTTTTTTTCTTTTCAGCTTTCCAGTCAGAATGTTTTGGCATGATCAATATATATGTGTAGCAATATAGTTGTTGTCATTTAAAATAAACAATCCAATCTGCAGCACTCACTGTTAGGGTTAAGTGACTTCATCCACAGAAATATTTTGCAATATACCTCAGGGATAGTTTTTACTGACAGGTAGAGAAATTAAATAGCACCCATGATGTATCTGTCATATAATACTCAAAGTATTTTTACCTAAAACAAAATATTTAGCTATCTTAAATAAAATTTCCATTCTTAATTTTAATAACCCTGTACATAACTGAGAATTGGACCCTACTTTGACATTGTCCCAACTTTATAGTTTTCTCTTCAAACCAGTAGATTAATTCAATGATATGACCTACATAAAGTATCTACAACAAAACCACTGATAAGAAGTGCAAATCGACTGAGAAACCAAGATGGCGGCATAGGTAAACACCGGAGTTTGCTGCCTCGAACAACCACTTCAAAAATACAACTAAAAGACGGAACGGACATCATCCAGAACCTCAGGAAGGCAGGCTGAGTGGAAGTTCTACAACTAGGAGGAAAAAGAAAAGCATACCGAGACTCAGAGGAGGCACAGTGCTGAAGTAAAATACTAAGGTGCGGAGTGCATGCGGAGCGGGCTGGCGGCTGACAGCGTGGTTGTTGTTTTCAATCGGGAGGGAGTCTCAGGCTCTGAGCTCCAGTTCCGGGCAAGTCTCTAGGGACCCAGACTCATACAGGAGAAGCGGGACTGTCTGGCATCACTCAGAACCCTAGGGCAGCTTTCTCTCCTTGGGGCTTGCAGCAATTACTGGGACACTGAGAAGCAGAGCCTCTGAGGGCAAGACTGAGAGCAGCCATAATTGCTGCTCCCCCCGCCCCCGCCCCCGTTGATCCTGTGGGACCCGCCCTGCCCAAGCCCTGCAGGGAGACTTTTGCTCGATAGCCTCAGGCAAAGGCTAGATTAGCACCTCCCTAGAGATCCAGGAGCCAGGAAGCCCAGAGGTCAGAGTGGGACCATCCAGTTTGCAGCTCAGGGGGCAGACTCAGTGAGCACCAAAGCCCCATCGAAGCAAGTCTAGCCCCAGAGGGGTGTCTCCAGCACAGAAGATCTCCCACTGCAGACACAGCTGATTCTCACAGCCAATTGGCCTGGAGGTCAATTCCTCACAGTGATAACTACAACAATCAAGGCTTAATTACAACAAGACTGTGCACAAAGCCCACAAAGAGGTGCACCAAGAGTGTCTACCTCAGGTAATTGGTACACTTAGCACAGAAAGGCACTCTATCGACACAGCGAAGCATAAAAAAATGCCGAGACAAAGAAACAGGGCATAAACGACAGAATTGGAGGAAAGCAAACTGCTGGATATAGAGTTCAAAACCACACTTTTAAGGTCTTTAAAGAACTGTCTAGAGGCCGCCGATAAATTTAATAAGGCCCTCGAAAAGACTGTTGAGACCGCCGATAAATGTAGTGAGATCTTCAAGAAGACTGGTGAGACCGCTGATAAATGTAGTGAGATCCTCAAGAAGACTGGTGAAATCCTCGATGTTGTGATAAAGAACCACTGGAAATTAAGCATACACTAACTAAAATAAAGAATATTATACAGACTCCAAACAGCAGACCAGAGGAGCGCAAGAATCAAGTCAAAGATTTGAAATACGAAGAAGCAAAAAACACCCAACCAGAAAAGCAAAATGAAAAAAGAATCCAAAAATACGAAGATAGTGTAAGGAGCCTCTGGGACAGCTTCAAGCATACCAACATCCAAATTATAGGGGTGCCAGAAGAAGAGAGAGAGCAAGATATTGAAAACCTATTTGAAGAAATAATGACAGAAAACTTCCCCTACCTGGTGAAAGAAATAGACTTACAAGTCCAGGAAGCTCAGAGAAACCCAAACAAAAAGAACCCAAAGAGGACCACACCAAGACACATCATAATTAAAATGCCAAGAGCAAAAGACAAAGAGAGAATCCTAAAAGCAGCAAGAGAAAGAAAATCAGTTACCTACAAGGGAGTACCCATACGATTGTCAGCTGATTTCTCAACAGAAACTTTGTAGGCCAGAAGGGAGTGGCAAGAAATATTCAAAGTGATGAATACCAAGAACCTACAACTAAGACTACTTTATCCAGCAAAGCTATCATTCAGAAGTGAAGGTCAGATAAAGAGCTTCACAGATAAGGAAAAGCTAAAGGAGTTCATCACCACCAAACCAGTATTATATGAAATGCTAAAAGGTATCCTTTAAGAAGAGGAGGAAGAAGAAAAAGGTAAAGATACAAATTATGAACAACAAATACACATCTATCAACAAGTGAATCTAAAAATCAAGTGAATAAATAATCTGATGAACAGTAAAAAAAAAAAAAAAAAGTGAAAATCGAAAGGACAAAACTGTGTGGGACACTGGAATGTCATTGCACAAGATGAACACACAGTTGGTCTCCTCCTGCCTTGACACCTAGCTATCAAGAATCCAACTCTTCATTCCCTCGTCCCCCTACACAATGAACATTGGATACCACAGAGCAGGGGTGGGGAACCTATTTTGTGCCAAGGGCCATTTGGATATTTATAACATCATTCTCGGGCCATACAATCTTATCAACTTAAAAATTAGCCTGCTACATTTGGTCAAACATTTAATTAACTCACCCCTAATGCCTTGGCATGGCCAGACCGAATGATTTTGCAGGCCTTATGTGTCCCACGGTCCAGACATTCCCCACCTCTGCTATAGAATATAGACATTTATTTAAATTTAAAAGTGAAAGCATGGTGTGTGTGTGTGTGTGTGTGTGTGTGTGTGTGTGTGTGTGTGTGTGTGTGTAATTTTTAAATTCTGATTTCTGGTCCCATATCCAGATGATCTGAATTTAAAAAGAAAATATTTTTACCTAAAATGATAATTATTTGATGGCTGTGCCAGTTACAAACTATTTCTAATTTGCAACAGCTCTCATTTCATGGGAGACTACATCTTAACTACTGAAGTAGTCTGACCACGGAATAAGAAATGTCTTTAACTTCAGTAAAACAATCACATTCTGAAGGGATATAGCTTGAGACTAAACATCTCCAAATAGATTAAAAACCCTAAAGGACTCACAGTTGAACTTCATTTTAGGTACCAGTTCCTGCTATAAAATAAAGTTTTAGCACTTCATAAAAGTTAATATAAAGCACCAATTAATAGACAACCACATTAGGATATTGGTACTGGGTAGTCAGCTGGGCTCACTTACTGGCTGCTAATGACTAGAATCAGAGTCCAAATTCCTGTCCTTACAAATTTCAAACTGTATCTCACACCTATGAGAGTTCTCATAAATGTCTGAAACCAAAAAAGGTTTAACTGTAAATACTAAATCTATGAATGCCGAGCTCTATGATTACATTATAATTTTTAAAGTGTGGCTCATATCAATTGTCTTATACTATATAACAAGGGTTTAATACAAATAAATAAGTAAATAAATAAATAAATAAATAAATAAATAAATAAATAAATATTCTCTGGCCATAAAACCAGTAGCAACTCTATGCTCTGATTTAAAATAAGACAGACATAAAAGAAAATTACTAGGCTATGAATGTATCTCCCAAGTTGATACTCAAACGAGACTACTACAGGATTTTGAATTCATTGGAAATTAATCACATGTAGAGACATCAGGTGTAGATAGGAAATACTTCTGAAAATTTAACTCAAATGGCCAATTTGCCCAAATATCTCATCATTTAATTAGATACGTAATTCTATATAATTTTGTTTTGTCCTCAAATAGATTTAATAGCCAACCATAAGTTTCACCTTAAAAGTTTCTTAAAGGAGCAACTATCATGGACTTCTTTCAAAAAAATAGGACTAGTTCTTTAAAACCATTCCTTTTACTTCCCTGTTTAATGAGAGGCAGATTGCTTTATCTTCTTCAATTTATTGTAAGCAATTCAAAAACGAGTTTTTCACAGTTACAAACATGACTGCATTTTACTTTCAGAAAATTGTAAAGCAATTATAAAGATGTTTCTGCTTCCGTAATAGGTTGTAGCACTTTCATCCATTTACATTTTGGGGAACTAGTTGTACCAAAAAATAGCAGTAGTCTTTCATATTTCAGGACCACAGAGCAGTTTTGAGATCAACGGTAGAAGGAAAAAGGACTGTGTCAGATTATACAAATTTCTATTTCTAAACCAGTCATCATTGTCAGGGGAAAATAATAGAAGGAAGCAAATCTAGGGGAATAAAACAAGCTTCCCAACAGGATACCTTCCTCAGAGTGAAAAAAATAAATAAACAAAGGCCCAAGAAGGTGATTTTTCCCTTGAACAGAACAGATTGTGCAATACCCCAAATCCCAAGAATGTACTCTTTGAATCAAAATTCAATACAAACGATAATCTCTATATTTATACTTGTTAAAATTGATTGCATCACAATCTTCTGCCCAACAGTAAAAAAAAATAGCAATGGAATCATCCCAGTTATAATAATGAAAAAATTAATACCTGCATCCTTAGCTCTGTAGGGTAGTTCTTTCAACCTTTAAGTATAGGGACACATAATGATTAAAATATCACCTTTATGCATATAAAGAAATATACACTATTGTATGAAGTATGTACTGACGTGTGTACTGATCTGCACTTGATTAAAAATAATATTTGTAGCTCATTTGTTCTAGGCAACAAACATAGCACAATGAAAGTATTTTAGATGAAAGCTTTTCAACAATGAATTATCTGATTAAGGCAAGGTAAGAGTCAAAGTGGCCTCCTTGAAAACAAAACAAAACAAAACAAAACAAAAATACAAACTAGTCTTTCACTATGTACTTGGCTTAAGGGAAACTGATAAATATTTAATCACCTTCCCACAAAGAAGTCCACCTCATCCCAGATACAAAACTCTATAGGGTGCTGCTACCTCTAGCTGTGGGCTCAGAGCTTCCATTTGTGGAATCTATTCTAACAGGACATTGGAGCACAGAACAACTTGTTAGGAGCTCGGGCAGCAAGCCAGGCTCTGAATGCATATTCATGTTTGAAGATGTATGTGTTCTTTGTTAGATACACATTTATGAGATGTGTCACATGCATCCATTTATTTTTGTTTTATTTCTATGAGTTAGAATAAAACATCCCCCATAAATAATCAATAATTAAAACAATTGCTTCCTTCAGAGAATGAATAGGAAATAAAGGAAAGAATAATATTTTTCTGAAATAGCACAGGCCAAGATCCTGAATAACTGAAAAAGCTAACCACATGTTTTATGCTGCGGAAGCTGAAGCCTGATAAAGATTCCTCCAGAACAAAGCTATGAGAGATATCCTGGCTGGTTCTGGAGCTTTCTGTTTGGTTTTGTTTTCACAGTGGCCCTAATAAACAGTAAGCATTTTAAAATAACATATGTTTATAACTAACCTGAGTTCTATTCAGCAAATTATCCAGAAAAATGGGTTTTATAAATATCAACAAAGCCTGATGAAGTGGGAAAGAGTAAATTACAGTTTATGAGCACGTACTATGTGCCTGGCCCTTTCTATGCGTTATCTCTCATCCCTGGGGCAGCTCTGCAAGACAGAGATGTAGGAGACAGAGCACGTGAGGCATGAGGGGAAAGAGTCTTGATTTCCAGTAGTCCTACTAGAAAATACACATCAAGAATTTCATCACAAATTCAAAGGTCTATGCTTACACAGCCTGTGTAGGCTATTCCAGTGCTATTTTGTAAATTAATGTTTTATAAACTGAGCATACAGGATCCCCATACATGATTTCACTTACGTATGGAAAAGAAAACTAAAGCTCACATGTTCTTCTCTGCATTACTTCATCATCATATTTTACACTAGGGGCCCAGTGCACAAATTCGTGCACCTTGAAAGAAACTGTGGGCTGAGAGGCTGCAGTGGGCACAGGGGCGGGTCTTAGACCATCATCCTCGGCCCCACCTGGCCCCTCCCGCCACGGTCCCTGGTCTCCTCGCTACCAGCAGCCCTGCTCCCACCACCGCCGCTCCCACTCGCTGATGGTGCCAGCCCCACTTGCACCTGCTGACAGCACTGAGCGATTGGGGCCAGTGCCATCAGTGGGTCTGTGCGACAGCTGCTGCCCCGATCACCCCTCAGGAGCAGGAGGAGGTGGAGAAGCCCTCAGGGGTGATCAAGGCTGGCAGCCACCACTCACACCTGCTAATGGCACTGAGTGATCAAGACCAGCACCAGGCATCGGCAGCAGGTGCAAGCAGTGGCTCTAGCACCGGCAGCGAGTGTGAGTGGGGCCAGCGCCAGCAGCAGGTGCAAGCGCCAGGCAGGACTGTGGCATGCAGGAGCAAAGGATGTTCAGTAACCACCAGAGACTTGCCCCAATGACAGAGACTGGTGCCCCACCTTGGCCTGGCGCCCTTGCTCACCTGTTCCACCATCCTGCTGCGGCCAACACCCACCATATTCGATGTCTACTGCCAACGCCTGCCATGTTCCACACACATACCCCCTGGTGGTAAGCACATGTCATAGCGACCAGTTGCTTGGTTGTTTGGTTATTTGGTTGTTCCGCTGTTTGGTCTATTTGCATATTAGGGATATATATATATATATATATATATATATATATATATATATATATATATATATATATATTATAATTTTTTAAAAATTTAATCCTCACCTGAAGATATGTTTTTATTGATTTTTAGAGCGAGAGAAACATCAATGTGAGAGAGAAACATCAATTGGTTGCCTCTCGTATGTGCCCCAAGCAAGGATTGAACCCACAACCTTTTATTGTATGGGATGATGCTCAAACCAACTGAACCACCTGGCCAGGCCATAATTTTTTAAAACTTAAGAGCAAATGTTTCACCTGAATATTCTTTACTACAATTCAATTGTTAGAACTTTAAAAAATGGAAGCCTATTTTCAGTCACTTTTAATAATTATTTTAACTAAAGTATCAATAAGCCTATTCAACTAAATATCACTGATTTAGAATAGCTGAACTCAAACCTAATCAAAATATCTTCTAGATAATTATTTTTAAGCAACCTACATCCACACACCACCACCAGTGCCATTCTTTACTGAACATTTTAATGAGGACAAATAATCCTTTGCTGTTCTAGGAACTCAATGTATTACTTTATAAAATAATTTTGTCCTCTTTTTCCTTTAATTGTCTAAGAGAAGATAATTTCACTCTTATTCAGTATCCTATTAATTTGAACTGAATCTAATAGACTTGTTTAAATGAAAAATCTTAGCCTGAAGAAATACCCAAGTTTTCTAAGTCAAATGCTTCATCTTTAATTTATTTGGTCCCTCTCAGATGAAACTCTCTCCATCAGCATAGAAAATACATGTAAAGAACCAAACTTTTTTCAGGCCTGTTATATCAAAGACTTAAAGAAAATAAAAATATTCCTAATTTAGTCTAAATTCTAAGAACTTATGAATCCAAGTTAGTGTCCATTTAATTGTCCAGGAAATGCTTACCCTGGATTGGGCTCCCTGCCCCCTGAGCCCTCCTCATGCACAGTAGCATTTGTGCTTCATGTTATTCTAATACCTTCATCTTTCACAGGCTCAGTGGGTTTTAATAACTAAAACTCCCTTAGTACAACATTTGTCCACACAAATATTTTTTTTACCTAATGTTTTCTTTTTACTGAAAAACTCTTTGGTTAGAGAAAAAGTAAAATGCTATTTGCCCATATTCATAGCTTTTGTTGGTTTGACATTAGCATGCCTATTTTGTTAACATCAAGTGGACATTTCTTCCCCAGTAAATTTATACTGGTCATACCCACTCTTAAAATTCCTTCATTTGTGCTCCCGTGGTGTGCTATCTGGACTAAGATTTCAGGTGCTGATCATCAGATCAAATGCTCAGCAGCATTTGCACAAATCAAAAATAAAGAAATAAAATAAAACCAAGCTATGACTTAGGTCCACAGACCATTTACCCTGGGTCCCTGATTTTACTTTTAAAAACAGAAACACTCATATAATTTGAAAAAGAAGTTTCCAGTTCAAGTCCGTGATATTTTTCTCTAAAAGAAAAGGGGAAAATAATATGAACACAAATGTTTAGCTGAGTACTCAACTCAGGTGAGTCCTCCGGTTTAGCTAATTTTCTTTACTTTCACCACAGTGGCAATAGACCAATCAAGGGTCATTCACTCATCTAGAAAATCATAAGTGACCAGTTAGTGCCTGGCACTCCTCTAGCCCTAGAAGCATATGGATGGTTAAAATGTAGGGAATCAGAGCAGCTCCACACTGAGCCCCACCACATACTGAAGCTCTAGGAGTATTTACCACAACTGCAGGCCAGATCAATCCCTCGCTACCATAAAGAAATTAGCAGACCACACACCAGGAGAGTAACATTTTTGATGATCATTCTTTAATTTAGAAAAGAAGATGCCCCCACTAAACACTGAACATCTCTAACATTAAACCATTTCATTAATTGCCTACAGGGTATAGCCTCCTTTTACCCACAAGCAGGGTGACTTCCTAAAATAAAAGTTGGTGCTACCAGCAATTATGTCAGGATATCAAGTGTAACCTGGGCATATGAGGAGATAGTCCATTCTACCTATAAGGCACAGAACTTGTTTTGACTTGTTGAACTAAAGCTTTTCTGCCTGCAACCCAAACACACACACACACACACTTGTAGACTGCCAATTCCAAATACTCACTTAACCATGGTAGCTATATGATCTTGGGCAGTTACTAAGCCTTTCTTACCCCAGTTTACTTATCTGATAAAGAGTGTGTAATAATGCTTATATCATAGTTTTGTGATCATTATAATTATGTAATTATTAGTGCAGGTAAAATACTTGGCATATTGGCTTGAATGCAATATATATCTACTATTATAATAATTATTGTTCACACATGAATTTTTGCCCTTTGGAAGTGGTACCAGAATTCATCATTGGATATAGGCTGATGACTAGATACCTAAATAATTTTAATCCTAATATGATTGGCCAGTAAGAAATATCCCCTATTAACAGTGAGCAGCCCTGCAGGCTGAGAGGTGGTTTCTCATCACTTCCCACTCCAAGAAACCAGAGTTTTTTGGTGTAATGACTGTTTCTAAAACTAGGGTAGGATAAATGCAAGGCAAATCCTGCAACATCTTTATATACCAGAAAGCACAGAAAATATGAAGGAACAATGAGTCAAAAAGACTAAGAAGCTAAGTTGAAGGCATTCCCACCAGACAAAGATGGGAGAATTTGAACAATGAAAAGAATCATAACTGCAATGAACTGAAGCACATCAAATATGCTAAATATCCATGAGTTAATAAAGATACAACAAGTAAATTAAATACAATTAAAAGATACCAGTGAACCAACTTCTTTTGTTCAAAAACTTGGGAAATAAAGGTAGAATAACAAATATTTATTTTGCTTTCCTGTGTGAACTCTGCCTGGGGGTATAATAGTTAATGATGGAAAGCATTTATTTATGTCAGTATACCAGCTAATAAATAAAAAGAGAATGTTAGATCATTACTGAGTATTTGATGACATGAAATAATTCTGTATATTTTCTAGTGTATAATGGTTTGGAGGTTATGTATTTAACAAGAATTTTTGTTTTTTAGAGATGTATACTTGCATATTACAGATTATTTGCCGAAACCGGTTTGGCTCAGTGGATAGAGCGTCGGCCTGCGGACTGAAAGGTCCCGGGTTCGATTCCGGTCAAGGGCATGTACCTGGGTTGCGGGCACTTCCCCAGTGGGGGATGTGCAGGAGGCAGCTGGTCGATGTTTCTCTCTCATCGATGTTTCTGACTCTCTATCTCTCTCCCTTTCTCTCTGTAAAAAAATCAATAAAATATATTTAAAAAAAAAAAAAGATTTCTGTAAAAAAAAAAAAGATTATTTGACATGATTTCTTAGATTTGGTTCAAAAGAATCTAATGTGGAAAGAAACAAGTCAGTAGGGCTACAGGTGAAAAAAATTAGGCAATCATTAGAAATTATTGAAGAAACTAATGTGTACTTGAGGGGTTCTTTTTACTATATTCTCTGTTTTATATACATTTGAAAATTTCCATAATAATTATTTAAAATACTGGAGGATTAATATCAGATCATAAGTGGGCTCTAAACTGAATTTGTTTTTGCCAGTTTGTTGACATTTCTAGATCTTAAAGGAGTACAAACTTCTTGTTGAAGGAAAGTCAACACCTTCAAAAACATCATCCAATGTTTTGGTCTCTGTTTTTGCCTCACTTTCCAATAAAATGTCTCCTCCTGCCCCTATATCAAAAGACCAAAGTTTTGCCATAAGCATTGAATAGTTTGAAATTACAAGGTGGTAATTTACAGGCTGGTAGCAGCACCATAAACCCTGACTAATCTGTACTTTAAAACAGTGCCCTTCAAAAGAGCCCAGGAAGCTATCAGTTTCTCAGTCTGCACAGCAACCATCTGACCCACTTTGCTTCACAGAAACCCATTCCACATTCAGAACCATGCACATCATAGACATAAATCTAAAAAGAATGAGCAGGCTATGCACCAGAGGTTTTTTTTTTTATTAGCTCTTCTTATAAGAAACTATATTATGATTTATATCAAAGGAATAAAAAGTAATACAGTCTTTGAATACATAATAAAATCATGTATTCCACACTTACCAATTAATTAATTAATTTGCAGATCTACACAGAAGGGTAAGAAACTGATTTTTCTAGTACACTAAAATATTCATGAATCTTTACTTTCTATCCTGATTCAATACAGTCAAGTGATTCTTAAGGTGTATACAGGCAACTTATATTGTTTTGTAATACAAACATGGCTGCAGGTATACTCTCTCAGAAAAACTAGACATGTAATAAAATTTAACTAAACCATGTGTCTGTAGCCACCCAAAGTGACTAACCAAGATCAAGTTATAGTGCAATTCAGATGAAAACCAGTAAGATTCGTGAGCACTGTCTCCCTTTCCCATTGCAAAAACTGCCTTTAAATTCTCATCTCTACTGCTCTGGCTGGTGTGGCTCAGTTGGTTGGGCATCAACCTATGCACCAAGGGGTTGCTGGTTTGATTCCCAGTCAGGGCACATGCCCAGATTATGGGCTCAATTCCTGGTATTTGGTGTGCAGGAGGCAGCCAATCAATGTTCCACTCTCACATTGATGTTTCTTTCTTTAAAATCAATAAAAATATATAGTTTTAAAATTATCATCTCTACAAAGAAACATTGTTTTTTCCATAGGAAAATGCCTTTAAAATTTTTTTTAACTTTTATTGATTTCAGAGAGGAAGGGAGAGGGAGAGAGAGAGATAGAAACATCAATGATGAGAGAGAATCATTGATTGGCTGCCTCCTGCATGCCCCCTACTGGGGATCGAGCACACAACCCGGGCATGTGCCCTTGACCAAAATTGAACCCAGGACCCTTCAGTCTGCAGGCCGAAACTCTATCCACCGAGCCAAACTGGCTGTGGTGGAAAATGCCTTTTAGCATGAGTAATCTATAATTCGATCCTGCAGAATTTGTAAATCACAGACTTTTGTTTGTTTGCTTTGGAGGTGTCCAGAAAGTTGGACAGGACAAAGTTTTGGGCAGTGAAAATGAGAAGTTTAGAGGTAAGGAGAGTTCACTTCAGGATACCTGTCTCTAATGATCTTCATGTTTAAATACATCTGAATGGGCCCCCAAGGACAGAGGTAAGTTTTCAAAAATCAACCATGAATGAGGAGGCATTAATCAACTCGGTTATACATAGTGACTAAAGCACAGCAAGAACATGATCCCCTGACAAACAGGAAAACATCACATCAGACTAAAGAGGAGAATTTGCTAGTAGTTCTGAATTGCAGTATCACAGCAAAACAAAAAGCTAAGGTGGTTAAATCATATCTGAGGTATGGGAAAATGAGAATGACTGAAGGATAAGAAGGATTAGGGTAGGATTTGCAAGAATGACCACACTGCACCAAATGCAGGTAGTCATATAAAGGTGTCTATTATATTTATTCATTATACACTTTTTAGGCATTAGCACTGGGAATACAATGGTTAACAGAGAACAATGTTTAATAAGGTCTGTTAGCTTTAATTTCCAGTTTAATGAAGGAAAAATAACTAATATCAGCAGTATACATTACATGAATGTCATCATTAACATTTACATTATGTGCATAAAATACCTAACTTTGTCCTTGATCCAGTCCAAATCACTGAAATTCAATTTCCAAAAAAAATGGCAAATGCGGCCACTTCTCTTCATCTCCACTCCCCCTGCTCATTTCAAACCATTACCATTTCTTGTCTGGTCTACTGCAGTATTTTTCTGAATCATTTTCCTGCTCCGAATTTTCTCCTCTCTACTGCCCTGACCTCCACAGCATCCTTCACAAGCTGATTCTTTAAAACTCAGCTCTGAAGCAATTGCTTCCTAGGTAGAGCCCATCAATAAGTTTCTATCACCAGAGGATAACATCCAAGCTTCTTAGCTTTGTGTTCTTCCATCCTCCTCTCCATCCTATGCCTCCACACTCTTTCACAATAAAATCGGTACTAATCACACTGCCTGCCATGAATCTTAGAATGTACTCCCTTTTCCTCAAGCCTTTGGGCATTCACTGTTTCATTTTCTGAGAGAGGAATGTGGGTATGTATCTTTTTTTCTGTATTTTAAATTTTTTCTCAGTAGAATAAAATGAGTAACAGTTACTATTCTCAAGGATAAATGCCTTGAATAGAACAAGTAAGTAAAGAAACAATTTTGATAATGTATGACTAGTGCTATGTTAGAGGAATAGACAGCCGTGAGAGCAGAGAGGTTGGCTGCCTAATGTACCAGGAACTGCCTGCCAAATGCTTCCAAAAGGAGTCCCTAGTAATTAAAAATGAGTAAAAGACAGTGAACTGGGGACTGAGGGTTGTGTTTCTGTGTTGAACGCATTGAGAATAATATTTACAAAGCAAGCCAGCAAGAGAGAACATGTTATTTCCCAGGAACTAGAAGTCATGTTTAATGTCTTAGGTTCAGAGGTTAATCTAAGGAGAGATGAGGCTATCAGGGCAGGCAAGAGTAAGATCCTGAAAGGAAGTATATCCAGTTCTCAGGAGTTTGAACTTTATCCTGGGTGATGAGAAGCCATGAGACTTGCAGTTAGGAAAATATTACCAGGTGTGAATTATAGAATGAACACTGCAGGGAGACCAAATACGTTGATCTTTCAGTAGGCTAGTAGGAAAGAGATGATGGCCTGAATTAGGGGAGAAACAATAAAACAGAGAAAAGAGAATCAGGAAGTATTTAAAGACTGAAGACTACAGGGATCATTGCATGTGATTGTGAGGGACAGAAAACATGAAAAGATGACTCCGGGCTTCTGCCTTAGCCATTTAGATAATTAGGGAAAAAAATAGAAAAAATGGGAAAGAGTGAGCAGTTTGGAGCCAGTGATAATCCCAATGTAACTGGAGAGATAAGTACTAAAACTTTCTGACCACTGTTTTACACTGATTTAAGCATAAATTAAATTTGAAAATCCTACATTTGTCAAATGATTGATATTCCAGATATGTTTTCATTTTATTAGTATTGGTCCAAAAAAAATCTTAAGATACACTCATCAAAATTAACTACTTTGCTGTTGTTGAAAGTAGTTCTCAGGCAGCAAGAAAAAATTAAAATATATACTCCAACTTTTTAAAACAGACATACAGTTTCCTAAGTATTTGTAGGAGGAAATATTAGAATAGCAATCATGCATGATATTTAAGCTAGTAGAAATATTTTTGTATAAAGGTCTCATTATCTCTCTGGCAACATGGAAAATTAAGTCTATTTATTTATACATGTAAGATTCCTTTAATAGACATGTGGACAGCTCAGTAAACACAAGTTTCCTAAACTTAACCTAATATGACCCATTGAGAAATGCCTCTCAAAAATCAATTCCCAAAGAGAGTCTCTTGCTTCCTGTGTTAACATGCATACCCTACAAAAACTGAACCTAGACATTCTGGTAAGACAATTGATATGAAAATCTAGACCCTGATGGGTAATGGTCACCAAGGTGTTCATCTGTGTGGAGTATTATAGGACAACCAGCAAAATATTTTTAAATATACACCAAATTATAGTGTGTACGATACCAGTGTAGAAAAGTGAAATGGCCATTTTTCTCTTGCACGGTTCTAATATTTGATACCAGAAATGACTGTTGACATCAATTCATGAAATGCTACTCCTAATCCTATATAATAAAAGCCTAATATGCTAAGTGTCCGGTTGACCAGTCGGCCGTTCAACCAATGACAGTATAATATGCTAATGATATGCTAAGGTTGCTCAACCACTCACTATGATGTGCACTGACCACCAGGGGCAGACAGTCGACCAGTTGCTATGACGTGCACTGACCGCCAGGGGTCAGGGCTCCAACTGGTAGATTAGCTTGCTGCTGGGATCCGGCCGATAGGGACTAAGCGAGACAGGCCAGACACGCCCTGGAGCCCTCCCGTGGTCCCTCCCCAGCTGGCCAAACTCCCTTGTCCCTCCCCAGTCCCAATCATGCACTGGTGGGGTCCCTTGGCCTGGCCTGCACCCTCTCGCAATCTAGGACCCTTCAGGGGATGTCGGAGAGCCGATTTCTGCCTGATTCCACAATCCAGGCAGAGACCCCCACCCCCCCACTGGTGCACAAATTCATGCACCAGGCCCTCTAATAGTAGATAAACCCTTCACTGTTTTGTACTATAAAAGCAGAAACAGCCATAACCGGTTTGTCTCAGTAGATAGAGCATCAGCCTGTGGACTGGAAGGTCCCAGGTTCGATTCCGGTCAAGGGCATGTACCTTTGTTGCGGGCACATCTCCAGTGGGAGGTGTGCAGGAGGTAGCTGATCGATGTTTCTCTCTGACTGTTGTTTCTAACTCTCTATCTCTCTCCCTTCCCCTCTGTAAAAAAAAATAAAAATAAAAAATAAAAATCAATCAATAAAATATATTTTTAAAAAAATTTAAAAAAAGTAAAAGCAGAATCAGCCTACAGTTATTGGGTCTAGATGTGAGGCTAAAATTCCAATATGTTTCTTCTTTGACACTCTTTCCTACTATTTTATCATCATCTCAGTTACATTGATAGATTTTGCAAACCATGTCTGAGCTATGCTATCCCACATGGTCTCAACATTCTTTGCTTTCTAATAAAATCCATATTCAGGATAAAACCCACATAGTTGCAAAGAGGCACTCCTACATATCTACATATAAATGTTTAGGCCTTTCAATTTTCTCAGTTCAGATTATCTATGCGATAGAAAAAGTGGTGCCCTCCAAACATCCCACGCGCTCTTCCACGTCACTCATATGCCTTTCATTAGTTGAGGTTCTGGCCAATGACCTTTAGGTAGCATTGGCATATGTCATCCAGGCCAAAGCATGAAAGGATGCATGGGATCCTCCCGGTGTCTATACCACAGTCAAGGTGACCAGCAATTTTCCAAAGCATCCTTTAGGTTCAGTCCTAATGTGACTACATTGAACAGGGTCCCTTTTTCTGTCTCCATAACAATCCAAGTTGGACAAGTAATGTGAGAGAGATAACCCCTCGCTGTGTGAAGCCACCAAGTTTGTGGGAGGCTGTTTATTACAGCGTGAACCAACCCGGTATCATCAAGTCAAGTATGCAGCTTCTCAACACTCTCTCCTGTTACAGTGGGGAAAAGGTGGCCATTAAAAAAAATTAGCCTCAGTTCCTTCTAAACTGTATCTGTTTCAAAGAGAAATTTGGGGGCTGTAATTTTCAATAGTGATTTTACATCTACTTCAAGAGTAATATTATGTAGAACTCACATTCCTGAAGATCTTGATCACAAGAAGGGGCACATTATATTGCATGGTCTATCGTCAGAGAGCTAGATCAGATAGCTTCATCCACTTAACAAATATTTATTTGAGTCTCTCATGGAGCCAGGCAATGTTTCAGGAACTGAGTGGAGAAAGCTGAACCAAATCAATCACAGTTCATGCTCTATGTTACTCCCCATCAAGTTGATGAAATAAGCATTAATAAAACAATTATACATGCAAATATAAAACTGCCTGTTTTCCAATTATCCCCAGATTTCTACTTTCTGGGCACAGGGATGTTAAGGCTGGATATCCTGGTCCACCATGGGTGAGTGGAGGCCATTGACTATGACTAGTTCTGGCTAACGCATTGTGAGAAAATGAATATATGTCATTCTCAGGTCACGCATTTAATTGCTTCAAAGCTCTCTCTTTCCTTCTAAAATGGCCACCACCAACATTGCGATGACTGCTCCATCAGTGACTAGAATTAGTAGAGCCCCCGCTGACTGGGATGACCACTTACTGTGAGTGAAAAAAAAAGTTGGTTGTTTACAACAACAACCACTGATTACTGGGGATTGCTCATTATTGCAGCATAACCTAGCCCATCTTAAATGTCTTCTTCAAATTGTGTCCAGTGTTATAAACCCAAAATATTATAAATACACTATGTGATTTTGACAAACAGGTCACTTCAGAATAAAAAAAAATATTAAATTACTCAAGTAAGTTAATACTGTGATTATAAGAGGGAGCCTAGTCCACTTTTAAAAGTTTCTTTAGCTTTTCCAGATTCCATCTGAACACTTTTATGACAGTACATCATCCTCTGCAGCCTGAGCACTGAACTCAATACTTTTCAAATATAGAGACTGTTGTCTACAGAGACCACAGGTGCTGTATTCAGACGAGCTGTAGCACAACCTTGTAATACAATTTGTTCTTGCAAGAGGCAAGTTAATGCATGCTTTGAACAAGTTCCCCTCCCAAGTGATCCTTGCTTTTCAAGAAACCTTTTTAACATTTTCTTAGCTCCCATTTCCTTTAGTAATCCAGTTTCTGGCATTTCATTTTGTCTTATATGCTCTTTCTCTTGGCAGATGAAGCAGCCTCCTGCTTTTCTTGTGACATGACTTCAAAGGAAAAATCAAAGGATCCAACTCTTTTTCTTAACCCAATTTTCAATGTATAAAGTACATTGATGCTTGCTGAGTATGCACTTTTAGAGTCGCCAAATATCCTTGTACCAGTTCACGTGGAGAAACTTGGAAATAAGGCAGACACTGTACTGGGCTGCATAACTGGCACTTCGGCCAGATGGGGCGTGCTGTGCTGCCTGTTCCTAAAACACATAGATAGGAAGGTACTGACATCAGGCCAGGCCTTGAGATATGGTCTCATGGCCCCTTCCCGGCACTCTGTACTCTCTGTTCCTAGAACACATAGATAGGAAGGTAGTCACTGTATGATGCTATACTGTGTCGAGAACTAATTATGTAAACAAGGCTTTGTAACTTTGTGGATTTTGCAAATAAAAATGCTGTAATTCCTGTAGTCTGGGCTGCAGTTTGGCCCCTGCTCTGGCAGGGTGCTGTAACTGTAGTCGCTGGCCATGGAAGTTGGTGCTGCAGTTCGGCCTCTGCTCCGGCAGGGTGCTGTAACTGTAGTCAGCTGGCCAGCTTAATAAAGGCTCTTAAATTTTGAATTCTGAGTCAGTGGTCTATCTCGCTGAGTGAACCCATAACAACACTTTAGGATTGATGCAAGATACTGCCCTTGACTTGTCTCTGTAAATAAAGTTTTACTGAAACTGCCACACCCATTCACATGCATGTTATCTGGCTGCTTCTCCCTTACAACAGCAGGGTTGAAGAGCTGCAACGGTATGTTTACTCTCTGGACCTTTACAAAATAAGTTTGCCAACTCCTGAAGTAAATTGTCAATATTATTTCACTTGTATAATGCACCAAATCCTTCATATAACCTTTAAAGCTTTGCATGATCTGGCCAGTTCCTCAATGCCAACTCTCTTCCCTCACCTTTGTGCTCACAATGACAGTTTTAGATCTCTGAGGGCCCATGCTTTCTCTAGGAGAGGGACTATGTTTATGTAGATCTCGCTCTCTAAACCAGCGGTTCTCAACCTGTGAGTCGCGACCCCTTTGGGGGTTAATGACCCTTTCACAGGGGTCGCCTAAGACCATCGGAAAACACATATGTAATTACATATTGTTTTTGTGATTAGTTACTATGCTTTAATTATGTTCAATTTGTAACCATGAAAATACATCCTGCCTATCAGATATTTACATTACGATTCATAACAGTAGCAAAATTACAGTTATGAAGTAGCAACGAAAATAATTTTATGGTTGGGGGTCACCACAACATGAGGAACTGTATTAAAGGATCACGGCATTAGGAAGGTTGAGAACCACTGCTCTAAACACTTTCCCCAACCCTCCGCCCCACCCCAATTTACCCGCCTACCTCCTACTCAGTCTTCCAAGAGTCAGTGTCTCAGAGAAGTGTCTCCTGACTGCTGTCTGTTCCAAAAACTGTGTTCTTTGGTGACACACCACCGAGAAGCCCGTGCCTCACCTACTCTCATGTTGAATTAGACTTAAGTTAGCTTGGTGATTTGATTAAAGTCTGTTTCCCCATAGACTGCAAGTATCTTTAAGGACAGGATAGGTCTGTAATTGTCCAGTGTCAGTGCTTAAGGCATAGAGTAGGTGGTCAGGAAAAAATGATGAAAGAATAATTGGCCAGGGGATTGTCAAGGGCGGGGGGGGGGGAAGGACACATATGTAATACGCTTTGTAATACTTTAAGCAATAAAACAAAACAAAACAAAAAGAAATGCAGAATATCAGGTCTCACTCTCAACTGGAAAAAAAAAAAAGAATAATTGGATTCTTGGCATATGGAGACTTAATATTTGAATTTTCAACTATTTACAAGCAGGTCCAAAATTCATTACAAATATTCATTGGTAATTCTCTTCAGGCTCTGCTTTGAATCGCAAAATTGTGTGGCTAATGTCTGAGTCAGTTAGCTAGTCTGTGAATCAGGTGGGCACCCAGGATACTTATTTTATTGCAGGATTACTGCTCCATATTCCTCTTCTCTTTTAGAGAAACTCAGAAAACGATTTTTCAAAGGTTGTTTTTTTTTTAAATAAAAACAAGTTTCCTTTAAAAGAAAGTCAACTAATATTGTTGAAGGTACTTAGCTAGAATGTATACATTTTGGATTCATTTTAAAGTAATACATTGGTTTTGCAGTATATTCAATCTAGGGAGGAAATATATCAACCATATTCTCTGAGGCAAAAAAGAAAATTTAAAAAGTCTTGAAATTGTTTCAAATGCTTTCCTCTGCTATAAAACTATTTATCAAAGCAGTGGTAAAACTAGATAGAGGTTGAAAATAAATTAATTTTGTGAAGTGAGGACATACTCAGAAAATACTTGTTTCAACAGAAAACTAACTCAGGTGAAATGCAAAATCTATATAATCACTCCTCCGAAGTAGCACAGGCTGACAGCAGCTTTGAAGCTAATGAACCAGCACGTAACCAGCGTAAGTACAATTTGGTTCATGTAGTTTAAGAATCGCTCTTTCAGAAGAAAAGAAGAAAACAAGAGCATTGAGAGGAGAGACTGAAAGTTGTTTACGTAGCCATGTGACATTCTTTCAAACCAAAGGTGGTCATAGAGAAAAAGGCTACAGACCAGAAAAGACATCCATCACAGATATCATCAGAACAAAGTGCACCTGTGAGCACATTCAAAGAGGAGAAGGTAGACCAATATGGATTGTCTCTTATTTGGTAACACGTGGTAGTCATGCCTTATTATTTTGGGAACTCCAATTTGGAGGACAGAAATAATCTATTTTCATATATTGGCATTGGGTCACCATGCCACTGTATGAATCAGTTTCTTAAGTGCTGTATCTGGAGAATATCTTCCAACACAGAACTGTAAACCTAAGTGTACAGGGGGTAGCCCATTGATGTTTTGCTCTCACATAGATGTTTCTCTCACTCTCCCTGCATATCTCTCTCTAAAAAAAATTTTTTTAAAATTAAAAGAATTACTGAATAAACATCTACTACATGAATGGATGATGGACAGATGAATGAATTGGTGGACCTACAGACTCTTTTCCACTAGCTTTTCTCATTGATTCTTTTCTCTGAAAATCAGTGAGTCTAGGACAGTGCTTCTCAGACTTTTCCAAGACATTATACTATTGGCAGAAGAGTGTGAATTAGAATCCCAGAGAACATATTAACTTTGGGGTGTTATCTGAAAACTCATGTGAACTTTCAGTTCCATCCCAAAGTCTTCAGGTAAAATTTAAAATATTCCACAAGATGGGGCCATGTTTACCCTGCATTTTGGGCTATTTCCTGGCATGCTACTATATGAGTACAGTATTTTAGTTTAGGGTTCTATTTACCTATAGGACTGACTTTTCCACAAGCCTGGAGGCACGTCTTTTGGTAGAAATTAGGTGCTAGCAAATAATAGCCAATATTATGTGATTGCAAACAACAAATTCTCTTAAATGCAAGAATAATTTTTATGCCATTGTGCCCTGTATGACAGCCAAGTCTATGCTTGATAAAGCCACCAGAGGGACACCTGGTTACCTGGGCATAAATGGGATGCCCTGAATCCTACGAAAGGCCAGCGGGCACACTGTGCACAGCACGATGGTGTCTGACTACTTCCTTGACTGAGCAAGCCATTGTGCGATATATTTAGGCCTTTTAAATGGTGCACTGGGTCAGGATCAATGTTCAAAGTTTAAAAAGCATTTGAGGTGGGAAAGGGATTTACTTGAAATAGGCACCTGCATTTGTGCTAGAAAGCAATTCCCAGGATTGTTTATGGGAGGAGGCACAGGCTATAAGGTCTCACAGCATGGTCACCACAAAGCAAGAACCCCATCCACTCCTATGGTGGCTGACCATCGGCAGTGTCATCTCTGTTACGTATTCACGGAACAGGTAAAGCAAAAGGGTTAACTTTATAAGTAAATAGTCTTATCTCTGTGACTCTAATTATCAACCTTCTGGCAATCTAAAGTCCCTTCAGCTGATTAAAAAATCAGTTTCTATTTTTCCTCCACCACCTCCTTTTCCCTCTCTCCTTCATCCTCAAAATGCCCATGAAGAAACCTGACAAACCCCTATAATTAATATTGCCTCAGGGTAATTAAATAAAATATTAAGCCATATAGCTAGAGAAGTACATCGTTTAAAGAAGTATTTTAAAATTATGCCATCAACACTGTTATAAACTCAATATTTTATCATCAATGGCATTTTTAAAAGTGTTCTGAAGAAAATAACAAAAAGGCACAAAACAATATACTTCAAATCAAGTTTCTGTTTTTTAAATAACTTCTTTGTTCTTTTTGATTCAAGGATTATAATGTGATATGGGCAGGGGAAAATTACAAAGAATGTTAAACTCTGTTATTACCAGTGTGGTGCTCTGTGTGTGGCCATGTCATTGAGCCAAAGCCAGTGGTAAGAACCATGAATCCTTCTTCAAATGAGCTCTAATGTCCTGAGCTCATTAGCACCTGAGTCAAGCTATTAAGAGATCTGTAGCCTCTTACACTGGCTTTGATTTAGGATTGTCCCACAAAAAAATGACTTCAGCTATTAGGGCAGTGATGTTGAATTACCAGTCTTAGAAACTTTTTTTTTATCCATTGCAATATAGTAACTTATTAGTAACTTGCTTTTAAATTAATAAGCAAGTTGATAGATTTCTAATTTGTTGTTTCCCTATGTATTTTCAACTCTTGCATTCAATTGAAATTTTGCACCTCAATATTAAAAGCACATTAAAACTAAATTGAAATATCAATATCATAACTAAAATGATGCTAATACTTTTTATAGAATATTGGAAAACCATGACAAGAGACATGGAAATCATTTGGAATTAGAGCTGTTCTTGGGATATTACTAAAATAATTTCGTTATTAATATATGTTATTTGTAATAAATTGTATTGATGTTTTAATGTATCAATAAACATCCTTTCCAATATCATAGTTTCTAATTCAGCATAAAGACTTACTTTGCAATGAGGTGAAGGAGGTACCCTAGGGCACAGCATTTAAGAATGTACTCAGGATCAGGTCGAGCAAATGCAGCCGTGCTCAAGGCATCGCATGCCCTTCACCTGGGTCCCAGCCCCGTCAATAAACCCCCAAAAAGAATCAACAAGTACTAACTCTCCCAAATACTCTGTATGGAAAGAGTAAAAGTCTTCCTCATTTGGAATGAAGTGATAAGTACCATTCATTGAACATTTTCTGTGCACCAGGCACTGTGCTGAATGCTTCGCATAGATTACTGAATTTAATACTCACTGCAAGCATGAGGCAGATATGATTATTCTCGTGTGACAGATGGAATCTGAGGTTGGATGTGGTTCAGTACCTCACAAAGCCACTTATACAGCAAGGTGCAAAGCCAGGGTCTAAGGTCGGGTTTGTCTGACTCCATATCGAGTGTTTTAAATCAATACACTGTCCTCTATGTAAGGAAAGGAATAATGTGGATCTTTTACAAAGTCAGGTTTTTTGTGTTTGTTTTTTTTAAAAAAAAAAGCAGTGTCCTTGATTCAAAACCTATAAAGGAGCAATGTCTAATGGTTAATAAAGTATTACCAATTAGAAGTCTTGACAAATCTGCATTAATGAATACCGCCCAGCAAGCTGGTCTCGTCCCTCACACCTGACTTTCTATGCTCCCAACATTTATTTCCCCTGTGCAGGCAATTCTGTTGGTGCCGTGCCCAGAACCAGGCCTGAGCACTCCCCCCTCAGCTGCAGCAGGGGCTGACTTCCAGTGCCTGGCAGCTGCGCCGTTCCAGATACCTGCTCCATGGGTAAGAGCCACCTCACCTGGGACAGCCAGCAAGTTACTGGGTGTCACTTGTACACCCCCACACCGCTGGCCTGCGCCCTCTGGCCTGCGCCCAGGCACTGAGTGCTAAGGGCTATAAACCCTGCCACCCATTCCTTAGGAAGAAACCCCTTCTGTGGTGCAATTCTCCCTTCAGACCACACCCTGGGTCAGGCTGAGGCTCAGCTTCTCCTGAAATGACATCTTTGTCCAGTTTCTCCCCCTACCTTCACTGCTCCCTCTCTCAAGTCTCTCCTGAGAGCACTCCCTCAGTAAAATACTCACACCAAACTCCTGCCACAGGCTCTGCTTCTAGAAACTCTGCCTGGGTGCTCTGCCTGTCTTCTCTCTAATCTCTCATCCCAACATATCCTCCCTCCAAGTCCCAGCACCAGAACCACCTCTTCTAGAATGTTCTGTTTTCTCATCTGGCAATATATCATTCTCCTCTATATTCTCACATCACCGTTTGCCTAAGTTCCCTATATTAGCATCTAATTATTGATTTTTTTCTATGAAAACATTCATTTTTATTTCTATTCATAATCAGATTATATGCTTTTCTGAGGGAAGGTGTCCTACTTCATTTATATCTATAACAACACCAAGTACATAAAAATATTAATAATTACCTGCAAAAATAATACATTGGATTTTAAGTTACCAGTATAAGAGTCATGTTAAATTATAAATACAGTTAACAAAATGCTTTAAAAACACTTCCTCTATGTAAGAACATATGTCTTTGTTCCTTCAGTCTACACCAGTGGTCTGCAAACTGCGGCTCGCGAGCCACGTGCGGCTCTTGGCCCCTTGAGTGTGGCTCTTCCTAAGCCTTAGGAGTACCCTAATTAAGTTAATAACAATGTACCTACCTATATAGTTTAAGTTTAAAAAATTTGGCTCTCAAAAGAAATATCAATCGTCGTACTGTTGATACTTGGCTCTGTTGACTAATGAGTTTGCCGACCACTGGTCTACACCATACCATTTCAGTGCCCAGCACAGGAGGGCAAGCAAGATGGGCTCTTTGTGATTGCGAGAGACATGGGCACTTAATCCTTCTGCAGTCAAATGAAAGACTGGTGCAGAGCAGGAAAAGAGGATACATGCCAGGAGCAGCTGGGATTCTATTATCACGTTCCCACGTGGCCACCAATAAACCAGCCCTGTGGCAAATGAATCCTGCTTCAAGAGACACGCAGAAGAAGCCTAGCACCTCTCACGAGAGGCACATTTAGCTATCAGCATTCATGGTGAAAGGCCACAGTCATTCTAAATGAGAACTTAGTTCATTTCACCAAAAGACAGCTATGGTAGACAACTCAATAGGGATTAATCGATTTAGTGATGATAAGTCTATCACTGATCATGAAACACATTTTAAGAGAGAGCTTCGTGACAAGCTAAGAGAATCAAGTGACCAGAATAAAACAGAATATCATTTCCCACAACCTATTTTTCTATTTTGTGATGCAAGTTTACTTGTTCACCATAAGTAATGAATTTTAAAGAGATTTTGTCTGAGCAATTTAAATATGTATTATTTATTCTTAATTAAATGCCTTTATAACTGTTGAGCCTTATGCAATTTCAATTGCAAAGCTCCAAATAAGTCATTTTCTTAACTGTACTGATATGGTTTGATAAAATCAAATGCAGCTGCAAAAACTTGTAGACTCTTAACGTTAGTAGGTCATGTAATATAGAAGAGAACTATTAGAAGTGATAGAATATTTGAAGGACCTTCACATTTTAATTTCTACTTTTATGTTTTAAATTCAAACTCCACTATGTTTTATTCAAATAGAAATGTTTAAAAATACCTTGTAGCATAATAAAAGTCACTGTAAGTTTTCATTCTTTCAAGAATAGATTACTAAACAAAGCAAATAAATATGTGGTTAAAATATAACATAGTGTTCAGAGGATTATTTCCGTTTTCATATGAATTAAACTTGGTAATTTGTAATTATAATAATGCTAGCTATTTGCAATTTGTAACACCTGTTTTATTTTCCTCTGGCTCTTTATCGCTATATAAAACTATTTGTTAATTTTTTCCTTGTTTATTGGTTTTTCCCCAATGCCTATCCCTTCTAAAATGAAGACATCTCAAGAACAGAGACTTGTCCACTCTTGTTTTCCCACTGCTTAGAACAGTGACTGGCACATAAGAGAAGCTCAGAAGTATTTGTTGAATGAATGAATGAATGAATGAATGAATGAATGAAGAATACATGAATAAATACGCTTTAGACTCTAATATGTTTACTAAGCCATATTTCCCCAGAACAGACAGTGATATCCTGGGTCAGTGTTGCTGCAACTTCATTTCGGTTATTGTAAAGATCTCCCACAACAGCCAACACAGCAGCTGCTCACCAGGCTGGAGAGAAAGCCCTTCTTAAGCAGTTGCTTCATATTGATTTCCTTTGTTGGATTGAATAAACCTATTTTCATCTGGGGGGGGGGGAAAGAATGAATGATTTGTTTAATGCAAATCCTTAAGGAGTAAAATAGGCTCTCACAGTCTGGGCTGGAGGAAAATAATGCAGGCACGTGGTCTGGGATCTATCCTGGAGCAACAGTGGACCTGGGACTGGGAGTCTTAAACTCTTTAGAGATTGAGTAATTTAGAAATAACCTGAGATGCAAAGCTCAGACTCAAGTTGTCATCATCCACTGAGCACTAACATCTATGCTTCCCTAGAGAGAGAATGGGGTCTCCTTCCGTGGAGCCCATGCAAACTTGCCCCTGATTGGCAGGAATTCCCCTACACTCCTGAGCAGAGATAGTTTTGAAAAGTCTGACAAACATACTCATCAGGTATTGGTCAATACAGATTCTGGTGGTCTCCTCAGTACAAGATCAGACAGGAATCAGAGGTAGCATGAAGAGTGGTCAGGAGTGTGACTCACAGCCTCATAGATAGCAAGTGGGTGCCCAGGCAAAGCCCATGAGGTCAATCTAACAGTGTCCAGGTAGATATTTTACTCAATACACACTTAATAAAATAATCGATATTGTGTTTTTCTTTGGTACCTTTAATAACATTTCTATGTTTTCTTTTAAAATAGATTTCATTAATACATCTCCTTATCAGCGTTTTAGTTTGTATTTTGAGGAAAGGTAGAGAGCTTACATTGATGTGTTCATTAGCAGCCAGTCAGACAAGCCTCAGGAGACATAAGGGGCAATGAAACTTCCCTGACGCTGCTTTCGTTCTCCATGCAGAGTCTGGGCCTGAAAGCTTTGCAGTAACAAGAATGAATAGAGGCTGTTGACACCTGGGCACATCCTGTTCTGCTCTGTATTCCCAAGGATCCTAGGTAAGTTTTTCTAATGATCTGCATAAAGTTTGTGAGCACATTTTCCCATCTACACTTGAGTGAGTCATTGAAGTTTGGACCTTCGCTAATGTGCAATGAGGAAGAATTTTGCCTTGAAATGTGTTTTATGCAATGCGCCGGCAATGAAATTCAGTTCATCAAGTCTAGATTCAAAACAGAGAAGCAGTGATCAGACTGTCAATTCCCAGAGGGAAAGTAGGGGAGGGTGGGGGTAAGGGGGAGAGATCAACCAAAGGACTTGTATGCATACATATAAGCCAAACCAATGGACACAGACAACAGGGGGATGAGAGCATGAGTGTGTGTGTGGTGGTGGTGGTAGGGGGGGGGGGGGTTAATGGATGGATGAGGACACATTTGTAATACTTTAACCAACAAAGAAATTTAAAAAAAAATTAAATTAAACTGAAAAAAGGGCAGTTTTTCTGTGTGTAGTAATTTCATTATCACAAGTATCTTAATTTCTGAGCAGATCTTTGCTCTTATGGAATACAGAATTAACTATTAGATAAAGAAATGCCCATTTCTCAGCACATTGACCTATTTTTCTTTAATTTACCTCACTTTAAAATGTGAGTGAATAGATACTTTTTACGAGAATTTGGCATTGAGATAACAATTGAAACAATCAAAAATAATGACTTTTCAATCTATTCAGTTAAATGTGCCCTTAATAGACAATGCCTTTCTTAAAAAAAAAAAAAAAAAAAAAAGAGCTTGCACATTCACTGAGGCCTTGCCCAAGAACAAACCTTGAGTTCAAATTATTTTTCTTTTGTTTCAGTTTTTGTTCTTATGTATTGTTTTAGTTTATTTAATTTTTTTAATTGAAGGGCCTGTGTGTGGACAAGAACAAAAGAAGAGACCTCAAGAAATTGTCCACAGAAGGTAAAAATTACAGTGCAAACTTGTATTTCCTAAGAATGATTTAACTCAGATATTCAATTGCTCTTAAATAAGTTCCTAACCTCTAAAGGTATACTAACACAGAATATAAAGCAGAACATAAAGGCAGTTACACTTTAAAATTGACCAATTTCACAGACTACTGCTTAACAGAAAAGCAAATCAAAACATTTCCATTTCAGATACCAGGTTGAACCCAGTGTGATGTCCAACTCACTGAAGAGGTCTTTTTTTATTTTTAAATGTACTTCTGATCTACTACTATTAAATATCAAAAATAACTCAACGTTCCTATTGACAATAAATATCCTTCAAAGTGTTTTTTACAATAGATTGTCCTAAGCATAAAAACAAAACAAAACTGGTTTACATATTAATCTTCCAAAGAACAAGCTATCTAGGTATATTTCAACAGAAAAGAAAAACTATGGGACTAGAAGTATAGGCCTTTGTATATTGATTTGTTGCCTCTAAACTAAAAAAGGGAAAAGTAGAATAAAAGATGACTTTGGATACATTCAAATATTGCTATCTCAAGGAGTAATATTGGAAGTCATTTCAAAGATTCATTTTTAAACATTATACATGTAACTCACTATAAGGTACTTTTAAATTGTTTAAACAGAATTTTAAGATGCCATAAATAATGACATTGATATTGTTTGTTTATAAACACCCACACTCAAAAACCTATACACTTTAAATGACTTCTCGTTTCCTTTTGTGATATTAGCCCCTCTGAGCTGAAAGGAGAATAAATGGATTCAAATAAACAAGAAACAAGATGACAGTAAAATAAAAACTGACAAATCTCAATTTTCTTTCACAGAGGTACCCTATTTCAAATAATTAAATAAATAGCATAGTACAGTTGATGACCATGCTATTGACGCTGTTTCATATCCTCAGGCCAATTTTATTTTAAATGTAATATAACAGAATTTGTGTTTTCCAAAATGCAAATTAATATTTAATGTGTTTTATCAAACTTTCACAAGAAAAAAAATGATACAGGTTCAGCCATCATGGCATCCAAATGTCAAACACAACAAAATATTTCACTCAGAACAGAAATCACTGCCCTGCTTTACTTAGTTTTCTAATATATGGCCAGATCTGTACTCCTAGAAAATATAAACCCTTCCTCCCAATGGTTATTAATAAAAAATATTATATTTGGAATAAGATGAGTAAATCCTTGAAAGTATTTTTTTCAAGATTTAAAGGATCTTAACAACACACCATTCACTGCAGTTGTTTGTGCTACTGCTGAAGTTCATTTTATGATCCTCTCATATAAATTGTTCATGAGGGGACTCCTCTTATAGACTCTTGAAATAAGAATCTATCCTCTACATTTATGTTACAGGTTTATTATGATAAATTGTTCTTGCCACAGAACTGAAAACTACCAAGCTAGTATATAAAATCTGTTAATAAAAAAACAGTCCTCACACTGAAGTAGACACATCAACCAAGTAACCCATACCTACATGACATATATTTGATTTTCCAAAAATCAGAAATGACCAACTATATGAGAAGTGTGTGTATTTGTAAGAGCAAACACTTTTGCCTTTGATTTTTCTTATTAAACTTCAATGAAGATGAGTTTGATGAAGTAGCACAAATTTTGGATTTCAGGTAATACATCTGTAATATATTTAAGGTTGCATTTTTCAGCATAATTGAAAGAGACATGAGACCTATCCTATAACGTATTGTTTGAATGCCAATGTTCATCTACTTAGATTCAAATGTATTTAATAGTTGCTTCAGTGTACTGACATTGAAAGTAGAGATTCAAAACCCTTTAGAAATTCTGTCCATGATGAATGAAATTGGAGCCAAATACGATGACAGCTGAGCACTCTGGAACTCCTGTCCTATAAAATTATGCTAACTATGGGAGAGGCGAATTGTATTTGACAACATATTCCCAGGCATTGTGTAATGAACCTTCAAACTTCAATTAGGACCTATCAGAAAGAAAAACTAACACAATTTCACTAAAATGCCGCCTTCGTTAGAAAAACAAGTCAGTTGGAAAATACAGCAAGTTCAACATCACTGGCCACTCATCAAGCATTCCTTTCCCATGTCAGGTATCACATAAAATGCAGATTGTTTTAGTCACAACAGATATCACTTCCACTTTAAAAATATAGAACATTCAACTCACTTGTCATCCTTTGAATTAGTAATAGTTCTACACTCTGGTCTTTAATGATTTCTCTTGCCCACAGACAAAGAAACAGATTTTTTTAAAAAGGAACATTGAATAGCACTATTTATGAAAGGTGATCAGCATTTTTTTCAAAAATTTTTTTTCTTTATTGATTAAGGTATTACATATGTGTCCTTATCCCCCATTGACCCCCGCACCCTCCACTCGTGCCCTCACCCCCCTGGTGTCTGTGTCCATTGGTTATGCTTATATGCAGGCATACACGTCCCAGCATATTTAAAGTTCAAAATAAATACACATGCAAAGCATCAGCATGTTGGTTTAAATTAACTTAGAAGAATGTTGAAGGAAAGTCCCCCAAGTGGGTTACATTCTTGGTGGGCTATTCAGACTATTCAGATGATGGATTTCCCAGTGCTTCACACAGATAGCATTTCAGTAAATGTTCTGTCAGCTAAAATGCAATAGCCTGCCTGTTTTAACCTCTCTCCTTGCCAGTGTTTATTTTTGCAGAATTTTGGCAAAGGGATAAGCATATATGAATGGGCCAAAAGGATATGTGTAATTAGCTTATAAGCTGGAATAACAGTTCTGCCTTTGCTAATGATTTAAACAGATTAGTAGAATATTTGATTGTTTTGAGGCTTCATTGAGGTTCTTTGATAAAAGTTTTCCTTTGATGTAACCTTTTGATTTAAAATTGTATGAGATTAAACAAAGAACTTAATGGAAAATACTCAGTAAATTTCATATAACATAGGGCCTAAAGATAGCCAAATGTGAAGGCTCTCAATCATGTGAGACACTGTTGCAATACCATTTCCATGACAAAAGTAAGACTGTTTAAAAAACAGTCCACAGTACCCCAGTGTTTTGTATGTACCTCTTTATAGTAGAAATATGATCATACGGTATTATTATTTGAATGTTTGTCAACAATATGAACCAACATTTTCACTCCTAGGATGTGAATCAGTTGAGAGCAAGAGTCATGTCTTGGTATGAAGAAACCAAGAAAGGCAAAAACAAACACAGAAGGAAAGGGCGAACAGGAAGAAGGGGGCTTTGAAGATGACCTAGTCCTATAGTGACCTGTGATCACACTTCAGAGACCAAATCCACCAACTAGTGGCCATTTCTTGGGTCAATATTCTTCTCCCAAAACAACCATGTATTTTCTTCTTCAAAAAAGTAATAAAGACAATTTGAAAGACAACAAAGACACTAAAATAGTTAGCTTAATCTCCTGTCATTATTTTTGTTTTATTCAGGAAGAGGGGAAATGTGGGTATTTGTTGACTTTTCATTAATAAGACATACATGACAAACTCTCTTTGCCACTACTGAGGATTGTGTTTTCAAATAAAGAGAAATAAAACTATTAAACCTGAACTAATTTTTAATCAATTCTACCTCTGCCATCATCTAAATAAATAAATAAGTAAATAAATAAAAACTTAAAAGTTAACTCTGGGTATGATGTAGATTTATAAACATAGGACCCAGAGGTCTATATCACATGAATGGTGAAGCCTGGGACTAAGTCACTCAGGGTCCTATGGTTTTATAAACATACTAGAGGCCCAGTGCATGAAATCTATGCACTCGGGGGTGGGGGGGGGGTGGTCCCTCAGCCCGGCCTGTGCCCTCTCGCAGTCCGGGAGCCCTCAGGGGATGTCTGACTGATGGCTTAGGACCACTCCCCCATGGCTTAGGCCCACTCCCCAGAGAAATGGGCCTAAGCCATCAGCCGGACATCCTTAGCACTGCCACAAAGTCAGGAGAGGCTCCCCACACCACCACTGTGCTCGCCAGCTGAGAGCCTGACTTCTGGCTGAGTGGTGCTCCCCCTGTGGGAGTGCACTGGCCATCAGGGGGAAGCTTCTGTGTTGCACGTCTGCCCCCTGATGGTCAGTGCATGTCATAGCGACTGGTCGTTCTGCCATTTGGTTGATTTGCATATTAGCCTTTTAGTATCTAGGATGCTAAAGATAAATTTTATTGTTTAATGATTAAAAACCACTGCCTAATTCAGTGATGGCGAACCTTTTGAGCTTGGCGTGTCAGTATTTTGAAAAACCCTAACTTAACTCTGGTGCCGTGTCACATATAGAAATTTTTTGATATTTGCAACCATAGTAAAACAAAGACTTATATTTTTGATATTTATTTTATATATTTAAATGCCATTTAACAAATAAAAATCAACCAAAAAATGAGTTTGCATGTCACCTCTGACATGTGTGTCATAGGTTCGCCATCACTGGCCTAACTTCTAACAAAACTCAACATAGTTATACTAAATTTTCATTGTCCTTGTAACTGTGCAGATGAAGAATAACTCAAAAGGCTCCTCCTCACAATACTCATGAAATTGAAATACCTATTAATCCACAATATACTTCTTTGTATTAATGTAATGCACATAGAGTTGAACAAATAAATTAACACTATTAGTATGTAATTTGATTGCAAACATAGAGTCTCAAAGATAATAGGATAGAAGCAATATATTCTGTTTGTACTTCACATTAAAGTACCCCATATCAGGGTCTTTGGTTAAAGATGGCCACAAACATTCACATTTAATCCTATTTAACCTACAAAATCTTCTAAAGTTAGAGTTAAATAATACAAAGATATGCATATAATCTCTAGATAACTAGCCAAAAGATGACAGCAGAAATGTCAACTACCTCATAGAGGAGAGAAAACAGATAGAGTGAATGGTATTAGCCCAGAGCAGAGAAAGCTGGGGTGAGCATGTGTCTGCAAGAGGGAGAAGGAAACTATAGCTTGAGCTACTGAGCCCCAGAAAGTCTCTAAAATTTGAAGCATCAAATAATTTAAAAGGCAAGAGTAAGGAAGGATTGAGGCTTCATATCTGTCTTTAAAGACAAGTTAGGTCACCAGATACCCTCACCAACACCATTAAGTCTACTACTACCCTATGAATACCTGGCAGGAGTCAGGAGTTTATTCTTCAGGGGAATTAAAGAGAAAATCTCCATTCTCCATGAAATAAAGCATAGGGGTGAGGGTAGGATTCAATTTTGAAAACAGAAAAGCAAAATGTGACCTATTGAACAGTGTGATTGTGTTTATTCTAACCGTTAACCCTTATTTAATTCCCAAAAGAAAGGCTGAGCAGACAAAAGATAGGAAAATACCTGTTCATGATAATAGTCTATGGAGAAGGTATTTGGGAATCTCCCAATTATAGAACAGCTTGATAATACTCCCATAAGTTAAGATTTTTCTGACACCCATGGGGTTAACAATTATAGTGTATTGGATAAATATGATTAGACAGCTAAATTTCTCCAGACATTTTTCATGTACTATTAAAGATAGAAAACAAAACAGAGAAGTGGAAAGAAACCCAGAAAAATAAAAAAGATAAGATAAAAACTTTTAAATCTCTTCAAGACCTTCAGATAACTAGAAAAATGTATGGCATCTATGAAACAAGTAGAGAATGATACATTTATTATTTTAAAAAATAAAATCATGGTGATTTAATAAATTGTAAGCTAAAGTTGAGAAAGTCTCCCAGGGGAAAAAATAGAATAAAAAGAAAAAAAAATATTAGAGAAAAGATAAAAATTTAGAGGTTCTATGCAACCAAGAGTCCCATAGATAATAGATAATACATTGTGAAATAATTTTTTAAATTAGTGCTTCCTTGAATACTAAACACTTTCTTAATACTTTTCTTGTTTATAGTTGTGCCTTATAGTTTTATCTAGTTCATGATAATATTCTGAAGAATACTCATCAATACTGGATTTAGATTCATGTGGAGAGTACTAAGAATGATAAAGAAAATAAGTTGGAACACACACAGACTCATCTTATGCAATCCTGTGTTTGATAGTAGAATACTTCTTTCCTTAAAAAAAAAGGATTATTTTAAAAGCTATTAAATAAACTCCCCTTCTGTGATTTTGTAATTTTTTAAATTTAAATTTGTCATATCTATCTAGTTATATACAGTATATGGTTGAACACAACAGAGTTATGCTATTCTTGTAGATTTATCCCATATGACAAGCCAGCACTGAGAATAAAAATTTAATCAGTGAATCAGTAATGTAAAATGACAGCAACCCCCTTCATAAAAACAACCACTATGTGTTTAAGAAATGTTAAAAAAATTAAAGGTAATGATTGTTAGTATTCTTCTGCTGATGCAGATAATCCTTCTAAAGAGCTATAAAAACCAGAATTTTCTTTCACTACGAAACAAAGAATTCCCAGAGCTTGCAATTTCTTCCTGAACTAATACACATAGCATAAAAAACAAATCCTTATTTAAATATTCATCTATTCATTTTATTTAATGGTATGCTATAATGACTATAGATATTATATTTTAATGCTCTGTGATGTTTCTTTCTGTTTTATAGCAGCTAAAATAAGAGCCACATTCAAAAGTAATATCATAAGGCATCATTATGAAGTTCATATATTTTCTTTGAAGAATGTGTTCTGCTACTAACAATGACAACACACTGATACGCAAAATAAACATCTTCTTAAATGTGCATGCTACATGCTTTTAAAATTAGAAAATAAGGCATGGTTAAGGAGACAAAGTTTAGGACTCAAGTCTACCTTCAAACAAGCCTGTACCACTGAAGTGGAACAGATGAAATTTTGCACAACAATGACAAAAAAACCTGCAGGATATATTCTGTCTCTGAACTTTTTGAAGATCAACAAGAAAAATCAACTGGGATTCAAGATTTAAAGGATAGAGCCAATAAAACATACCTAGAATTACGCAAATGTACTATACAGGTTCGTCATTTTGACTAGAAACATCTGAAAAATTTAGCCTCTTTTAAAATCACCCTCAAAAAGCGGGGGGGGGGGGGATGTTCATCTCCTTTAAACAACACATTGAAAATTGTCCTTTTATAAGTGTGGAAGAGTCAAAAAGAAACATTCAACCAAATTATCACAGTTCTTCAATAAGGTAACATTGTACTCTTTTTCTCTCTTTTCCTTGCCTCTTACATACACACACTATACATTCATACATATATACCGGCACATTCACACATACAACATATGCACACACATTCTGTGTGCAAACATTCTACAGGCACAGGTTTGTTGTGTCTTTTGTTTGTTTTGTTTTTATAAGGGTTTAGAAGGCATTAAATAATACAAGATATTCTCGTATTTTATACAAACTCCATTTTTCTTCCTTAAAGATTATATCTACTAAGAAAATCCACTCTATGAAAAAGCTAATTTCTTTTGGAAGGAAAAAAAATATTACAGGGCCTTTTTTTTTTTTTATTGCTTTTACTTAAAAGTGAGGATAATAGGTTTTTCACAGCAAATTAAGGAAACAAACCAGGAAGCAGTTTCAATCGAAAAGTACAAGTAAAGGCAGAGTCATT
Organism: Myotis daubentonii; assembly: GCF_963259705.1. NCBI lineage: Eukaryota > Metazoa > Chordata > Mammalia > Chiroptera > Vespertilionidae > Myotis > Myotis daubentonii. Next base: position 19,420,853 of record NC_081845.1, on the reverse strand, counting down.
GTTTGAAAGGAGCCTGGATTCCAATCCCAGCTGTCATCTCCTAGCTGTGGAATACACACCAGGCAACTTCTCCTCTCCGATACTCAGAGAAGTGTGACCTAAGCCGGCCAGGGTATCTGGGCCCCTGGGAACACATAGTTGGATACATGACCCATTCAGGGCCATTGGAGATTAATGGCAATCCTGGAAGAGGAGGTCTGTCTGGGAGAGGAGATTTAAAGTGCTGAGGACCATCTAATCCTGTAACTTCTAATGTCCCTCTTTAGACACCTGGTGGATAAAGCCCAAACGAAATTAAAGACATCAAAGAGGAAAAACGAAAGGAGGTCGGGGAAAGTCCTGATCAAGGGACTGCAGCTCCAGGTCACAGGTGGCCAAGTAAGGTCTTTTCAAAAAATAATTTTATAGAATGTATTGGGGTGACATTGGTTAATAAAATTATAAAATTTTCGGGTCTGCAATACATCATATGTATACTGTATTGTGTGTTCACCACCCAAACTCAAGTCTCCTTCCATCACCATTTATTGCCCCTTTACCCTCTTCTGCCACCCCACCTCCCACCTTCCTAAAACGCTGGTAATCATCATACTGTTGTCTGGGTCTGAGAAGGTTTTGTTTTCTTGTTTTGTTTTGTTGCTTATCCCTTAACCTTTTTCACCCAGCCCCTCAACACCCCTCCCATCTAATAGCTATCAGCCTTTTTGCACTCTCTGGATAAATTAACAGAGGAGTCAATTGAGGCTAAATTTGGATTTATATCACTTGCTACTGAAGACTAAATAAGAAAAACTACCTACCTTATATAGGAATAAGTGTGTAGACCACTACATAGAAGATAACAACAATGTTAATAATTTTAATTAGTATTAATATAAGAGGGTGCTCCTTTTACCTCTATAACGAGTGTGCCCAGATTTTGCACTGTAAAACTCAACATCTATAAACATCTGCCAAACATAAATGCAATTGCATTCTGGGTAATTTTGTTAAATTCAACAATACTGATTTGTTACTGTGCCTGTTTTTCTCAATAAATTGAGATCCCCAAGGGTTGTACAGTGCCTTCTTTATGGTAGATGTTTAAAAATTATTTGTTATTGGTAATGTATGAAATTAATTTCTACTCCTGCTGGCTAATATCTAAATTACCACAAACACTAGACTACTTAAGTGAATTTTCACGATCTGATATAATATAATGCACTATGGGAAAGACATTAACTTTTCCATAAATTTAAAGAAATGTTTTTATTCCAGTTCAGAAAATTAAATTATCAGGATTTGAAATGGTTTTTAACTGGGTTTGAGGTTTAGGGTTGTTTATGAAATATAGAAATTTTTTAAATGAAAAAGGGTGAAATATTTTTTAAATGAAAAAGCCAAAATGCATAAACAGCATTTCTGGGGCATGCAGAGTTAAATTCAATCTCAACAACTTTGGGAAAGTAAGATTTTCCCTCTGTATAGGAAAACCAACGTTGATGACACTAGGTTGAGAATACCAGTAGAATTTATTCTACAATCATTGCCTTGGGGTTTGCATCACTCCCTGGAATCACAGTAAATTACTTTGTAACTCAGACTTTAAGCTCTACCTTGGTGGATTTGCTTGATATGTCAGTAACCTCATTTAAAATAATTCCTCTATTATGCATTATAAATGAATACTTTTAATTTTAGACATGATGCTGGAAGGAGATTTCTTATAAAGGATTTTCCTCATAAAATTTAACCAGCATTTTTATTTTGGAAGTGATGCCTTATCTCCTCTAATATCTTCTTTTTAAGAACAGCTCCAATTCATTGAGGATTTATCTGTGCCAGTCACTCTGCTAGGCACTTATACCTATTATCACATCTAATCCTCTTGATAACCTGATAAGGAAAGAGTTTCTATTTTATAGATTTAAAAAATAGAGAGAGTTAAAGGCACTTGCACAAGGTCAAATGGCTAGAAGATGGGAAAACTAACAGTTCAGATTCATCCCTGACTGACTCCAAAGTTGATGCTTTTTAATGGCTCAATGGGAATGACTGTCAGTGAAACTTCACACAGATAACAAAATGCAGTCACATTATTGTTAAAAAAGTGTGGTAAACCTCAAATATTATGCCTCTAGATTCCTCCTCCCTTTCTCCATCATAGATACCTACAAATCGGATATCATTTCAATAGTTGAGGTTTATGTTATTTTTGCATGCCTTTAGTGCTATACCATTTGATTGTTTCAGGTGAGCTAAATCGTAATATCTAATATTTAATTCAGTGCTTGCTTGGTGCCAGGGACTCTGCTAAGCACCCTATATGTATAATAGAGGCCCAGTGCACAAAATTCATGCATAGGGAAAGGGGGGTTGGGGGGGAGCCCAGCCCAGCCTGCACCCTCTCCAATCCGGGACACCTCAGAGGATATCCAACTGCTGGTTTAGGCCCGATGCCTCTTACAATACAGGATCTCTGACTCCCAACTGCACACCTGCTTGCCTGCCTGATCACCCCTAACCACCTTTGCCTGCCAATCTGATCACCCTTAACTTCTCTCATGGCCTACCTTGTTGCCCCCAACTGCCCCCCTGCCAGCCTGGTCTCCCCTTACTGCCCCCTATTCTGGCCTGGTCACCCCTAACTGCCCCCCCCCAGCCTGGTCACCCCTAACCACCTCTGCCTGCCAGCCTAGTCACCCCCAACTGTACCCCCTGCCAGCCTGGTCGCCCCACGCAGCCTGCTGTTCAGTCGTTTGATCGTCCCTCACTAACCCCCCTGCTGGCCTTGTCACCCCAGGCAGCCTGCAGGTCGTTACTGTTACTGTGATGGCATCCCAGACAGTTTGCATATTCCTCTTTTATTAGTGTAGATATCTACAAATCTACATGTATGTAATATATGTGTATATAATCCTCACTATGCTCTATGAGGTAGGTACTGTTATTACCCCGATTTACAGACAGGGTCCAGAGAGGTTATGCAAGTCGCCTGAGGTCACAGAACTACTCAGTGAGAGATGGGGATTCAACCCCAGGCAATGTGGCTCTGGAACTTGCCTCAATCCCCAACCGTGGCTCCTCACATGTCACTGATTGCCCAAGTACTGGGCAATATTTGGAAAGCTAAGAACTTTCTACTAGAAGTTAAGTAAATGAAATGGCATTGAAGATGGTGATAAGGGGCCAGGAGTTAAAGTTTACAGTATTTTTAAAAGATGAGAATGACCCCTGACCAACAATCAGCATGGAATTTGGACCTCAGTTCTACAAACATATGAAACAATTCTTCCAACAACCTAACTGAGTTTGGAAGTGAATTTATCCACAGAATTTCCAGAAATGAGCATGACTATGATGACCCATGATACACTCGAAATTTGGCCTTCAGAATTGAGAAAATAAATTTGCATTGTTTAAAAATAATTACCAATTCCAAATATCTCATCTATATGCCACTACTGAAATTTACACTCAACTTTATCTTTATTTTGTGGAAAATGAGTTGGGATTTAAATTCAAGCTGTTGTAACAACTGCTTTTGGTAAAATGCCTACCCAGTTATTGGCACTTAGATGTTATGAAAGCAAGAAGGAGAATTAAATAAGAACAGCAGCTGTTCTCCACTGGCTGTTGGATTAGTATGACATGGATCAGATGGATTAGCAGGCAACTGGTTGGTCAGTCTGATGGCAGCTATGCTGATTAAAAACTTCAGAAGTGAGAAATTTACTGTAACAAATGTGCCTTACTGACATAATTTTTTTCCACATGTTAAGGTATTCAAAATTATAACAGATGGTCACTAGAGGAAAAAAACACCATTAAATCTATTAACATACATTTTTAATCAAAGATTTAGGGTAAATAAGGCACACTTATAAATACTCTTCTTACTGACATTCTCTCAAGTGTTTGAGGACAACTGATGTATCTTTTCTGAGCCTGCTCTAATATATGATAAATACTTGCCATCATGCCACAAACCTTCCATGACACATTCACTCTTTTCCTCAAAAATTAACCTGCTTTCCTATATTCATCTAAAGTATGGCACCTGAAGTATATGTTTTCCAGATTTAACTTAGCAAACAGAATATATAACAGGGCCATCACCTTTCTTATTTTAGATCAATAGTTTGCCAACTCTGGGATATGTGTATTTTGAAAAAAGTGCAAATTTCTAGACCCAAATCCACAGATTCTGATTAATTTATTTAGTCTGGGTAGGGTCTCTCACAAATAAATTTTCAACACCCTTGGTGATTTAGACTCTGGTGAGCCATCGACCACTGTTTGAGCAGCCATGTCTATTAAAATTATTAAGATCCCATTAGCTATTTTGAAATCCTATCAGAGGACTGACACCTAATGAACTTCCTGCTCACTAAACCCCTAAGATTACACATATGAGTTCCCAGACTATCAGGTTTTGGGGAACGAATCACCAGAGCTTTTACTTATCGCTATTAAATTACATCATAACAGATGTAGCACTCTAACCTGTGAAGGTCTTATGAAATCTTGATTTTTGTCATACATGATTATATATAAAACCTCCCACCGGATATATATTATAAGTGGTCTCTGTAAATCTTTCTTAATGTCAGTGGCTCAGTCTTCACAAGGCACCTCTAACCAAAGCCTCTCACTTGACCTACAGGGGTACTCTCACAAGCCAGGCATTTTTCTCCTTTTCCTCTTTACCTTTGTCATATAACCACACTATTTTCTTCTACATTATTCATGAATAGCAATTTTTTAAAATGTTATTTCCACCATTTTCTCTAATAAACTAGCAAGTAGGAAAAAATGTATGAAATTCTCCTTGTTTCCTGGTCATTTGGAAAAATGTATTATATACAAGCCCAAATAGAAAATAATAGTTATTTCTGGAAAAGCAGAAATTGCTTAAGACATGTTCTCTAATCAAACAGAAATAAAATTTACATGAATTAAAAAAAATAAATAGTATGTTTTTTTAAGGGAAAAATGATCCGAATATGTATAAATGCATGAGAATGAGGGTCCTATAGAGCCCATCTGAGGAAAGCTGGTGGAGGTGGACTCCTGGTCGAGTCTACAATCAGCCAGCACTCTGTCCACAGATCACCATTACGGTCCCTCAGCTCCCACACCCTTGGGTAAGTACTGGGCTTACCTGCAGACAAGGCAGTTACCAATAAAATTGATAATTGTTCAATATGTTCCATGATACACAGGTAAATATATACATATATTTATCATTTTTAAATTATGTATATAAAACAATATATATGATTTTAAAATTGTTATCCAAAATAACACTACATGTTAATAAACCCATTAAGACATATCTTTCTTAAATAAACTTTGTTCTATAAAAGGATTTATCCCACAATTCTACAGAAACTATTTTTTTTTATTCCCCAGAAGCATCAACTAGAAAAATCTGCCATTCCCGGCATACACACTGGAAAAAAAAAAGTTTTAATCTCCATGGCAACAGTGTTCAGACACACATATGCAAACTTTTAACATCTATTTAAATGAGTCAATTAATAGTTCTGAAAATTTAATAAAATGGATAATTTACTCAGTGTTTCTGGCTGCTGGCCATCTTTTCTTTTGCTTTTCATTTTTAACTGAACAGGAAGGAAAGGATTGCACTAGTCTTCAATGACGTTTCAATAAACAGTGACCTAAATGACAATAGAATAGATGTTTTTAAATGCTACTGTATTTAACATGTAGTCTTATTTTTAAAAGCACTTGAGTGAAAACCTTTGTTGGTACAGATTTTTTCAAGTTTCTCCTAAAAGAACGCAATAAAAATAGAAGGGGGAAATAATAGATAGGATGGGCAAATAAGCGCCACAGTTATGGCTATGAACAACGCTTAATGTTCAAAACAGAACTTGGATAAGTAAAGCTGTGAAAGTGGAAGTCAAGAGAAGGTCACACTATTTGTGCTTCAGTTGCTAAGTTTGTGTTTAACCATATACCTTGGGATTGTTTTCTGGGCTTATTACAGTAAGAGTGTTTTTTGCTGCTCTTCTGTGGTGGAGCATTTTAACCATAGCTAAATTTACAGTGTTCTCCAGAGATGCTCTTTTCAAACTCAGATTAACAGAGGCCGGCCTTGCCCCCCTTCATCTCCTACATCTGAACTTCTCAGTGGCAGAGGTGTGTGTGGGCTATGTGATGACCCTTTGCTACACAGTATCTTTAAAAAATCATCATCAGTAGATTATAGCACCCTGGGCACAGAGAATAAAACTATCATCCACAACATAAGATTACATTTGCTTTTAATAGTGTGAATTATTAATGAAACACATTATCATGTTTCTCACATATACTTACCATCTTTATTTTTTTTTGGTTTTTAGTTCTAAGCTCATCTATTTATCTAGCATGTTATTTTTTATTTCTGAGTTTTGAAAACTATTTTTTAAATCTCTTTAACTCAATGTAAGAGAACCAAAGAAATAGTGAAATGTAAAGCCAAATCTCACAGTCAAGAGAACCAAATTAGAATAGTCACAAAAAGCACAGCTGGTTTATTGATTTGATTCATTCATTCATTCATTCATTCAACATACCTCCTCCCTATCTCAGATCCATCTTTCCAAAGCTTCCAGATTAATCTTCTCAACACAAACTTTGCTTATTTGCTTTACTTTTCAAGAGATCATAATAAACCTCTCCCTCCTCATTATACCTTAATTTTGCTAGGACCTAATATTATATGTCTGGTAATTAGTAGATAATAAGTATTTTTTGAAAGTTTGAGATAATTCCTTTTGTCTAGTTTGTCCTTCCTGATTCTGAAGGGTTTCCATTCACTTGCTCTACCCTAGTAAGCCTTGTTTTTCATCATTGCCCAAAGAAAACCTTCTGCTCAGGAAATTTATTTTAAAAGTCCCATGTTTGAGTGGGGGGAGGGGGGAGTGAGGGGACAATAGGGCAATAAGGATACATATGTAATACCTTAATCAATAAAGAAAAAACATTATTAATAAATAAATAAATAAATAAATAAATAAATAAATAAATAAATGTCCCATGCTTATTCCATGTCATTGCTCTTGACTTCTTCCTTCATACAATATATGGTTCTGTACCCCTGTAAATACTAAGCATCTCTAATTAATACTAAAAATAACATTCTGCATTATAAGAAATGCCCTTTGGTTCCTTGGCTTTCATGCCATATTTCATGATATGACACTTAGTTTTAGCCATGGAAGTAAACAAAATATTAACCACAAAAATGTGATACATTCTTTATTCATTCATGACTGCATTACCCATTTATTCCCACACTCAAAATTCATTCATTACAACAAATATTTTTTGGATGTTAATCAGTACCAAACAATGTGCTAAGTGTGTGAGGAGAGAGAGAGAGAAGGAGAGAGAGAATAAGGAAAACAGAAATACATTTCCTTATAGTGCTTACAATAGAGAAAGAGGGCATATTAATCAACTTGTTCGAAAAGTCAACAATTATAATCCACTATTAGTACTACAAAGGAAAAGCATAGGAAACAATAGTACCCCTAACAGGAAATGTTAAAGGGCAAGGGGCAGTCTAAAAAGAATTTTCTAAGAAAGAGATATTTGACAAAAGTTTGAAAAATGTGTAGGCTAGGTGGGAATGATATTCTAAAGTAGTAAGAAGGATCAGAGATAAGGGGGTTTTATCACAATGGAGAGAACAGAACACATTTAAGAAATCAAAAAGAATCAGTATATAGACAAAAGACAACTTGAAATATAGTGGCAAAACCTACAATGGCCAAGACGGGTGGAGACTTTTTTGGGTCTTTATTATAGAAATAAAGGTAGATCACTATAAACTCTAAAGTAGGGAGTGACAAACATCTCTAATTGCTGTGAAGAGAACAGATTAGAGTGGGCAAAAATGGAGTCGAAAAGTCTTTTTGGAAGGCCATGGAGGGGCTTGCTCAGAGTGTTCAGGGAGAACCAGGAAGGACCGCTCAGTCTGCATAGGAAACACTTGTTTCTCAGAAGACAATGCTTAAGCTAACTGTCTCATGAGGAGCAGGAGTTAGTTAATAAGGTCATGGAGAAATGGGTATTCAAGTCTCTGACTCAAACTGCTAGATCATTTCCTTCTTGCTGACCTTTCTGCTCCTCTCTGCTTTTTATTATAAGCCTACACTTTGGATGTGTACCAACAATACTCCCCTGCTTCCTCAAGTCTGGGTGGACTTCCTCAATATTGAAATCTTCTTTTCAGCCTCCCTCTAAAATATTCATGCATTTAATTCCTTGTTTATTCATACATTTAAGTTGTGTACTTTGTATCAGATCCTCTGCTAATGACAAAGGAATTACAACCCTTATAAAACTCAAAGTCACTTGAAGAACAGGATGTTATAAATAGATTCATGCTTTCATTCAACATTATTTATTGAATAGCTACTATGTACTACCATAAGGATACAGCAATGAAACAAGTAAAATCATTAATCCTGTAGGGCTTGGCTCTAGTCAACCCACTTTCAATTATTCTCAAAATGCAGTTAAATATATAAAAATAAGATACTCTGGAGAGGATTTTTCAAATTATTAGTCTGAAAATAGATACTGAAACCAACTTAGAAGGTCAAAACTAATATTAAAAATAAAGAATATAGAGTAGAAATATGGAAGTGCAGATTGCAATAAGTCTAAGTATTGGTAGAAGATAGTTTATGACATCATTTTGTGTGCATGCTTGTGTGTGTGTAGGTTGGAGAAAAAAACTGGCAACAATTTAATGCAGGGTTGGATAAAAGCAGGGTCACAGCTGTTCATATGAAAAAATAATACAATATTTACAAAATAATAACACAAGAATAAACTCCGTGTTTTGTGTACCCACAACTATAAACCTACCTTTGCCCCGCCCTGTATGTGTCTTACCAAGAAAAGAGTTTGAAAGCCAGTGCTCTGAAGGAATGAGGAGAAAGGAGGAGACTGGTGTGTTAACCAGGGAATGCTTTAGTCATTTTAGAAGTTAATGACAATTTATCAGCTATGCATCCCATTTCAATAGCTACAGAATATTCTCAGTCCCTTACGACCCACCACGTCTTTGAGTCCTGCTGCTTTCAGCCTTACGGTTTTGTGCTTGGTTGATGGCTTATGCCCAAAACTACACCTTAGAGAATGAATGTATTCAAACTGGATGTCAGCCTTAATCAGATTCAGCATATACATACTTAATGCTCCATTTCCTCCTTGTTAGCAGAGCTTAAGTGTACGGGGATATGTCTCAAAATCTTACCAATAATACTACACCATTATGTCTGTTGAATACTAAATCACTTTATCAACTCTGAGCTTTACTATGATAAATAGTTCTAATTGGCAAAGTGGTCTTATCTACTTCAGATGAAGGAAGGGGCTTAGAAAATAGGTCAGATTCTGTGAATTATCTTAGAAAATAATTACCACTTTTAAAAGGGAATGTAAATATTCTAACTATAGCCAATAGTAACTTTTACTAATCCAGACACAATATACTAGTATAAAACACTATGTAGATATATACAATATCACATTGTTATTTTAGATCGTTCTATGTTGAAACAAGATTTAAGCTGTCAGTAGTTTGGGAGCCTATTAACGCATTTGAGTTTCAAAACTTTTCTTCCCAATTCTTCATCATTGTTTCACGCTAAATATTGAGAACAAATCATATTATTGAAGTATCACAGAAGTATCTGAGCAACCTCTGGGGATTATAAATTTGGGATCTGATATATACTGATCCTGGAAACTGTAAACTCCTCATATCTAAAGATTGGAGACCTACAGGAGAGTTAATATTGTACCCCAACCCCCATTCACACCACCACCAAAAAGAATTTTTAAAGACATTCCAAACAGACTCAAAGCTAATGCACTTTGAAGAGCTGTGGAAAGCTGTGACTTTACCTTTGAAGCCCAACACTGCACTTATACCCAGATAGAGCAGAACGAGGAATTTTAGAAGAAGCGACATGGAAATGGTAGAAGGGGCCGGTAGCAATCCTAGATCTGGTGGACAATTACAGAGTCCACAAGAATGGCTCATTAGTGAAGGATTGATGGCAAGCCTCAGTGCAAAGGAATCAAGACCAAAAAGAATGAGGCAGAGAAGGGAATGAAAGGCCACTTCTGTTGGAGCCCAGAATGTTTCCTGCCCCCATCTCTCGTAACTAACATTGTTACACATGCAGAATAAGATGCACAGTAAGAGTATTTACGTGAATAACTTATCAAAGAATGAACCATATGTTGCTCTATTGCCATATGAGAATGTGTTTATGTAAATGTATAAGAAAAAGAGACCTCCTAACTGAAGAATAAAGACTGACTTTCTCTGGGTAGAACACTAGAAGTGAGGATGTTATGTTTAAATTTTATGATCTTGACCACTTTGAACAGTATGAAGCACAGTCACATTGCTATTAAACTATGACCACCATCCATCCCCAGAACTCTTTCAACTAAAAATCTGAAACTCTGAACCCAGTAAACAATAACTGCCCCTGCCCTGTACAATCACCATTCTACTTTCTATGTCTACGAATTTAACTACTTCCGGTACCTCATATAAGTGGAATCATACAGTTATTTGTCTTTTCTGACTGGCTTATTTCATTTAACATAATGTCCTTAAGGTCCATCCATGTTGTTGCATGTGTCAGACTATCCTTTTTTAAAGCCAAATAAAATTCCATTGTCTGTATGTACCACATTTTGTTGATCCTTTCATACACCTTCGAGCCCTTGGGTTGCTTCCACCTGTTATCTAATGTGAATAATGCTACTATAAACATGAGTGTACAAGTGCCTCTTCCAGACCCTGATTTCAATTCTTTGGGGTATACTCCCAGAAGAAGAATTGCTGATTATATGATAATTCTATTTTTAATGTTTTGAGAAACTGCCATACTGTCTTTTTAATAGCTGCTGCATCATTTTATATATCAGAGGCTAGAGCAGGGGTGGGCAAACTTTTTGACTCGAGGGCCACAATGGGTTCTTAAACTGGACCGGAGGGCTGGAACAAAAGCATGGATGGAGTGTTTGTGTGAACTAATATAAATTCAAAGTAAACATCATTACATAAAAGGGTACGGTCTTTTTTTTTTTAGTTTTATTCATTTCAAAGGGGCCGGATCCGGCCCGCGGGCCGTAGTTTGCCCATGGCTAGGCTAGAAGTTCGAAATCAAGGTCTCAGATTGTTATTTCTTCTAGACACTGTGAGGAAGGATCTATTCCAGTGATGGCGAACCTATGACATGCGTCAGAGGTGACACACGAACTCATTTTTTTGGTTGATTTTTCTTTGTTAAATGGCATTTAAATATATAAAATAAATATCAAAAATATAAATCTTTGTTTTACTATGGTTGCAAATATCAAAAAATTTCTATATGTGACACGGCACCAGAGTTAAGTTAGGGTTTTTCAAAATGCTGACACGCTGAGCTCAAAAGGTTCGCCATTACTGATCTATTCCATGCCTCCTTCCTAGCTGCTGGTGATAGACAGCAAACTTTTTTTTAAATATATTTTATTGATTTTTTACAGAGAGGAAGGGAGAAGGATAGAGAGTTAGAAACATCGATGAGAGAGAAACATCGATCAGCTGCCTCTTGCACACCCCCTATTGGGGATGTGCCCACAACCAAAGTACATGCCCTTGACCAGAATCGAACCCGGGACCCTTGAGTCTGCAGGCCGATGCTTTATCCACTGAGCCAAACCGGTCAGGGCTAGACAGCAATCTTTGACATTGTTTCACTTGTAATGACATTACTCCAATTTCTACCTCCATCTTCTTGTTGCCTTCTCCCTGTATCTGTCTCTCTCCTTTTCTTATAAAGATACCAATTATTCTGAATTAGGACCCACTCCAACCTATTATGATCTCATTTTAACTTAATTATAACTGCAAAGACTATATATATATATATATATATATATATATATATATATATATATATATATATATATATATATGGCTAATATGTTAAGTGTCTGACCGCCTGACTGGTTGCTATGATGCACACTGACCACCAGGGGCCAGATGCTCAATGCAGGAGCTGCCGTGACACGCACTGGCCATTTACAGAGAAACAGCACTGCAGACCTGGCTCCCACAAAGCAACACTTGGCTTCTCCCAAGTGGGACACAGGCCCTGACACCACCCCGGAAGGACACCCCACCAAATCACAGCCAATGCTGCCAAGACCCCATGGTGCAAAATGCGTCCCACAGCCCAGCCCGGAAAAAGTGGCTGTGGGCACCCAGTAATGACATCACTTAGCAATGCCCAGCTTCCTCTCCCTAGCGATGACTAGCCTACTTGCAGTTTCTTCAGCCCAGGAACATGACTTGCTTTATAGCCAGGTGCAAACATTTCACACTCTAACCCAGTGGTCAGCAAACTGCGGCTGGCGAACCACATGTGGCTCTTTGGCCCCTTGAGTGTGGCTCTTCCACAAAATACCGACTTCTGCACATGGGCCACGAAGTTTCAATTGTACTGTACATGCGCGCCCGCACGTGGTATTTTGTGGAAGAGCCACACTCAAGGGGCCAAAGAGCTGCATGTGGCTCGCGAGCCTCAGTTTGCCAACCACTGCTCTACCAATTGTCTGTAAAGTGTTTTCCCGTGCCTCATCTCATTTGATCCTCACAGAAGTCCTGGAGTAGGTAGAGAGGAGACTCGAGGGAATCCTATTTTCTTTTCATTAGCCAGAAAAGCGAGATTTAGAAAGCTTAGAAACTGGACCCGACTGAAAAGAAGTAAGAAATGGTGCGCCTTGAAAATAACTTCAACCCTAAAAGTTTGGCTTGTGGATAGAGCATCGGCCTGCAGACTGAAGGGTCCGAGGTTCGATTCTGGTCAAGGGCATGTACCTGGGTTGCGGGCACATCCCCAGTTGGAGGTGTACAGGAGGCAGCTGATCAATGATTCTCTCTCATCGATGTTTCTTATTCTCTGTCCCTTTCCCTTACTCTCTGTAAAAAAATCAATTAAATATATTTTTTTTAAAAAGAAAATGACTTCAGATTTTCTCACTGCACAAAATATAGTCAAACACTGCTGCAGTTAAATATTTTACCCTTTGTTCTCCTTGTGTGATCTACAATAATAATCTGCATTGTGTTGATATTTACTGCTGTGTTGCTGACAATTACCTGAAAGAGAAGTTGGGTGTTTCACTGGGCTGGAATCAGAAAGCAGGTCTAATTAAGCAAGTTTATTCTATATCTATAAAAGGCTAAGTTGACTTGCGCATGTGTGATACAAATAAACCTCTCGCTGGCACCAATTGCATGCGTGTTTCAATCTGTCATTGTTGATCGTGAATTTGGTTGACACTTCTATTATAGAGAAAGGGCAAACAGTGCTATTAAAATATTTATTCTAATTAATTTCCTTTTAATATGAACAAATTTGTGCACCAGGCCACTAGTTTCCAAATAAAGTCACCTTCATTGGTACTGGGGTTAGGATTTCAACATATCTTTTTGGAGGACACAATTCAACCCACAATGATAGCTTGCAAACAGCTTTTCATTTTTCACTTTCTGGAGGTAAATGCTATAAATTGGATTGAAACAGCCCTTACTTTGGGTCACCATTTCTGAAATTATTTTGTTCTTATTTAATGTAACTATTGCCAACTTTAAAATGGAGAGATTATCTTAGTCTAATACTTGCTCAAATTCAAAGATAATTACTTTCTGCACTTACTGAGAATTATGTTACTATATAAAATATTCTAATAAGTTTGCACACTGCAGGCAAAATATAATGGTTTTCAGGCTTTCTAAGTGCCCCTGCTAGGATAAGTGGGAGCAGCAGTGCGGACAGAATCAGGTGATAGAAAAGGAATGTAGGTGTCCACCCAAACTGTCAGTTCAAAGCCTCTCAGTGTTTTCCCCATTTGTTCTTCTCTGGCCTCCTTTTCTTCTCCCTCATTATAGTGCTTTATACTCTCTCAATATCCCTCTTGCAATATAAAAAGTCAAGAGCAGGTGCCAAAGTGCCACATCACACTAAAATTAATTTTGTCTCACAAATTCATTTAACACATATGTATATTTTTAGTAACATCAATGTAGTAATAAACACTTATTAATAAGCATTGGTGATTACGGTGGTGAATAAACTAAGTCCTGTGTTGCCAGAACTAATGTTCTAAAAGAAAGCATGGGAAATCTATACAAACATGTTCAGTGGGAAGAGGATTTGATTGGGGATATACAGAATAAACATGAGCACAGAAACAGGGAAATCCAAGTGGCCTGGAGATCAGAAAGTATTTCTTGTAGGAATTATATAGAGCAATCATGACAAATTGGCAGAAATTACTCAGGTTAACAGAGGGTGCTGCAGGCAGTGACACCATCATGGGGCCAAGCTCAGAACTGAGAGAATGCGTGACATGTTCCATAAATCCAAGGGAGTTCAGAGTGTCTAGAGCTCAGATTGCAATTTAAAATGTGAGAGATGAGGCCGGAGAGAAATGCAGAGGCCAGATCAGGAAGTACCTTATAAATAAAATTCAGGCCACTTATGAGAATAAAAAGGGGCACCTTTAATAATTAGGTGGGAGCAGTAGGTGTAAACCAGGGCTATCAGAGAGTAACTAGAATGCATGGCCACACAACTTTTAAACCACAAATACTAAGGTCATTACAGAATTTTATAGAGAGGAGTGGCTCAATACTATTGCATTTAATAAGCTTGCCCTAGCTGAAGTATAATAAACAAATGGGAGAGGGGAGGGGGGAAAGCAGGAAGATCCATTAAGACCACTGTGATGACTCCTACATGTGCGATGATGGTGGCCTGAATCACTGATACAATTGTGAACCTGTAAGAAAATTGATGGCGTAATATTAGGTTGAACTATATGAAGCTGCTGCTCACCATTTTTTAACCTGCAAACAGTTTTCAACGGTTCAACTAATAGGTTTGCAGGAAATCGGATTTATTAGACTTTAGTAAGTGTGTGCTAGACAAATTAACAATTTGAAATACTTATGTGTTATGTTTTTTCCCATGTGACCAATACTGGCTGAATCTTTGACTATGAGGGCATCCTTTTATTGTAGGGAATCAGAGATTGGAGGCAGGGGAGGAAGAGAACAACGAATAAAGATCTGAAATCTGTGGTTTCTGAATCCAAAAGGTTAGAATTCAGGTAAGAATCCATCAGGGTATTTGAAAGTAAATGGAATTTGCTCGCCGCTGAATTAGTTCCTCCACAATCCACCATCACCAACTCCTAGACTAGACCAGCCCCTGGACCAGTGATGACAAAAGAATTGGCAGAGGTGCGAAGGTCCCCTGAAGAATTCATAACACTGGAATATTATCCCTCTTACAAAGGGAATGTTGGGAGAAACTAAAAAAAATAAAGACTAGGATGCCTGCTAGGTTTCTAGTTGGACAGTGGGCTGACAGCGCTTTTCTAAATATTTATTGGAGACAAAGAGCTTGAAGAAAAGTAGAAGACAATAAATGTGTAAATTCTAACTTCCAACATTATTTTATTTCTTTTTATTAATTCCGACCCCTCTTTAGATAATTCCGTATTATGTAGGTTTTTATGATTAGAGAATTTTTTAATTTATTAAATTTTCAGATAAATGAAACTATTACTGCAGGGCAAATGTGTGTACATTTACTCAAGCAAGTTTACTCAGATTTTGAAAGTATGTTTCTAATATTCCTAACATCAAGTCCAGGAGTTCTACTTCACTAAATTGGGTTGTAAATTTAGAAAATTTATAATAATAATACCAATTTTTTAGTAAAACCATCAAGTTGGGAGAAATAATTACGTTTACTTCTTGCAAACCTTTCACTCAGCAGAAAATGACAAAAGTAACATTTCTCTCACACCACGTTGACCCACACCACTCTATAAAAATAAAGTTAAGAGAAAGGGAGTAAAGAGGAAAAATGAAGAATAGTAAGATAAAAATAAAGGAAAACAGATATAGGGAGATAAGATAAAAGAAAAAGAAAATATTTGTAAGAAAATAAAATAATACTCAACATTGTATACAATCAGTAAAGAAGTTATGGTGGATTTAAAATTCCCTTTAGAATAAGTAATACTGAGTTCTTACCTTTATAACTAAATATTTTAATACATAAATCCTAAAGCAGGTCAGGGAAACCTTTTTCTCCACTGAGGTTAATAGTCCACATATAAAGCAAATAAAATTTATCCTATGTGGCATGCAAAATGAATAAAGTAGAAAGTAAAATTTTTAGAAAATGGCTTTTTAAAATTGGGAACATGGACCAAACTCTTAAGTAGCTAAGAAAAATAAGGTAATATAAATTGTTCTATATATACTTACAATTCTTCAAGATGCTCAATCAACATCTGGTGTTAAGTAATATATTTTTTCTCTTTGATTTTGCTTATATGTAGTTTTTAATTGCAATGAGAAAGTAATAAATATATACTGCTTCTATCACCAGGCTTTTTTAAAGGGGGAGGGCTTCAGTTTCACATTCTATTTGTGGAGGGGGAGAAACAAGGAGAGGCACTGAGACATCATGAGATAGAGTAAATAAAATAAAATAAAATAAATAAAAATCCAACCCAAAGAGAATGAGGAAAAGAAAGAACAAGAATAGGTGGCTTGAGATAAAGAAGGGGGAACAGTAAACACAAATGTAAAGATAATTGGGGGAAGGGAACAGTCAAAACTCCTCCTCTATCTTAAAACTAATGTTTTAGAGGTTCTACTTTCCCAAACTCCACCTTATCAATTCCTATCTGACCATTCGCATCATAACTTATCTCCATCATTACTATTAAAACAGAGGAAAAAAAATCCAGCTTTAAGACCAATGGGTGTCCAACTTTACTTGACTGCTCAGATTTTTAAAAAATATGTTGGGTGGAAAGGCTATGAATCACCTCTAGCTCTAAGTCATGGGCTGACCTCAAAGCCACTGTTTACAGAACACAACTGCTTCTCCAAGTTGATGCCTCCGAGACTTCTCTATGTCCACACATTTGAGAAACCCCACCCTTCATGGGATCTTAAAGTTGTATGCAACCAGACTCTAACTTTAAAAGCAATCGTTGGATAAAAGAAAAATAATGCATAAGGGGAGAAAGACTTGAAAGGCTAGTTATTTTATGGAAAGATTCCCAGAGTGTTGAGGTCTTTCAGGTTTCTGCATTCAATTGCCATGCACAATTACAAGAGCATTGCATACTCACCCCTTTCCCTACATGCCCCTAAGGTGCTCTGTCCTTCCAAAGGAGCTAAGGCTGCTTTGGGGTGAGGCCCTCACTTCGCCTAGCAACTATCAGTGCTCTAGCAGCAGCAGTGCTCGCCCAGCACTTGCCCACACCATGGCCTTGGTCTCGGAAGTCACCTTATCCTGCAGGAAGATGAAGTGACCGTGACAGAGGATAAGATCAGAAGAAAGCAGCTGGGGTAAGTATTGACCCTTTCTGGCCAGGCTTGTTTGCAAAGGCTCTGGCCAATGTCCATATTGGGAACCTCATCTACAATATGGAGGCGGGTGGACCTGCCCCAGCAGCTGGTGCTGCACCTGCAGGAGGTCCTGCCCCCTCCACCGCTGCTGCGCCAACTGAGAAGAAAGCGGAAGCAAAGAAAGAGGAATCTGATGATGACATGGGCTTTGTTCTTTTTGACTAAACCTCTTGTAACACAGTCAATAAAAAGCGTAACTCTAAAAAAATAAAATAAAGAGCATTGTATATTCCAATTCAAATGTAGTCATATAACTAGTGAGGTATTCACATATCAGAAACTCAGTGATTCAAATACCAATTGTTCGATTGCTAAAATCGGTATCTATACCTAGTGTTCTCTCTGATTACAACATTTACTCTAGAGTGCCTACAGACTCAGTGAATGAGAGCATGAATCAATAGAATTGGAGTCTTTCAAAAATTTGCCAAGGACTTTGAAATGGTTGGCCTCCATTCTCATATCCCCATTTAGCCAAACAGGCTCTTTGGTTACCCGGCTATTTTGCTGCCCAGCTAGGACCATGAACCCATTACTGACATTTTCCATGAGAAGAAAAACTATCATGACCAAGGGTGAGGGATGGTGACAAACTAGCAGCAAATAATAATAGCACAATCGTTAGATAATAAATAACAACAGCCAGAAAAGACATAATTAAGCATTAGATACACATGCAATCAAGTATTTCAATTTCAATGAAAATTATATTTAATAGTGAGATATTATATTATACATCTTATTTTATAAATAAAGAGTAAGCAAGTTGTCTCTCACCATACATATTTGATAGACTGTGGCCAAATGATTGAATTTACTTTACTTTCCCACAAGGAACAATTATAGTTTTCACTGCAAATATCCAAATAAAGACTAAGGTTTTCTATTGTGGCCTCAGAGGTCCATTTTTTAAACTACAAATAACTGGCAGGCTATCCACTTGCATACACATCATTCCAAATTGCAATACAATTCTTGTCAGACAATGTATTTCACACTGTTTAAGTAATGCTCTGAGTGGAGTTCTATAAGACACTGCCAAGCTTACCTGCAGAGAAACACACTTCAGTAGTTCTCACAGAGCGTGAAGGCATTTGTCATTATTCAAATATAGAAGAAAAGGTTCCGACGTCTTTGACACTATAACGGGCTTGTGGTAAACTGCTGCTAAGCAGTTCAGTGGGCTGTACTTATCCTGCACAATTAGAAGAGAGCTCTTATGCCATTCCACACAATACTAAGGAAATCAGAAATGCTCTGGGTGGAATTCCTTCCTTAGCTCTTACCCTGCACTCCCACGGCTCAACCACAGACTAATCTAAAAAACAGGTTAGCCATCAAAAGGGGGAAAATATGTGAGTGTGTAGGTATGTATGTTTGTATAGGGATAAGTTTTGTGTGTGTGTGTGTGTGTGTGTGTGTGTGTGTGTGTGTTCTAAAGGAAAGCAGAATGTTTTTTCCATCATCTTTTGTCTTATTCATGTAAGTATCTAAGCAGAATGTTTATGATATCTTTTGACAAAGGTAAATACAGGAATACAGGTTTCCCTGAATGGGTGGCTCCCTTGGTTGGAGCATCATCCCATACACCAAAAGGTTGAGGGTTCAATTCCCAGTCACGGCACATTCCTAGGTTGCAGGATCAATCCCCGATTGCAGTGCATTGAGGAGGCTACCAATTAATGTTTCTCCTCTCCTCTCCTCTCCTCTCCTCTCCTCTCCTCTCCTCTCCTCTCCTCTCCTCTCCTGTCCTCTCCACTTCTCTCTCTCTCTCTCTCTCTCTCTCTCTCTCTCTCTCTCATCAAAATCAATAAAAACAAAACCTCCAGTGAGGATTAAGAAAAAACAATAAATATAAGTTGCTTTTCAGCACTTGGTCAAATACTGAATACATAGCACTGGCACTCAGGCAATGTATTTCCAATTGCTTTCGGAATGTTTCATGTGAAGCAAAGTATTTCCAATTAGACCAACTATGTATTCTCCCATCTCAACCTTATCTCTGCTGCCTAATAGGTCTAGCAACAAACTGCTCCAAGTAGAGCTTTTCATCAGTGGGCATAGCTAATTGTTTGTGTTCTGACTGTTGCTCAAACGCAGTAATGTACATTAGGTATAGAAACATTTGGCAGGAAAGTGCTTTCAGTAAAATGTAAACATTGAATAATTCCATATATTATGAATATTCTATTGCATTGACTAATCTGTAAAATGCTATACAATATGAATATTCTACCAAATTTAAGAACACATTTTAGATATTATAAATTAAAACATACATATTTAGGTTCAATAGCAATGAACTCAAGAATGACTAACCCACGTTCCGTTGTCAGCCTGTTTTAGAGAATTTGCTATCTTTACCTTACGGCTCAAGGAAAAGAATTACCTTAAGATTTTTCTATATGGAGAAGCCCATAAAAACACTTCGTTATTAATCTACTAAAGCAGTATATCTTTAAAATTAAAACAAATACAATAAAATAAAAATAAAGTGGATTCTTCTTTAGAAGTGAACACAACTATTTCAAAATTATGAGATTGGACAGGCATGTTCAGGGTCCAGGAGCTATGCTGAATTGAAACAAGTATTACCTACATATATAATGGAGGATTAGATCATTAAATTATACTGCGTAATTCATCACAAGGAGTATCTCTTTGTTGCTCATTTCACATTTTGTTTCCTATTTTCAACATTCACTTTTGTAATAAACATACATATATTCTCTAAAGTGCAATATCCAACGTAGCTAAATGCTATTTAAGCAGCATTTGTCTCCCCAGGTACACCAGGAAGCCACGAGCACAAGCATTGGTTTAAAGTATCAAATTAACATAACATCCCAAACATGTGGCTTTTGGGAGTTGTGACAGCTAAACAGCTAAAGGAAACCTTGAGCCATATCGAGCTATTTTTAAAATAGAAATAAAATCCCTCCCCATGTTTCCGTCACTATTAGGGCCAGAAATTATCTTGGTTAACAACCTTGAGAAAAGAAAGGCTGAGGAAGTTAGCTTTCCTCTTGTAATGTTTTTCTGCTCCATTCCCCCACAATCCCTTTTTCATTTTTCTAATTTTGGTCTAATTTTGCCATACATTTGTACCCACAGCAGAAGAGAACAGCTGCATTTAATGGTACTCGCACTCACTATCAGAATATCTCTAAGACAGCTATGATATTAAAAGCATATATAGTGTACATAACAGATAAATTTTCTCTTTTCTTGCACATAAACCTCAATTAAAAACTCATTTAATTTGGATTGACTATGTGCTGAAGTAATTCCAATTTCCTAAAAATATGTGTATGCCTGGCATATTTTGACTATATTTTATTGCTAATAAGCACATCTAATCTAATCTGAGAACTTAACTGGGATGGCTTTATTACTGTCATTATAAAATATCCTGTATACAATGTCCACAAATCAGATTCCAGATGTAGAAGCATAGTAGCTTTAGTCACTGTGTTGCAACAAGCCACAAGTACACAATTAAAAGAAATTTTAAAATTTTGCATTAAATACCTCTAGTTAATAATAATAATAATAAGTAAAACCAAATTATTAGTGTTGCCAAACAACTAAAGTACAGATATGGCTTAAGTTCATGTAGATGTTTTTCCAATATGAAAAGTTAAAACAGAAGCCTGTGCAGAGTAAAACTCTCTTTCCACATACAGACTGCCTATATTGATCACATTGTATATATGTATTACTTCATTCTATATTTTTTCAACTGTAGGCCCGGTACACAAAAATTTGTGCACTTGCGGGAGGTGGGGGGGTGTCCCTCAGCCTGGCCTGTGTCCTCTCGCAGTCTGGGACCCCTCAGGGATGACCACCTGCTGGCTTAGGCCTGCTCCCCCGGGGGATTGGGCTAAACTGGCAATCAGACATCCCTCTGGCAGCCCGGGAGCCCTCGGGGGATGTCCACTTGCCAGCGGGGAGCAGGCCTAAGCTGCAGTCGGACATCCTTAGTGCTGCTGAGGAGACGGGAGAGGCTCCCACCACCACCACTGTACTGGCAGCCATCAGCCTGACTTGTGGCTGAGCAGAGCTCCCCCTGTGGGAGCGCACTGACTACCAGGGGGCAACTCCTGCATTGAGCGTCTGCCCCCTGGTGGTCAGTGTGTGTGACAGTGACCAGTCATTCCCAGTCTTTCTGCTGTTAGGGACAATTTGCATATTATCCTTTTATTATAGGATAGAGGCCTGGTGCATGGGTGAGGCCGGCTGGTTTTCCCTGAAGGGTGTCCCAGATCAGGGTGGGGGTCCCGCTGGTGTGCCTGGCCAGCCTGGGTGAGGGGCTGAGGGCCGTTTGCAGGCTGGCCACAACCCCTTCAGGGTGGGTGTCCCCGCTGGAGTGCCTGGCCAGCCTGGGTGAGGGGCTTATGGCTGTTTGCAGGCTGGCCACAGCCCCTTCAGGGTGGGGGTCCCCGCTACACCCTCAATTTGCATTTTCTCTTTTATTAGATTAGATTCTTGCACACTAAAAATGTCTTGCTCATTTTTACAAGTACAGTATAGAAAACCCTTTCTTACTCATAGTATGTATTCAACACATTCTTGTCTAGTGAATAAATTGAGACTTTTCTTTCCCCATTATTATTATTGTTGCTTTACCCATGATGATAATACTATAATAAAACAATTCTCTAACAAGTGACTAAAAACCTGGTCTAAAAGTTGAACAGTCTATGTCTTCTGTTTTGTATGCATATGTAGAATTTTAATAGAAAAATTTGCCAGAAAGCTTCTTAGTAGAGGCGTACAGGAGGCAGGTGATCAATGATTCTCTCTCATCATCGATATTTCTATCTCTCTCTCTCCCTTTTCCTTTCTCTCTGAAATCAATAAAAATATATATATTTTTAAAATCATCCCATATAAAACAAGCTTTTTATTTTATTTTTTTTTTACTTCTTTAAAAGACACACACAGAGAAAAGGATTAGAGAGAAAAATGACCAATTATATCATCATTGTTTATCCCAAAAGTTAGCTTACCAAAATATTATGTTGCTATAAGTAATCACTAGATTAAGATCATATGATGCCTTTGTTTTGGGGAAGTAAAATGAAACAACCACTTTGGAAAACAATTTTTCCCATTTATTATACTATTACATGGATAGTATTTTCCATACAATCCAGAAATTCCACTCCTAGATAAATATGAGAAATGAAAACATATCCATAGAAAGACTTGTACATGACTTTTATATGCCAAATTTATTCATAATAGCTAAAAACTGGGAACTGCCTGAATGTCATCAACAGGTGTTAATTTAAAAACTGAGATACATTCATAGGTTTGAAACTCTTGACAATTAAAAGGAGCAAAATATAGATAAACACAAAAACAAGGATAGTTTCTAAAAACATTAGGCTGTGCGAAAGAGGGCAGAAACTAAAAAGTACCAAGTACACAGTTGGTGATTCGTATAAAGGAATTTCTAGGACAGATGAAACTAATCAGATCAGCGGTGGAGCGTGAAACGAGACTGCAAAGAACAAGGGGGAGACTTTCTGGGAAAGTGGAAATGTGTTTTTTTTCTTGATTGGGGTGGTACTTACAGGAGTATATACATTTGTTAAATGTCATCTAGATGTATACGTATATGTTAATTTTATTGTATGTAAGTTATAATTCAAAAAAGTTGTTTTTAAAAAAAGAGGCTTTGCCTATATGACATGCTGTAAATATCTTACAGTCCAGGAGAAGCCTCGCATCCTCAGCTATAGAATAGCAGCCACAACAACACCAGACCTCAGGGGTCTCAGGAATAGTGGAAACAAAATGAATAAATGTCTCACATAGACTGGGTACCCCTTTTGCGATAGAAGACAAAATCAGTTAAAGCTGAGAATGCTAAATGAAAATGAGAGGTTTAAACTCAACATTCAAACTACATTAAGGAATCTTATCACACATCTACATAAACGTGTGTAACCTAGAGAACAATGGCAGTTTAATTGCAAGACATCAGTTAGGCCAGGGCTCTAAATAATGGTTAGCATAAAGGTTGATTTTGGAAATAAGAGTTGTTCTACGGGAAACTATGACCCAGAATATAGTGCATAGTCTAGAGCAGTGATTTTCAAACTTTTTCACCTCAGGGCACACACAAATAGATTACTAAAATTTTGTGGCACAACAAAAATTATATGCTATATTTTGCCAACCTGACAATGACAAGGTTGAATTTTGATTCATTCACACTAGACTGCTATTGTTGTGTTGGCTGTTGTCATTTTTTTTTTTTTTGCTTGAAAATCTAAGAGAGAAGAGGTCAGTGCCCCTGATTAAATAGTCAGACATTACACTCTTCAGAAATTCTGTGGCACACCAGTGTTTTGTAGCACACAGGTTGAAAATCGCTGGGCTAGAGAGATTTTGGAAGTTATCTGGTTTCTAGAACTTCATATCATTACTCAGAAGACAACTTGTCAACCAATTTCCAACTGAATTATAAAACAATTTATTGTTTCATTTAGCTGAGAAATTCCTTCATTAATTAAAATTTGCATATAAGCAAAAGAAAGACATACACATCTTTTGGAAAGAGACATTATTCTGTTAACTCCCACACATACACAAGAAAGCTAATCTTACACAGCTGTCTTTTTCTTCAACTAAATTAACAATGCTTATTGTATTCTGCCTTCCAGATGCTGAACAACATGTTTCATGTTTATATGCCTCGGTCCTGACCTGGCAATAATGCTAAGGAACTTAGCAGGAAATCTAGCCTCCAGATACTCTTATCTTGGGACATAGAAACAAACAAAAATTATGCTCCATCCAAATGACTTTATTGTTGAATTAAAAATGCTTATTAAAACTGCCTGTGAAGGGCATTTCTTTCTTTTTCTTTTTATTGTTGACACTATTACAGATGTCCCCATTCTCTGATCCCTCTGGCCATCACCACACTGTTGTCTGTGTATATGGGCTTTATGCATATATATTCTTTTTTAATCTCTTCACCTTCTTTCATCCAGTCCTCCCTACACGCCTTCCCTCTAACAGTTGTCAGCCTATTCCATGTATCCATGCCTCTTTTTCTATTTTGTTTGTCAGTTTATTTTGTACATTAGATTCCCCATATAAGGGACATATGATATATGTCTTTCTCTGACTAGCTTATTTTACTTAGCATAATAATCACCAGGTCCATCCAGGCTGTCCCAAAAGGTAAGTGCTCCTACTTTTTTATGGCCATGTAGTATTCCATTGTATAAACGTACCAATCTTTTTTATCCAATCATCTACTGATGAGAACTTGGGCTGTCTTCAGATTTTGGCTATTGTAAATAATGCTGCTATGAACATATGGGTGCATACATTCTTTTTAATTGCTGTTTCAGGATTCTTAGGATATATTTCCAGAAGTGGGATTGCTGAGTCAAAAGGCAGTTTCATTTTACATTTTTTGAGGAAGCTCCACCCTGTTTTCCACAGTGGCTGCACCAGTCTGCATTCCCACTAGCAATGCACCAGGGTTCTCTTTTCTCCACATCCTTGCCAGCACTTGTTTGTTAATCTATTGACAGTAGCCTTTCTGGAAGGCCTGAGGTGATATCTTGTTGTGGTTTTAATTTACATCTCTCTGATGATTAGTGACATTGAGCATTTTTTCGTATGTCTATTGGCTATCTATCTGTATGTCCTCTTTGGAGAAGTTTCTATTCCGGGCCTTTGCCCATTTTTGAATTGGATTGTTTTACTTCCTGGTGTTGAGTTGCTTAAGTTCTTTATATATTTTGGAAATTAACCCCTTATCAGATGTATCATTGCCAAATATATTCTCCCTTACAGTGGGTTCCCCTTTCATTTTGTTGATGGTTTCTTTTGCTGTGCAGGAGTTTTTTAGTTTGATGTAGTCCCATTAATTTCACTCTTTAAAAGAGAAAGGTGTCCTAAGCACTATTTAAAATAATTTTCTACAAGAGCTTCACAATAAAGTATAGAATAAAAGAAAGTTGTAAGAGAAAGCTACAATTATAGCTTAAGTTCCACAAAGGCTTTATATAAAGACATAGAGAAAACTCACAAAAACTTATTTATAATCCATAAGTTTTCTCTTATTTTTATCCAAACTATTGGATAAAATACATTGAGATATATTTTCAAATGATATCAGGGAGGGAAAAAGCCACCATGAAATCAAGCAATGGAGTTTAACAAAACTCTCCTACACAACCATGTAAATCAATAGTACTTTCTCTAGAATAGAATTAAAGGCACACATAATGCATTATAATGCAGAGTATACGAAGACACTAAGATCTGTAAATGTCAACAATACTGTAACCCACTTATAATGGAGTCAGATATAATGAAATTCCATTTATAGTGAAGTATAATGGAAGTTTAAAATTACATCAATGGGATGTAATGCACAAAATATAATTCCAGTAATGGTGAATGTCTTATTAGAAAGAAATCTGGTGAAACGATGATTTCATTGTAAGTCTCCCAGATTCCTCAAAGGGAGTATTCAAAATAACATCAGATTTTAACAGCAACACTTGAATAACTGGATTATAATAAATTCCATTTTTAGTCCCTAATATATAAAAGCATATAAAATCTAAGTAAAAGATTGAAAATAGATGTGCTATTAATATAAAACAACACAACATGCAAATTCTAAGTTGTGTCTGGTCGTATTTATGAGTAGAATAGAAAATTAATTAAACACTTCAATTAAGTGGAGAAAGAAGTAAGAATTAACTGACACACACTAAAAAAAATGGACATTTCCCTCTGGAGAACATGAGAAACCATCATTTTTACTAAATCAAAAACCATGTTACATCACCTACAGATTCAAATTTCAACTATTATAACCCTACCATCCCTAAATATTGTTATAATACTGTGATTTTCATATTAGCTTTCTCCTTTTCTAAAGAAAAATTGCTACTTTCAATATTAGAGAGAATTTATGTAGAACTAGAATGCATGTCTGGGTTTAGACAAACTGGGATTCTATTTTATCACTTCCTATTTTTATCAGGTAAGTGACTCAGGGGATACCCCTTACTCCAACTGCAGGGATATCCTGTACTGCTTCATGCCAAAAAAAAAAAAAAAAAAAAAAAAAAGCTTTGCACAGAGAAGTGGAAATGGTGGTAAAGGCAATAAAACTTCTTAGATGCCAGATGTTACACAAATGTAAAACATATGATAGCAGTATGGTGAAAAAAAAGAGGCTGTAATTTAGACTATCAGATACGATTTGATTTTCTCTCTCCATAAAAAATCAAGATAACCAAGTTATGTAGTAACTTAAATTTAGACACTTAGTTTATAGGCTCTGCTCTAAAAGTTATATTAGCTACTCAGCAAACAGAATTTTTTAAGTGTTTGACATTAATTCCCAGCTTTAGTAGAATATTTAACTTGAAGTATTTAATTTGCTAGTATGCTAATAATTCCATAGTTGAATGCAAAGTTTCTTTATTATTTGATCCATATTGTCTTTTCAATCACTTTACTTTTCTATCTATGAAGAACACCCACCACGGGAATAAGAATTAAAGTGTCACGGCATGTTTCTATTCCGTTTAAGTAAATTCCCAATTGAAAATGTTGCAATGGCCTCTTAATTTCCCACAGAATTCAATCACTAGGTGCTTCAATTGGTATTTAAAAAATAAAAATAATTTCAGCACAAATACCACCTCTCCCACACTCTCAACATATAAAGGCATAAATCCAGGAAGAAAAAAATAAGAAAAAAAACATCAAAAACATGATATGATGAAGAGTTACACTCAACATAATGATCTGAGGGGCAGAGGTGACAGACATGATCAGATATAGGGTTCATCACTGAGCACATGGAGGAAATGAGCTTTTAACTCCATTTTACATGTAGAAGAGGAGGTATGGTGTTAAAACGTAGGGTGTGCCAAGGAAAGAGGAAAGTTTTGTGATGTTTCAAACAACTTAGTAAAGGCATGGAGGGAGGGAACTGTCTTTACAAAAAGTGAGTGAAAACAGATGAATTTGGAAAAAGTAAAATGGGAATCCTTTCCACCTTATAAGCTTGAAAAGTCTGGAGGCATGGGAAGGAAACTGGTAGGGAGTCTTGAATATTAGCTTCTATGATATATTTTAAATGACAGCTGGTCGTCTCCTGGAAACATCACTTTTACTTAAACAGTTAGTGAGAACATCATGTTTTAGCATTCCAATATTTTACACCTTTTCTTCATGTCTTGGCTAATTCTATCTTTGCTCTTTTTTTTGTACGTGAGTAGAGATTTTAACTGCCTGCAATGGGTAGCATCATGCTCTTAACTTTGTCCATAATTTTCAACACTTAAAAGTATGTGTGTTTTCCTAAAAGTTAGCTCTCCTCTTTCTGTTATTATATCATTCACTATTTAGTGTGCACACTCTATATACCAGGAGAGAGAGAAAGAGAGAGGGAGAGAGAGAGAGAGAGAGAGAGAGAGAGAGAGAGAGAGAGAGAGAGAGAGAGAGAGAGGCTATGCAATGTTCTTCACCTAAATTTTTTAAAAATAATAGAATTTAGTCAGGCCAAAATTGCATTACCTTACTCCAAAGGTTACTGAAAGACTTACAGTTATCTTTAAAGAAGTCATAAAAATTGAAACAGATTAAGTTCTGATTGTAAAAATAGATAACCTTTCAAAATTTATTTCATAAAAGAAGTAATCAGATTAACACATCATTGTGTCATTTTCAACATAGTATCTAAACTTTAGCTCTGATAATGAAATGAACAATAAGAAAGAGAATAGCAACAAATATACATATTCATATGGGATTATGAATAATTTATTTTTGTTTTAATGTGCACATTTGTTTAAATTTCTCAAAGAAACCTATGGCATTTTCCTAAGAACAGTGGGGAAATACAAAAGGATATGTAGTAGTCCCTTGAGTTGTTTTCAGATACTGATGATCTTTTATTTGTGGAATATAATTGAGATACCAAAAGTAAATTTTTTAAAAAAAAGAAAGAAAAGAAAGGTTTTACAAAGATGCAACTGAGCTTTCCAATGATAAGATAGTTGAGGTAGAATACTCTACAATGCAATTACTGAAATATGCTCAATGAATGGGAGGTTTGGGCCAGGAGATAAATCTAAAATAACCCTACAATTGGTCTATTGGTCTACTCCAGTGGTCGGCAAACTCATTAGTCAACAGAGCCAAATATCAACAGTACAACGATTGAAATTTCTTTTGAGAGCCAAATTTTTTAAACTTAAACTATATAGGTAGGTACATTGTTATTAACTTAATTAGGGTACTCCTAAGGCTTAGGAAGAGCCACACTCAAGGGGCCAAAGAGCCGCATGTGGCTCGCGAGCCACAGTTTGCCGACCACGGGCTAGTCCAAGGGATTAGAGTCTGCTTGAAAAAATAAATGTTAAATAGTATTTTATTCATTCATTAACTCTGCTCAACACTCTCCAATACCACCCATCTCCCTCAGACTGAAAGGCAGAATCTTTACAATGACCCAGCTCTTCCCCCTCTCCCACCGTTATTTCTCTGACCTTCCAACTTCACGTCAGCCTTAGACTGTATAAGCCTGCTCTCCATGTGAGAGTACTTATCTTCCACCTGCTATCTGTGTGAATCACTCCCACATCACCTTCAAGTGTTTGCTCAAATGTGACCTTCTCAATGAGGTCAACCGTTATCACTCTATTGAAAATAGCAGCCAACCTCCCTCCACCATTAGAACTCCTGACTCTTCATTCCTGCGATACTTGATTGTCCAGGAATCTCATGGCCCACTACATTCTACGGAAGATAGGTATTAGTTACATTACTGATTCATTATAGATCCATCATAGTTTCTGTCTCCTTAACTAGAATATAAACTCCACAAGAGCAGGGATTTTTTTGGGGTCTGTTTTACTCACTGAACACATTCATCCATTAACCACATTTCAATACACATAGGCCCAACCCCACCAATTTCCTGCACAAATTCTGACCTTTGAACTGAGTCTTGCTAGTTCAGCCCAGAATTAGCATCCTATCTGTCTGCCTGGTATATACTGAGCCTGGAATGAGTCTTGAGAACCAATCGAGTTCTGTCTTTCTCTAATCTCTACCTTGTCTTCTCATTCACTACAACTGGGCTTCTACCTAAGTTCCTGCTTAACTACCCAGTTCAAAGTTGTGATTGTACACAAATCCTAAACCTCAATCTTCTGTTTTACAAGCTAAATAATTTGGGCACTGACAACACTTTCTCATTTTGTTCACAGTTTCCAACTGCTAAATAAGGACCTAAATAAGGACCTCTGTGCTGTACCTATTGCAAACCAGACAGATGACCTGGAGTTGCTATTATCATCATCATCATCATCATTATTATTATTACTATTACCCTGCTTGGAAACTCTTCAAGCCATGCTGCACCCACATGGTATAGTCCTACTGGAGAGTTATGTTGACTAGAAACAACCTTGCATTCCATACATCCTTTGGACTCTGTAATTTAGACGGCTAGCCACCCCATTGATCATGCCATGTATGTATAGGCTAGGTTAAAGTTAATTTTCCCTATTTTGGAGCCCACTAGGTCCCAATTCCTCCTCTTCCATTGTGGTCTAAAATTGTGACCCCATAACTGTAAAGCAGATTATGAAAGGAGATGTGAGATATCATATAAAGTTCAAGTGAATTTTTTCTTATAGTTCACTGCCAAATCTATTTGAATCGAAAGAAAGCACAATGATTTAGTCTTTGAGGTCCAAGTAGAAATGTCTAGCACATTAGTCACTGTGAATGAATAATCACTATTTAATAAACGTCTGAATAAAAAAATCACAATTATCTGCTTTATATAGAGGCTGAGAAAATACTGCAAAGTAAAATCTAGCAAAAAGTAAACTTTTTTGAGTCATACCTTTTGCAATATAGTTGAAAGTTATAAGAACTACAAATCCTACTCCTATTTAACTAAATCCCTCCTATAAAATATAGACTCATGCCTTCTTATAGCACAATACCTAGGAATAACTCTTGGGATACCTATTTCAGTTTTTACGTAATTATATATAAAATAGGTAAACATTGTAGTTATTAGTGTAGGTGACAATTGTCCCATATTTTAGGAGCTATGGCAACTGAAGTGAATTACAGAATAATTGGTAAATTATGTACATAATCCCTAACAACTCTTGAGTTCATTACTTTGCATGAAATACTAGTATAGAAAAGTTCTAGAAATAAGATATAGAAGCAATTTGTATACACTGATGTGTAAGAATAAATATAATATAAAATATATCATTTAAAAAGTTCTACCACACCTATAACATTTTAGTCAATGTTGAAAATTTTTATTCTCAGCCATACATTTATATGTTATGAATAATTTTAACTACACTATTAGATCAGCGTGTAGTGAACAAGTCAACAAGTTACACATGAAGCAAAGGAAGATACCAAAAAAAATTCATTTCAGATTCACAGCCACAATAAAGTTCCTGAAATGTTCTCAGGTAATTTATAAAGTGTTTTCACATTTTATAGCACAGGATGTTTTAGAACTGCAATTGATGGTGAAGTGGAAATTCCACATTAAATTTTGAGCATGTGTGCCAAACTTATGTGTAGATTGTCTCAAATATGTCTTTATTTTAAATCCCAAAAGGCATCTAAAAACACACTTATATACATTTAATATTTTCTTAACATTTTTAAAAATTCGGAAGTTTAAAGGCAAGTTTGAACTCCAAAAAATAATAGAATGCAATCCTAGAATATTGGACTTGGAAAAAGACTGGAGACTTGATGACTTCTAACTTCTCTGTGGAGGCATTTCATACCAAATCACCCCTATATTTCTACCCACTGTATGGACACTTCCAGAAGCTAGGTGCTCCAACTCAACCCATCTATTTCTGAACCACTCAGAATGGGGAGAGGGAGCACATTTCCTCCCTATTGAACTCAGACATTCCTCTTAGCCATATACTTCTACCTGAGTTCAGGCTTTAGGAAAGGCATTTAGCCTCTTTTCCAAATAACCATCTTTTCTAAATTCTGAGAATATCTGTTATGATTTCCTAAGTCTTTCTCTAAACTTACAGACTCTTCTTAGAATAGCTCTTCTCTAACAATATTTTCAGACCCCTGAGTGTGCTCCACCTCATCTGAATTTACATCCATTTGTCAATTAAGCACTTGTTGTGCTTTAACAACCAATGAATAATCAGTATGTAATAAAAACCCATATGCTTCTGAGTTTTTGTTGCCTCTGACAGGCAGTCATTTTCTCCTTCTTTCTCCGATCTTCACCTGGTAACTCCATAGACACCTGAAGGATGTCAGGATGGTGCATTGATTCACAGTATCCCGTCTCCCATTAGTTGAGGGTTGCTGCAGGTGGCAGTAACGCCCTCACCCTTGCAGGCTTCCCTGGCACAAGGCTGAGCAAGCTTCCTTGGCTTCAGCGAAAGCCCCGAGACAGAAGAATGGAGCCATGCACAGCTGAGTTTGTTAGAACTTCGTCAGTGTCTGCTTCTGAGTTTTTAATAAAAGTCAGTTAACATCTCACCAAGTCAAACTATCTATTCACATTTAACTTACTGCAATTGAGACTTGTCTTTCCTATTCCTGTCTTTGTGTCATTCCTATAGATAGATAGATAGATAGATAGATAGATAGATAGATAGATAGATAGATAGATAGATAGATATAGATAGATATATAAAACCCTAATATGCAAATAGATTGAATGGCAGAACAACCGGAAAACCGAACAACTGGTCGCTATGATGTGTGCTGACCACCAGGAGGCATCCGCGGAACATGGTGGGCGTCAACAGTAGGCAGAGCATGGAACATGGTGGGCATCGGCTGCGGAAGGATGGTGGAGCAGGTGAGCAGGGGTGCCAGACCAAGGCGGGGCGCTGTTCGCTGTCATCGGGACAAGCCTCTGGTGGTTACTGAAAATTCTTTGCTCCTGCTCACTGCAGTTCCACCTGGCAGTTGCACCCACAGCCAGCACCAGAGCCGCCACTCGCACCCACTCCTGGTGCCTGTTGCTGGCCCCAATTGCCCCTGAGGGCTTCTCCACCTCCCTCTACTCCTGAGGGGCGATCAGGGCAGCAGCTACTGCTTGCACCTGCTGATGGCATTGGCCCCACTCACACCCGCTGCTGGTGCCGGCCCCAATCACTCTGTGCTGTCAGCACGTGGGAGCAGGGCTGCCGGTGGGGGCACGGAGGATGGGCCAAGACCTGCCCCTGTGCCCACCACAGCCTCGTGGCCCACAGTTCCTTTCAATGTGCACAAGTTCATGCACTGGGCCCCTAGTATATTTATACAAAGGAAACAACAAATTTCCAGAATAGGGCATATGAAATTATTTAACATCTAGATACAAATAATAAAACCAACTTCAGGATGTCCTGTTCATGGTCTATGCTACAGAGTCCTTTGAAGTTCCTAAATCGGTTTTTACCAGCTTAGCTACCCACATCAATTTTGGACCACCTGCAGTTCTGATAAGCTTGGATTTTATGCTTTCCATCAAGCCATTACCAAGTCAAATGAACATAAGGAAACCTCTCTCACACTTCTAGAGACTTCTTCCCAGATTAACCTTGATCCACTCTGCAATATTCTTTGGTAGCCACTTGTAATCAGTTGCAATTTACCTACCATCACATTGCCATTTCCACATACTATTCACAACAATGTCAGGGAATGAGTATATGTACTGCCTTACTGAATTGCAAAACCATTTTGACCATCATTCTCCTATTCTGTCAATCTTAAGTCTAGTTAAAGGGTTTCTTTGGAATATCACTCTTTCTGAATCAATGTTTTTCATACTACAATTCTGCATACTATAGAAACTACACAAGATTTTAAAAAAACAAATGAAATATCTGCTAAGGTTCTAACTCAATTCAACATTTAAAAACTATTACTTCATGTCAACATTCTTAATAAATTGGCACTGTACTAAGAGAGAAAACAGAACTCATTCTAAATAATTAGTGCTTAGCCAAGAAGGCCAGATAACCAAGAAAACACTTCTATTGAACTCATATCCAATGATCTTTACTGAGAGCTTGATTTAGCCTATAACATTGGAAAGGATACAGGCCTCAAAAAATAAATGGAAAGAAATCTTGGTACCATAAAAAGAGAATTTTAGCATAAACAAAACTAAGTTATTGCAGTTGTTAAAAATTAGGTTATTGTCAATTGCATCAACTTAAGTCACAGCTCCTCCAAGACTCAGGTTTGTCCAGTAAGAATAACTATAGCTGAAGGTTAAATAAGCTCATGTACGTAAGGCATTTTTACATCAGAAAGCACAATACAAATTTAAGACATTATGAAATATGTTTTACATATACTTTTAATATTAGCAGATTTCAAGCATTTATCCTTGAACAAATCCTAAAAATACTCTAAAGGAGCTATAAAATACACAACATATTATAGAATGTAGAATATAGCAGTTCCCTAGTACACTCAATGCTACTATAGCTATTTTGCATAGAATCTCTTAGGTATATAGTGTCCAAGTTTTCTCTGAACAGAATGGCATTATAAATGCTCCCTTCTGTATCCACCTCAACCTGTACCTAGATCACAGTTAATTTTGTCTGATGACAGAGAGAAAAAGAGAGAGAGAGGTGGGAGGGAGGGGTAAAGAGGGATGGAGGGAGGGAAGAAGAGGGAGGGAGGCAGGAAAGAAGAATGAAAGGGATGAGGAAGGGGGAGAGAAGAGGGGGAAAGGGAAAAAGAGTGGGGAGAAAATAAGAGAGAAAGGGGAGAGGAGCAAGCTAGTCCAGCGGTTCTCAACCTGTGGGTCGCGGCTCCTTTGGGGGTCGAACGACCCTTTCACAGGGGTCGCCCAAGACCATCGGAAAACACATATATAATTACATATTGTTTTTGTGATTAATCACTATGCTTTAATTATGTTCCATTTGTAACAATGAAATTGGGGGTCACCACAACATGAGGCACTGTATGAAAGGGTCGTGGCATTAGGAAGGTTGAGAACCACTGAGCTAGAGGCAATCCTCATGAACCCACTTGGTCCTTGCTCTGCATGCTCTGAGCTTCTGCCCCACAGTAGTAAAAAGAATGACTGGTACGCCTGGCCTCTCTTCAGTCCCAGCTGCCTAACAGTAGTATTGTGTATTATTAAAATATATCATATAACTGAGCAAGATAATACTTAAAAGTCATGTGTTTATAAATCATTGTCATCGAGATATTCTCAAAATCACTGTCTCATGCATTCTATTAATTAAGCCACACTGACCTCATTTTACCTCTCAGAGAAGGAAATGCAAAAATAGAAGGGGAAAAAAATCATATAGTGAACTTAGGTCATTTTTATTCTCGGCATTTTAATCAAGGAGTTATTATTGTAGCAAGGAGCTTAGGGTATTTTTTATTCCTTTTTAAATAAAATAGTACTGCTAGAAATACTATATTATCAGAGGAAAAACTATCAGAACTATTAGATATATCTTCATTACAGTTAGCTAAAAGAGGAAACAGTACATTTCAAAATTTTGGCAGATTCAGCCTCATCAAAATTTTCAAAAGCTGCTAACCTCCAGCTTTTGGACATCTGGGTAAATATTTTGACATCTGAAACCAAACCCTCAATTTTTCTTAATTATTTTACTTTGATGCATGGTTTCCAACTTACAGAAATGTTTGCTGAAATAATGTACTATAAATTGTTTTAAAATACTGCATATGTGCTTCTTTTAAAAGTCATGATCATAAAGTAACTCTTCAAAGTCTCCCCAGAGTTTCAGAAATGATATGCATATAAACATTAAGGCTCTCTGAAGAGAATAATTTGAGTTGCATTAAAATACAACTGTTTTCCAAAGTCCCCTGAAGTATATATGTCTGGCCACTATGGTCTTAATTAAAATACGGGTGACATAGCAATCCCGTCTGTATTTTAAGCAAGGAGAAATTTCACTATATAATAAGTTACCTGAGATAGGATGTGGGTAAAGAAAATATGAGGCTGGAGACGCCACTGACATGAAAGAAAAAATCTATACACTTCACTACTTTACAAGCCCTGTTCAAATAGTTACAAAGTCCCTTAAAAAAAAAAAAAAGTATCAGCTGCCTTCCATAAAGTTCCAAGATGAGCCAGTGCTCAAGAAACCTTTCTCTGCAGGGAAGGAATCTGATTTGAAGACACTTTTTCAATTGGTTAAAAGTTTGCCTCTTGGAGAGATTTTGGGAATCAGTTTGCAGGATGTCTAGTGCTGGCAAGTTCTCTCAGAAACGAACGAACAATGAACAGCCCGTCCTGCTCTTTGCGGGGGAGACAGGCAAACCCCTCCACCCAACTCCAACTCCGGGAGTGGAAAGTGAACTTGCCCCAAACTTCGCCCCTCGCGCCCCAGAGCGCACTCCCCGGGGGCAGAGGGAGAAGGCGGTCCCGGGCCAGCAGCTGTCTGCGACCGGCGAGGAGCCCTGGACCGGCCCGACAAAGGATGGAACCCACAGCCCGTGCCTCGACTGTACCTCTTTGCTGATGCGCCGGTGGCAGCTGCCGCCGCTGCGCCTGGCCGCCCCCGAGGCCCCCGCTGAGCAGCAGGACCAGGAGGACCCCGGCGGCTGCTGGCATTGCGGTGACCCCGAGCGGATCCACTTCTCAGGAGCCGGAGGAGTCTCTGCTGCTCGGTCCCCTGCCCTGGCGTGTGAGCCGTGAGCTGCAGCTGCCGGGAGAGGAGGAGACGGCCCCCGCCGGCCGCGGCCCAGCCCCTGCGCGGAGGGTGGGGGGAGAAAGAGGACACTCCCCCCCTCCCCCTGCGCGCGCCCTCGCTCCCCAGACGGCCAGGCACAGGCCCTTAAAGGGTCCCGGGTGAAAAGGTCTTTCCTAGAGCGGTCTTGCCCTGTGAGAAGGGGTCCTTCCTCGCTGGCTCTGCTAGCTGAACTTCTGGGGTAAAGAAAGGCATGGATGTGGAAGGACTCCGTGATCTGTGAGATCCCTGCACAGGGAAAGCGTGCTTTGTGGGAAGTCTGCACAGCTAGGAACTTGACCGAGGCCGGGCAGATGTGGTTCCTGAGAAAGGCCTGGCCAGCTGTGTGCATGCACTCTGTATCCAGGTGACAAAGCCCAGACAGCATCTTACTTGAGGGCAGAAGGTAGTCCCTGGTTCCCTGCAAATCAGGCCAGGGGACTACTGCTTTGCAGAATGCTGGCCAGCCGCGTAGCAAAGTGGGGACAAAATGGAGTAAGTCCCCTTGCTCCACCTCAAAGCTCATGACCAATATACAGGTTAAAGTGAAGGTGCTCAGCTCAATCACCAGGTATTTAAAGAAAATAAAAAGGCCTTTACAGGTGTTTCCTTTCAGACTCAAACTTTTCTCTCTTCCAATCCCGATTTCTTCCCTTTAGTCAATATTAATTTTTGCAAGTAGCTTTTGCCACTCCAGGTGCAGGTGACACTCCTTCCTAGTTGTTTGTTCGTTATGTCTGAGATTCACAGAGGGTTTGAAAATGCACCTTACTGGGTTTTTATGAGACTTGCAGGCTGTCTTTTCGGTTTACTCCGTGATTGACAGGACCAGTGGCATTAGTGTACTGTGAAGTCAGGGTGCTAGTTGTGTCACAAAGGGTGGGACAATCCCACACCATACATTGTCCTGCAGGGACGTCTGAATGGGCCACTGGGCATGCATTTATATTTAAAAAACAACAACAACACGTGCATTATATTTAAGCCTAATTTAAGTATATTTTGCACATAAAATTTTTTGCTTTCTAGGATGGATCTACCATATACAGTGAGAAAATAATATACTTGCTTTTTAACATTACCAAGTTTTGTTTGCCATTTCAGAAAGTCACGTCACTAATAACAACTCTGCCCATGGTATTGTCTCCAGGACACAATTAATACCCCATCTGTTACATTAATGGTGACCCTGGGAATAGGTTTGGGCTTCTATTTCATTTCACCTACTAAAGTTGTGTTACTCAAGTATTTACATATTGAAATACATATTGTTTTGTATGGGTGATTTATTTACTTTTTTATTTATACTTAAAACATCATATTGATTTTTAAAATATTATATTGAAGTTAGGTAATTATCTAAAACTAGGGGCCCGGTGCACGAAATTCGTGCACTGGGTGTGTGTGGGGAGGGGAGTGTCCCTCAGCCCAGCCTGCCCCCTCTCACATACTGGGAGCCCTCAGGCGTTGACCCCCATCACCCTCCAATCGCAGGATCGGCCCCTTGCCCAGGCCTGATGCCTCGGCCAGAGGCGTAGACCCCCATCACCCTCCGATCGCCTGATCGGCCTCTTGTCCAGGCCTGACGCCTCCACCAGAGGTGTCAGGCTTGGACAGGGGACCCCCATCTTCCCCCGATCACTGGCTCTGGCCCCCGCCCAGGCCTGAGGCCTCTGGCCCAGGAATCATGCCTGGGCAGGGGACCCCCATCTCCCTCTGATCGCTTGCTCCACCCCCCGCCCAAGCCTGACGCCTCTGACCCAGGCTTCAGGCCTGGGCAAGGGGACCATCATATCCCCCCAATCCCTGGCTCAGCCCCCCTGCCCAGGCCTGATGCCTCGGCCAGAGGAGTTGACCCTCATCACCCTCCGATCACCAATCACCGGTTCGGCCCCTTCACCAGGCCTGAGGCCTCCGGCAGAGGTGTCAGGCCTGGGCAGGGGACCCCCAGCTCCCCGTGGTTGCAGGCTCCGCCCCTGCCCAGGCCTAACGCCTCTGGCCTAGGTGTCCGGCCCGGGCAGCGGGGACCCGCAGCTGCAGTGGCCCCGCGATTGTGGGCTCCGCTTTAGGCCCAGGCAAGGGACCCCTAGCTCCCATGACTGCCAGCTTCGACCGTGCCCAGCTCCCATCGCTGGCTCCACCCCTACTTCCTGCTATCACTGGCCAGGGCGGCAAAGGCGCCTGATTCTCCGATCATGGCTGGGGGGCAGGGCAAAGGCGGCCCCAGAGCCGCCTTTGCCCTGCCCCCCAGCTCTTAGCTCCCCGCTGGGTTTCCGATCACTGTCAGTGGCAGGGGGCTTCTTCCTGCTTTCCCTTTCGCCTCCCTGCATTGTGCCTACATATGCAAATTAACTGCCATCTTGTTGGCAGTTAACTGCCAATCTTAGTTGGCAGTTAACTGCCAATCATAGTTGGCAGTTAATTTGCATATAGCCCTGATTAGCCAATGAAAAGGGTATCGTCGTACGCCAATTACCATTTTTCTCTTTTATTAGATAGGATACCTCCTTTATTTTATTGAAACAAAATTTATTGTAGGATTGATTGAGAATCACTGACAAAATGCTGCTGAAGTGATTAAATATACCTCAATAGTATCCATCTTCCTTAGTTCTGTTAATGCTAGTACTAGGAAAACTTATAATCATTTCTTTTCCTTTATTGTAGAAATTGCCAAATAAAACCTGGCCCGGGTCTCAAGACTAAGATATAATCTCTACTGTCAACTCTACTTATTAGGTTCAACACAGGGGAAAACCACAAATTTGTTTAACCAAAAGTAAGATACAGAATCAGTATTATCAGAGCTATATATATATTTTTTTCAAATAAACCTAATGGAGGTACAATATACACAAAACAAATGCATTCATTTGATGTGTTTCAAAAATGTAAACTCCCATTTGACAATTACCCCCAATTAATAGATAATCTAGCCCTAGCCCATTTGGCTTAGTGGATAGAGCCTCGGCCTTCAGAATGAAAGGTCCCAGATTCAATTCCAGTCAAGGGCACATGCCTGGGTTGTGGGCTCAATTCCCAGTAGGAGGCAGCTGATCAGTAATTCTCTCTCATCATTGATGTTTCTTCTCATCTCTGATGTTTCTATCTCTCTCTTCCTCACCCTTCCTCTCTGAAATCAATTTAAAAAAATAATATAGTCTATTTTTATCATCCCTCCAAAGTTTCTTTGTAATAATTCCCTCAAACTCCACCCCTTGAAACAGGCAACTACTGATCTGATTTCTGTCACTATAGATTATTTTAGTTATTCATACATTTCATATAAGTGGAATAATAAAATAATTTTTGTGTCTGGTTTCTTTCACTCAGCTCAGTTCTTTGAGGGTATAGCCAAGTTGTTGCTTTATATCAGTAGCTTATTCCTTTTCACTGCTGAATAGTGTGGATATATCACAATTTGTTTATACATTTACCTAATGAAGTACATTTGTATTGTTCTAGTTTTGAGCCATTAAAAATAAAGCTGCTATGAATATGAATATTTGAATACAGTGTGTGTGGACATATATGTATGCCGGGAGCCGGTCCATGCTTGCTGTTTCAAGGGACCTGGCATATATGGCATACTGTTCTTAATATGTTTGCTCACCTTCTTGGCGCTGTGTTTTAACCAAGGTCACCTCTCGGAGAAAGGTTGTTTCCCCAGGTAGGGATTTTCCCCTGAAGTTAGGGAGGGAATAAAACCTCTCAACTAAGTGCCAGGCGGGTAATTAATCACTTTAACTACGAACAATCATGCTTAAGCTACATAATTTTTACTCCCTGGAATGGAGATAAGAAACGCCCTAACCTTTGTAATAGAGATTGATAGGATTGAATCAACTGGTATAAATACAGATGTAACAAAACAGCAAGAGACAGAACTTAGAACACAGAGCTTAGAAGTCAGAACTCAGAAGACAGGACCAAGAGAGACAGAACCTACAGGGAACCAGGAGATGGAGGAGCTTCGCTGGAGAGAACATGGCAAGGGATCCTGGACTGAACCTGACTGCAGAGGTTGGCAAGATAGCCTGACTAGAACCTGGTGACTTGCCGGGAGCCGGTCCATCCTTGCTGTTTCAAGGGACCTGGCATATATGGCATACGGTTCTTAATATGTTTGCTCACCTTCTTGGCGCTGTGTTTTAACCAAGGTCACCTCTCCGAGAAAGGTTGAATCCGCAGGTAGGGATTTTCCCCTGAAGTTAGGGAGGGAATAAAACCCCTCAACTAAGTGCCAGGCGGGTAATTAATCCCTTTAACTACAAACAATCATGCTTAAACTACATAATCTTTTCTCCCTGGAATGGAGATAAGAAACGCCCTAACCTTTGTAATAGAGATTGATAGGATTGAATCAACTGGTATAAATACAGTTGTAACAAGACAGAAACACTCAGAACTCAGGAGACAGAATTCAGAAGACAGAACCTACACGGAGCCTAGAGACAGAAGAACTTCGCTGGCGAGAGCATGCCAGAGGATCCTGGACTGGGACTGGCCTCGGAGCCTAGAGACAGAGCCTAGCGGGAGAACATGGCAAGGGATCCTGGACTGAACCTGACTACAGAGATTGGCAGGAGAACCTGACTGGAACCTGGACACTGAACCTGACTGGAGAGCCTGGACAGAACCTGGCTGGAGAACCTAGCGAGGGAACATGGCTACAGAACCTCGCTGGAGATCCGAAGCAGAACCTCTCGGGAGATCCAGACCTGAACCTGGCTGGAGACCCTGACAAGAGAACCTGGCTATGATGATCACCTGAATGCTGCCTCCGTGTCATTCCTTCTTCGCCGACTCCGTCCACACCTTTGGGGACCCCTGGACCCGCTGGGGTTGGACCCCGGCATATGGCGCCCGAACAGGGTTCCCCTAGGTAAGTGCCCCGCACTCGGGACGGATAGGACTCCACCGTAGGAAGAGGGTGGATAGTCTTCGCCGACTCCGTCCACACCTTTGGGAATCCCTGGAACAGGATTCCCATAGGTAAGCCCCCCCCCCCCTTGAGAACCCCCACATTCGGGACGGATAGGACTCCACCAGGGTGCTACAGACCCCCCTATAGAGGATAAGTAGGGTAAGAAGGTGGATAGTACAGAACTTAGATTGAGAAGATGTGCCATACTGAGTCCAAAGAAAGAAGACTCTGTATTGATTCTTAGATTGAGAAGATGTGCCATACTGAGTCCAAAGAAAGAAGACTCTGTATTGATCTTTAGATTAAGAAGATGTGCCATACTGAGTCTAAAGAAAAAAGACTCCGTATTGATCTTTTAACATATATGCTTGTTAGCAGAGGAATTAAGGTTACTCCCAGTCAGACAGAACATTTTATACAAGAAATACGTCCATGCTTTTCTGAGGAAGGAAAGGTGCCGGAAAGGTAAATGTAGAGGCATGGGAGAAGGTAGGCCCAAGGAGCCTTATCCTTAACCCCACTGCAGCCTTTCCACCCCGGGAAAGTGCAGGATTGGCAAGCTCTCCCTGGGGTGATAGATCAGGACTCAGGTAATAGCAGAAAGCGCCAATCCTACTCTTAAAATGGATACAAGAGAGCGTTTCAGGTTTTTCTTTTTAATGCTTGCTTTTAAAAAATAAAAAAGGGGGAATTTGCCGGGAGCCGGTCCATCCTTGCTGTTTCAAGGGACCTGGCATATATGGCATACGGTTCTTAATATGTTTGCTCACCTTCTTGGCGCTGTGTTTTAACCAAGGTCACCTCTCCGAGAAAGGTTGAATCCGCAGGTAGGGATTTTCCCCTGAAGTTAGGGAGGGAATAAAACCCCTCAACTAAGTGCCAGGCGGGTAATTAATCCCTTTAACTACAAACAATCATGCTTAAACTACATAATCTTTTCTCCCTGGAATGGAGATAAGAAACGCCCTAACCTTTGTAATAGAGATTGATAGGATTGAATCAACTGGTATAAATACAGTTGTAACAAGACAGAAACACTCAGAACTCAGGAGACAGAATTCAGAAGACAGAACCTACACGGAGCCTAGAGACAGAAGAACT
The DNA here is from genome assembly GCF_963259705.1 of Myotis daubentonii. Classification (NCBI taxonomy): domain Eukaryota; kingdom Metazoa; phylum Chordata; class Mammalia; order Chiroptera; family Vespertilionidae; genus Myotis; species Myotis daubentonii. The sequence goes on along the minus strand of NC_081845.1, from coordinate 19,378,531 downwards.
TCGCTGGCGAGAGCATGCCAGAGGATCCTGGACTGGGACTGGCCTCGGAGCCTAGAGACAGAGCCTAGCGGGAGAACATGGCAAGGGATCCTGGACTGAACCTGACTACAGAGATTGGCAGGAGAACCTGACTGGAACCTGGACACTGAACCTGACTGGAGAGCCTGGACAGAACCTGGCTGGAGAACCTAGCGAGGGAACATGGCTACAGAACCTCGCTGGAGATCCGAAGCAGAACCTCTCGGGAGATCCAGACCTGAACCTGGCTGGAGACCCTGACAAGAGAACCTGGCTATGATGATCACCTGAATGCTGCCTCCGTGTCATTCCTTCTTCGCCGACTCCGTCCACACCTTTGGGGACCCCTGGACCCGCTGGGGTTGGACCCCGGCAGTGACTGAACCTGGCTGGAGAACCTAGCAAGAGAACATGGACACAGAACCTCTCTGGAGATCCAGACCAGAACTTGGCTGGAGATCCAGGCTAGAGATCCTGGCTAGGCTGCTGATCAACTGAACACTGTCTCCTTGTCCTTCCTTCTTCGCCGACTCCGTCCACACCTTTGGGGACCCCTGGACCTGCTGGGGTTGGACCCCGGCATATGTATAGTCCTCTATTCCTAAGAATGATATTGGGTTGTTTGGTGGGTACATAATTATCAGGAACTGTTTTTTCAATATGGCTATTATCATTTTAAATTCCCTCAGTTATATGAGAATTCCAGATGCTTCACATTTTTACCAACACCTAACATTATTTAATTTTAGCAACTCTAGTGGTTGCATAGCGGTATCTCACTGGTATTGTCATTTGCATTTGTCCAAAGATGCTGAAAATGTTTTCATAGGCTTATTGGGTGTGTCTATTACTTCTTTTGTGAAATATGTGCTCAGATGTTTTCCTCTTTTCCTAATTGTTTTATTTGTTGTAAGTTGGAAGGTTTAAATGTATCCATTATAAAGGAAAGTCCTTTGTGAAATATACTTATATAGCGCATACTGTTCTCAGTTTGGGGCTTCAGTCCTCAGTTTCTTGACAGCTGTTGGAGGAGGTCATGGAGAGGACCTGACCGCAGGTTGACCTGTGGGCCAGACCCCTCCCCACGCTCTCCCTGGCCCTTCCCCGGACTAGAAGCTGCTTCCAGGGCAAAGCCTTGAGACAGGAGTGTGTTGTTGAAATCATCTGGACAGCATTTGTGACTGAACCCAGGGAAGGCATTGATATACTAGTGAACTTAAGATTCTCTGCATGGGCAGGTACAGAGATGAGCTTGTCCTGTGGCCACACGTGACAAGCCTGTTAGGTAAATGTCCTTGCTTAGCAAACCTGCCATCTACCAAAACGGGGTGGTCTACCTTTTTCTCTAGTCTCTCCTAGCCCTCCATGTGCAGGGCTATGATCAGTTCTTATTCTGTTCATTTTTAAAATTCTTTTTCTCTCTGTGCTTTAGTCTGTTTAGTTTCCATTGATGTCTATATGTTTATTAGTTCACTTGGACTACTACAACAATTTACCATAGACTAGGTCACTAATCCTATATAATAAAGAACTAATATACGAATAGTCATCACGCCCTCCGGCTGGGGCCGGGGGACCTGAGGTCGGGCCGGGGGATCTGAGGCTGCACCAGGAGACCTGAGGCCACGCCCCCCGCTCAACAGGACTTGACGGGGTCCGGGCCAGCCAGGTCTAGGTCTCGCGCAATTTTGAGGCATGTGCAGGTGGGCAGGGACTTGACTGGGTCCCATGGCGCTCCCCAGACTCTGACAGGAGGGAGATTTTCATATACATTTTATTAATTTTCTTTCATCTCTGACACTTCTATTATAGAGAAAGGGCAAATAGCAATATTAAAATATTTCCTCTAATTAATTCCCTTTTAATGTGCTAGAATTTCGTGCACCAGGCCACTAGTCCTATATAATAAAAGCCTAATATGCTAAGTGTCTGGTTGTCCAGTCATCCGTTCAACCAATCAAAGCGTAATATATTAATGATATGCTAAGGCCGCTCACCTGCTTGCTATGACATGCACTGACCACCAGGGGGCAGACACTCCAACTGATAGGTTAGCTTGCTGCTGGGGTCCGGCCAATCGGGACTGAGCAAGAGGGGCCAGACACGCCCTAGAGCCCTCCCGCGGCCCTTCCCCTGCTGGCCAACCTCCCGAGTCCCTTCCCAAACCCGATCATGCACCGGTGGGGTCCTTTGGCCTGGCCTGCACCCTCTCACAATCTGGGACCCCTTGGAGGATGTCGGAGAGCCGGTTTCTGCCCGATCCCGCAGGCCAGGCCGAGGGACTCCACTGGTACAAGAATTTGTGCACCGGACCCTAGTAAACAATATAAATTACTTCTCACAGTTCTGGAGGCTAAAATTCTGAAATCCAGGTACTGGCAGATTCAATGGCTGTTGGGAATTCACTTCCTCAAGCATGGATTGCCTTCCTCTCACTGTGCCCTTACATGATGGAAAGGCACGAGTTCTCTAAGGTCACTTTTGTAAGGGTACTAATCCCATTCAAGAGGGGTTTGCCCCAAGCACCTCCCAAAGGTCCCACCTCCAAGTACCGTCGCCTTAGGGATTAGGTTTCAACATATGAATTTGGGGAGGCGGGGAGTGGCATAAACATTTAGCCTGTAGCACCATGTGTATTTATCTTTCCTTCTGGAGCGTCTAATCTGCCTTCCAGCCCATTCAGTAAATTTTTTATTTTTTATATTTCATTTCCTCAGTCTAGAAATTCTATTACTTTTAATTTTTATGGTTTCCTTTTTTCTTCTCATATTCAACTTTAACCGTAACTCTTATAAAATATTTAAATGTTTTGAAGTTCTTACCTGCTTATTCAAACATTTTGTCATTTCTGGTTCTGTTTCTATTGACATATTTTATTCTGAATAGTGGTCATATTTTTCTACTCATTTGTGTACCTAGCACTTATTTACTGAATATTAAATATTATAAATTTTCTGTGTTGAGTGTCTATGTCTCTGTTATCCTCCTTTCAAGTATGATGATCTTGTTGTTTGGATTAGCATGATCCTTTCAGTATTAGTTTTTAAGCTCTGTTAGGGTATAATTAGAGTAGCCTTTACTCTGGGTCTAGTTTAACTCTCCTAATTAAGAATGACTTACATAATTAATGACTCCTCCAGGATTATAGTATAATAATAATATTAATAATAATAATATCTTTTCACTGTGGCTGGTTGAAAATGACATATCTCCCAGTCCTTTCATTCAATTTCAACTTCCTCATACTTTTTTTTTTGGCATGGTTTCATAAAGTTTCAACTTTCTTATAAGAAGTTTGATATTCAGTCACAAATACAAGGGGACCCCCACATAGATTCCTGGAGCTTGTCCATCATAACTACCCTCTTCCAGTACCGTCCTGCATAAATTTAAGTTGCCTCCCAAACCCATTTCCACCTCTGCAGCTAACAAGAACTGCTGTATTCTGCTTGGGGTTTTCTCCTTGCACTGAGTTTATAAGCTGTCTTCAGGCAGAAAGTTGGATAAATCTCTAGGCTAATCTAGTGTGTTTCTGTTTTTATAAGGCATACAATTTTGTACAGCCTATTATCCAATATCTTAAAACAGCATTTTTATATGTTTTTGCAGTGTTCTAGTAGTTTATATGTATATTTTTTAAAAACCCAGTGCCAATTAGTTCTACACGGCTGGTAGTAAAAGTCTCAAAGTTACACATTTTAAATAACAATAAAAAACACTAGATGCAGATACAGTGATAATTTATCTTAATGATTTAAGAACTGTAATAAGCTAGAGCAGTTTTGAGAATCATAGGCTGAAACTATTCTATTACTTTTCACATTAACAATGTCACCTTTGAAATGGATCACAGTGTTTAAAAAACATTTCCAATTATATTTTAACTCCTTGCAAGTGGTACTTTAAGGAAATAAGAGATCAAGAACAGGAATAATAATTAACCCAATTAATATTTTTACAAACCTATAAAATTATGTCAGATTAATTTATTATTGACATTATTAATAGTGATGATGTCATAGCACTACTTAATAAGATAGGGACATAATTACTAAAATACATTCTCTAAGTAATTAATCACAAAATTTTAGATTGGCAATAAATATGCAAAATTTTTATTTAAAATATTATTAAAGGTTAGAAAATTAAAAATTTTATTTACAAGGTAGGAAATGCCCCCCCCCAAAAGAGTGTCTTGTCTTTATATAAAAAGTGTATGTAATTTAAAAAAACTGACATTGTAAAAAGAGCAAAAACTTTGAAGCATTGTTTCATATTTTACCTTATGAGAAAAATAATTACTTTATATTATTAAACTTTATAAAAATGTACTAGTTTTTAAAAACTTCCAATATATTATAGAGTGCATTTAATATAGAAATCTGTTAAAAATAAACTACATGGTCAATACATAATTTTAATGTCAATTATGTGTAATTTTTATTTTATTTTTTAAAAATATATTTTCTTGATTTTTTACAGAGAGGAAGGGAGAAGAAGAGAGAGAATCATTGATCGGCTGCCTCCTGCACACCCCCTATTGGGGATGTGCCTACAACCAAGGTACATGCACTTGACCAGAATCAAATTTGGGACCCTTCAGTCCGCAGGCCGATACTCTAGCCGCCGAGCCAAACCGGTTAGGGCTGTAAGTTTTTAATTATTTTTTATTTAGTGAGGAAAATATATTAAAATGTAAGTTCCTGAATACTTTCACACAAAAACATATAATCTTTGGAAGAGTAAATGACATGAGAGAAAACCCCACAGACTAATCACAAAATACAATTAGTTTAAATGGAATTTCTATAACTCTACCTAGAAAAGGGTAGTGTTTAACTGTTAAGATTTTAAAATATATAAAAATTAAAAATAGAATGTAAAATAAAGACAAAAGAAACATGAAAAGTAGAAATATACAACTTAATACATGGGGAAAATGAATTAAAATTATATATGAATAATAAATATAATGTAGAAAAATTTATGGGTTTTTTAAACTCTATCTCTAAAGAAAATTATTTTTTCCATGCATAATTTAAAACCAAATATAAATTTTAAGATTTTGACCTAATATGGTACACTCAGTTCTATTCAAAAATTCATTTAAAGTTTATTAAAAGTAGTTCTACAATTCTTTTTTTAGGTTGAGGAAATTGATGTCTATCTTATACTTAAGACACTGAACATTTTTAAGATGAGCAGTAATATGATCACGTCTCTGTTTTTTATAACAATACTATCAGTAAAAAGGATTGATTGGAAAAGATGAGTAAGGAAAGTAGAATCAAATGAACCTAGTAAAAGAGCATTGTGTCATTTACTCATTCAACACATGATAGAGTGCCTGCTATGAGCTAGAAACTAGACACTGTGGCTACTATAAAAAAAAAAAAAAAAGTAGACAAAGTCCTGCTTCATAGCACTTATATTCCAGTGGAGAAACAAATAATAAAGTAATAAAATTTTAAGTGAGTCATTAGAAATGGTTATAACACTTATGAAGGAAACGAACAAGGTGATATCACAGTAATTGCAAGGTGAAGGCTCTATAAATAGGGTGTCAGGAAACTCTGTCTGAGGAGGTGACACTTAAGCTGAGATATGACAGAGCACAGGACTCCAGTGAATGCAGGGTCATACAGAGGAGAGAAAATATTTTGGAGATCCTTGAGAGAGTGAATTAATGAGACTTGCTAACCAACCGGATACGGGGATTTAAGGATTATTCTAAAGTTTCAGGTTAGAGCAACTGGCTGTCTGGCAGTATTAATAACTGAGGTAGGAAATACAGGAAGACCGCCAGGTCTGAGTTAGATATGTTGAGGTAATTGACATGGGAGATGTTCAGTTGGTTATTTCTAGTTCTTTTGAAGGTATGCATGGCAATCATTCCATGAACAGATGAGAGTCAAGGAAATAGATTTCTCTATTGAGGAATAGGTGTAAAGGAAATAAGAAGAAGACATAGCTAGCCTAGAAACAAGTGGAAGTATACAAAGTAATATCCTCATTTCACCATAAATTAGTGCAAATACTCAGTCTTTCATTTATTCAACTCATATTTATTGAGGGCCTACTATGTATTCAGCATTGTTCTGGGTGCTGAGGATACAGCTGTCAACAAAACGAGCAAAGATCTGTTTCCCTATAGGTTTCAAACTTTTATTCAGGGGAAGGATAAAAGATAAAAATAATAACCATAATGATCAAATGAATTATATGTTAGATAATAAATGCAATAATAAATGCCGTGCTCAAGGAGATGTAGGGTTGGGGCTGGAAGTGAGTGAGTGCCTGGGGTAAGCCTCTGTGAAAATGTGACATTTAAAGTGATATTTGATTTGAGAGGGAAGATGGGAGGGAAGAGATCAACCAAAGAACTTGTATGCATATATGCATAACCCATGGACACAGACAATAGGGTGGTGAAGGCCTGGGGGGGGGGGTGGCAGGCTAGAAGAGGTCAATGGGGGAAAAGGGACATATGCAATACTTTCAACAATAAAAAGTTAAAATAAGAAATAAAGTGAGATTTGTCTTATCCCTGTGTCTCTAGAAAACAGACTCTGAAGAAAACATGTTTTTGCTAACATTTTACTGGGAAGTCATATCCCAGGGAAACAGGAACACCGGGAAAGTGGAGCAAAGCACGGGCAGTGTTTTTGAGCTGGACACAGCTTCATGGCCAATGGATTTCAGGGCCATGCAAGGCAGTTTCAGAGAGGTCACACGAAGCTACTCTACCTCCAAAAGGAAGAAAAAGAAAAAAAAGAACTTATCCATTCATTCCCATCCTCTTTTAATCAATGTTTGCCATTTAGGAATTAGCCCCTCACACTTGCAAGGTACACATGTGCGGGTGCTTAGTAAAATGGAGAGCTGTGCCCATATCTTGTAGGTCGGTGGTAACGTGGAAGCTCAAAACAGGAGGCAAGAGGGAGGTTGCACCCAGACATTAAAGAGGGGTCAGGAGCAGCAGACACAGTGGAAACGCCAATCTAAAGCAGAAGCAGCTGTCAAAGCTGTAACCCGGCTCCAGGCCTACGGGACAGAGCAAGCCACTACTCGAGTTAGAAAGCAGAGCATGTGCAAGATCTGGGGTAGTGTATAAACTGAGGCCAATGCACACTTGAAGACAGTGACGGACAGAGGAAGAAGTAGGCACAGCGGTAAGAGACAGGTTGGGGGTAATGAGGTCAGATCATTTTTTCAATATGATGAGGAAAACAGAAAAGTAGGCTAGAATAACAAGGTGGTAAAGGGTGGTTAATCAGTGGCAGTGAGCAAGGGGTGTGTTGGGCATGGGAGGGTGAGAGAGAGAGATGGCTAGGGTTGGAAGAAGAGCATTATTTTCCTTGTCTGAGTTCAGAAGCATTTCAAGATAGATAAAGAAGTCGGGCAGAGGAGACGCAGCAGGTCCTCAAATAACGTCATTTTGTCCAATGTCATTTCATTATACCATTGATGAGATGCCATAGGAACTTAACTCTGTTTATACACTTATCCTGTGGTAAAATTGGTTTTGTTAGACCTTGCTTCCAAGAACCTATCAACAATATTAAATGAAGACTTACTTATATGACAGTACTGTTGGAGAATATCACCTATTACTACATTATGGTGTATCCATGGGAATCTCTCAGTTCTCAAACCCAAAGTTAGATATTTATCCACCTACTTATAAGTACTAGCATCCTCACAGAGCCCACCCAAGCAAAACTTACTTATGGGGTGGAGAACACGAGCAGCAGGCAAATACCTAAAATAGAAAAAAGCCTTAGCTTCATACGCCCAGTTCATCCTCCCAAAATTATCACCCCGATCATCCACTCCTCCTCCCATGGAGAAGAGAGAGAGAGGTGGGAGTGTTAACCCATGTCCCTCACATGGGGACAAGAAGACAAGAGAAAGGAGAGGGGCCCACCCCATTCTTACAGAGAGAAGACGAGAAAGTAGATATTTAAAAGCCTTTAGGGTCAGTCTACCACCGAAGAGATAACAACATTTCAAAGAACAATTAATTCACAGTTATTAATATAAATTATAAAGCATATGATAAGACATTTTCTTCCACTTTAAAGAAAATTTGTTCCTTTCAGATTATTTTACATAATTTCTACAGTAGATAAACTTAAAGCCCTTATATGAACCATAAAATGCATCATTAACCTTGACTTAGAGTTTTAAGAATATAGAATGTTCCCCGATCAGCACTCTTCTGAAGGAGATAACCAGGGCTGAAATTTATATTACGTGTCAAATAATGTTCTTTAGAATCCAAATATTCCACCAATCTCTTTTGCTTTATATCATATCATAATTTAATAGATCAAAATGTTGCCGTGATCTACATGAAGGCAAAAATTATAAAAGGGAATATATAAAGAATGACAAAGTACTTGTAGCTTCATTATGTAACTAGTGTAGTACTATGGAAATTTTCAACTGAAAGAACACTTACATCAAAAGAGGTAGTGAGGAAAAATGATTGGACAGACTGTCTTAATTTTCAGTTAGTGAGCAAAACGCCCTTACATAATTCAAACACCCTGTTCGTATCAGAACACATATCACGGAACACTCTAACTGGAGTAATTTGGGCAATGGCTAGAGGTGATACTCAGGAAAAGCGTCAACTTTAACTTTTTTACTTATTTGATATTTTCTCCCTGTTCCCACACTACAGAAATAAACAACTTAATACAACTAAAAATCTTCTATCCTACCACATTTCAGATGCAGGCCCTACCAGTGAGAGAATTACCTCCCCACTGTGTTGAACTTAGGCTTGCCATGTGACTTACTTTAGCCAGTAAAACAAGAAATGCAATATTTTATATTTGTCATTCTGTGTGCTTCACCTTGCTTTCCCCCGACTGTGTCATAAGGACTAGCAATATTCCAGAGAATTCAATACCGTGGGCCTGGTTCTTCTAATGATACGTAGTGTAAGTAAGATATAAACATCTAATCTAATAAAAGAGAAACAAGCAAATTGCTGTACGTCCACTACACCCACAAGCCACACCCACAAGCCAATCAGGAGCAAATATGCAAATTAACCCAACTAAGATGGCGGCAACCATGGGGCTGGAGCGTTGCCCCCGGCAATGGAGGAAGCCAAGCTTCCTGCCTGCCCTGCCGGCCCTGAGCTTCGCTCAAGGCCACAAAGTTTCAATTATAGAAGATAAATAAATCCCAGATACCTGCTTCCAGCCCCCCTGGCCTCCACTCAAGGAGGGGCTGAGAGCCTCAGTTGCCAGGGGCAACTGAGGCTTCCAGGACCTGGGCTCCACTCAAGGCTACAAGTTTCAACTATAGAAGTTAAATAAATCCCAGATACCTGCTTCCACGCGGCTGTGGCCAGCCTGAAAACAACCATCAGCCACTCACCCAGGCTGGCCAGGAACCCAAGTGGGGACCCCCACTCTGAAGGAGGTGTGGCCAGCCTGAAAATGGCTCTTAGCCCCTCACCCAGGCTGGCCACACCCCCATGGGGTGAGGGTCCCTTCTGGGGGGCTTGGCCAGCCTGCAAACAGCCATCAGCCACTCACCCAGGCTGGCCAGGCACACCAGCAGGACCCCCACCCTGATCTAGGACACCCTTCAGGGCAAACCAGCCAGCCCCCACCCGTGCACCAGGCCTCTATCCTATATAATAAAAGGGTAATGTGCAAATTGACCCTAACAGCAGAACGACTGGGAATGACTGGTCACTATGACACACACTGACCACCAGGGGGCAGATGCTCAATACAGGAGCTGCCCCCTGGTGGTCAGTGCACTCCCACAGGGCGAGCTCTGCTCAGCCACAAGCCAGGCTGATGGCTGCCAGTACAGCAGTGGTGGTGGGAGCCTCTCCTGCCTCCTCAGCAGCACTAAGGATGTCCAACTGCAGCTTAGGCCTGCTCCCCGCCGGCAAGTGGACATCCCCCGAGGGCTCCCAGGCTGCCAGAGGGGTGTCTGACTGCCAGCTTAGGCCCAATCCCCTGGGGGGTGGGCCTAAGCCAGCAGGTGGACATCCCCTGAGGGGTCCCAGACTGCGAGAGGGTACAGGCCAGGCTGAGGGAACTCCCCAAGTGCACAAATTTTTGTGCACCAGGCCTCTAGTTGATGTAATAAAATCTTGAGAGGTTGAATTTGCTGCTGACTGAGTCAGAGAATACCTATCCCTACAGATAATCAGGAATCTCAGGAGAAAGGGGTGTGGGGGAAAGCCTTTGGTCTACTTTCCTCCTCCAGATTAAAAGTAAGTAAAAAAATAAAACAAAACAAAAGTAAACACTTTTTAATAATTATTCTGAAGTGTTTGAATTGACTGATTAAAACAGAAAATTATCATCTCATTTAGTAATCTCTAGACTGAATCCCTTACCATTGTTTTTTTTTTCTGTAAAAACTGGTAATTGCGTATTAAATATAGAAGCTTCCTTTTGGTCTTGCCCTTTATGTATTTATGTATTTATTTATTTATTTATTTATTTATTTATTTATTTATTTATTTTAAATATATTTATTTATTGATTTCAGAGAGGAAGGGAGGAGAGAGAGACAGAAACATCAATGATGAGAGAGAATCATTAATTGGCTGCCTCCTGCATGCCCCCTACTGGGGATCAGACCCACAACCCAGGCATCTGCCCCTGGTTGGAATCAAACCCAGGAGCCTCAGTCATCAGACTGACACTCTATCCACTGAGCCAAGCCGGCTAGGGCTGGTCTTGCCTTTTTAAAAAATGACCATCTGATATCTGATCTGGATCTATGTGAATGACTATTTATTAAAAGAAAACAAAATAATACCCACTGTTTCCCACTACGAGAAAAATGCATTATTCTCTGATTCCTGAATCAAAGAAGCTTCTATTTCTTTTTTACTGTGAACAAGCATACTTTGAATTATGAGAATGAAGAATGATGGTGTGTTTTTAGAAAACTATGTAATTTTTAAATGGAAACACTAATCTTAACACTTTCTTAGGCAAAGAAGACTATGGCCTACTACAAAGAGCTCAAGGCTTTCAACTGAAAGAACACTATTAAAACCATCTCTACCACCTTTATTTGAATTGTACTCCTGTTGCAGGAGAAAAACTGCCAACTATGTCTGGAATTTATTAATAAGAATAATTGCTTCCCACTAATTTTAATCTTTTGTACAATGTCGTTTCTCGTGGGATAAACATGAGGACCGTGGAGTTTTATCATCAAATCTGAATGTAACCATTCCCTTGCCAGCAGCCAATGAGGTGCAGATACAAATTAAATGAGATTGGATATTAGATTGCTGGCTGGTTGAAATTTCATATTACTGCAAAGCGTGCAGGCAAAGAGTAACAGATGGGAAATACTGAGCAAAATTTTCTTTCTGGATATTGCCCATCTGTTTCCCTTTTTGCGTTTTGACTTTAAAGTATTCTAGATGTCCTAATTTTTCTTCTTTACTCCTTTTTGTGGTTTTCTAAATTATTTACTCACATTTTCAGCGGTAAAACAAGTAGTTATAAAGTTGATTATTTCAATATAGGCAATAATAATTATTACAAATTTATATTGTGAGCTTACTAGATTCCAGTCCCTCTCCTAAATCTTTTAAATGTCTTACACATATTTTTTAATAACCACTAAGTATATACATTTATCTCCATTTTCTAATTTAGGAAATTAAAGACGAAGGCATTCAAGACAGTTAGCCAGTTCACATTCCTAGAAAATGGTAGAATAAGGATACTGTTGTAAAATATCAAGCTTTGGAAGAAAAAAAACCCAAATACTTATTTTGCTCTAAATTTTAAGGTATTTACCTATTATTAAATTTTAAATGTGTACTTATAATCAAACTTAACATATATTTTATTTAATTTCTTTCAAATTCATTAAGATTTTACAAAAATAATTTATAAATGAATTGTTAAAAATAAATCTGTTTCTATATTGAAGTTGTCTTAACACACACAGTGTCACGATTCATTAGATTTTCAGATCTAAAGAGCATTAGTTAAGGACACTGGTCTAATTCTTGGCATACACATTTACAAGCGTGCCCCTCATCTATATTAATTCTCTCACATACAGTCTATCACAATATAGCTTGAGGGGTCTGGAGCACCTGGACATTCCACAGAAAGGCATAATGTTCCCCTCTCTATCGATGACATCGTGCCAAAGGAACCATAAAGGAAATAAGCTACAACTACACCGGAAACCTTGGTACGACAAATAAGCTCCAGAAGAGGGAAAACAAACTATGACAATTCAGTGGCCTCCTATATCAGTTAAATTTGAGGGGTCATGTGTCTGGGACATGCCAGAAAAATCCAAGGTCACTGGAAGGTCATTGGATGGACATTGAATCATACCTCCCAACATTAAGAAGGAAGCACAGTGGCTGGTGAGCTTCTTGGTGTTCTTGCCAGGAAAGGACCCCCCCCCCCCACCCGCTTTCATTTGGCCCTTCCTATTATAGTCTCCTATATTCATGGTTCAGCTGAGTAAATAGCAGCTGTTGCTAGTTACTAAATATATGTATTCCAATCACACACTCAAGATCTGGTAGAATAACATGAGATGATATGGCAGACCTTATTGGTTGACAACTTAACAATCATTCCCCACTCCACCCTTGCTAATATTCTCACTTTAATCCCGGAGAACAATGTCCCCAGCCCAAGTGAATGTATCATGACAAACCTGCCTTACTTTCCTATACTTATTATCAGGGTGGACACATACAACACAATCCTAGCAATAATATCTTAGTAGAGTGTATTGGATTGATGTTATTTCTTATAAAAGTTATTGCTTTGTAAAAGGAGAAATAGGCAGAAGATTTAACCTCTTTTTCTTACCTTGACCCTATCTTGAACACGAATGTAGAGGCAGGAATTGCAGTGACTCATTTAACATGAAGGAATGGCTGAGAGAAACAGAACACAGCCTCTGACACTGCAGAGCTGTTGAACTTATTGACAGCTGCTTACTTCCACGCCTCTTGGTATAGGTGCAACAAGAATTCTTGCTTATTTAAACCACACTGGTTGGATTTTCTATTACTGATAGGCATATATAATCCTAATGAATACAGATGGTTCATCTGGGCCTAATGGGAGCCTCACATGCGTGAGAATTCCATTTATCACCTAACCTCCTTATGTCTTAGCTCTTACCAGCGGCTCATCATCCTACTTACTCCCTTGAAACCAGTGCTCATTCAGGCTACTGTCCATTCATTCCTGATGATTCACAAGGGAATTTCTCTCTTCACATGGTACATTTATCCTGGTTAAAGGTGCACAGTGTACTTGTGCTACTTCTGAGAAGTCCTTCTTTCTGGGGTCTAGCCACCTTTAATCCAGGGGCTGAGGACCTGGGAAGAGACTAAGGTCTTAGAGTTCAAGTTGGGCCTCTGTTCTCCAGACCCAGAGTTTTTGGTGTATATTAATAAAGTAGGGCCTTAAAGGATTGTCTATCTTTTTTTCAGTGCTAGAAATTCGATGGTCAATTAGCCACTGCAAAACAACAATAACAACACCAAAACATCTCTGTGTGACCATATAATTTCCAAGATAGTCCTAATGCTTTTATGGTAACCACCCCTATTTTACCTCTGAAAATGAAATACTCCTGTTGGCTACTATCAATTAAGGAGTGAAGGATGTGACAAATTAAGAAGGAAAATCAGTGCTTCATATACACTAAATCCACTCCAAAATGTCTAACTTCTTCTATATTGAAATTTTTCTTCTATATCATACTAAGGGATTTCTTGCACCTTAATTAATGTAGTGACAATACTGAGTCTAATATAAAGTAAAAATAAGAAATCCCAGTCACTTGCACCAGCTCAAGCAGCACATGGGCTCCAGAATTGCTGGTACATGCACAATTCAAATCAGTAAGTTTAAACTGATTCAAAACTGCGTTCCCTCCTCCCTGGCCTATACTGGGGGCAGTAGACCTCTTCTGTAAACATCTGATAGTAAATACTTATGGCTTTTCACGTGGGGCAATCTGTTTCACAACAATTCAATTTTGTCATGGTAATGATAAAGCAGTCATAAATAATATGTAATTGATTGAGCAGAGTTGTGTTCCAAGAAAATTTTGTGATAAACAATTAGTTGAGCAGATTCTGTCCAAAGGCCACCCCAGATATAGTCCCTTAAAAAACAATCCTGCATATATTTATCAGATTTTTACTCATATAAACTTGTAAGTTCTTGCAATTCGTGTGTGTGTGTGTGTGTGTGTGCGCGCGCACACACACACACACACATGTGCGTTAGCTTTACCATGTTTGAGTTTGTAATTGTGCCCCTAAAGCTGTGAGAAGTTAGATGCTGTAATCTAACTTCTTATTGGTTTAGAGATGAGGAAACTATAGGAATAAGGCCAGGGTAAAATTGGCTTCCTCCAAGTAACTCTCTTAGGTGAGCCAAGCAAGATGGACAATCTCATCCAAAGGGACCAGTGGCAGCTTTCTGGAGGCAAAGCAGGCTCAGAAAGCACTGGAAATGCAGGCTTCTCTGAATTTGTCATATATCTCAATTTAAATTATGGGTACTTATTTGCTAATAAGTACTCTAGTTTTCATCTAGGAAGGTCAGTGAAGCAATGAATTCACCCAACATAATTTAGCAATGCACAGACTCAAACTTATATTAGGCTTTTAGCATCTTAGCTCTGTGCAGCAAGAGATAGTTTTAAAAAAATGTGAACATAGATATTATCTATCTAATTTACAGCCTGTGCCTTAAACCTTGAATTGGAATTTGAGCAAACCATTCTCTTTTTTAAGATGCCTGTGCATTTAGAAAAAAACAAATTTCTCACAGTCATTGAATTGCCCTTCTTACACCACTGATACCAGCCGCTGGTCCCTCACAGCCTTGCTTTGAATTGTTATTTTACAGTAGATAACTTCAGGAGGTAATTTAATTAATGGCTAAGGTACCACATGCCATTGGCTACCAAAGATCTAATCTTTAATTTTTGCAAGAATTTTCTGCCTTTAGGCCAGTTAACACTCCCAGACTTCTCAACATGCATGTATTTACATGCTCTCTTCAGACCTCCATTTTCCTTTATGCTTGTTGGTTGCAAACATTCCTAGTCCTAATTTTATATTAGTCCAAGATCTTCACTGAAAGAACAAACACTGACACTGGCTGAGTCTAAATAAAATAATGTTTTGGAAAAAATTCCAAGGAGGGCTGACCAACCAGACTCAGAGACCACACAACCAGAGCAGCAGCCAAATTATACTCTACAAACGTGCAAATCCTCAGGCTGCTGTTGCTACTGCTGAATGAAAGCCACAGGAAGCACTGCTAATAATTCTGGGTGTCACTGTCAGGACTGCTATTACTGCTGCCCCTGGAAGGTGATTGTTGCTATTACAATTGTCTCTGTCTTAACCCAAACAGATTCACATATATATACATACTAGAGGCCTGGTGCATGAAAATTCATGCACTGGAGGGGGCGTCCCTCAGCCTGGCCTGCCCCCTCTAACAGTCTTAGGGGCGGGAGGCAACCAGGTGATCAGGGGAAGGCGATGCCCCCATCACACTTCTGCTGCTGCCACTGCCAGCAGCGCAAGCCTCAACCGGCCCTGGTTACCTGAGCCTTGGCAGCCCTGGGCAGCTGGGCAGCCGACATTTGAGGCTTGCCTGTGCCTTGAGCCAGCCCTGGGTGGCTGGGGGTGCTGAGGGGACTAGGGGACTCAGGAGGCAGGCATGCAGCAAGGCCCCAGCGGGGCTGAGGGGACTGGGTGCCACCATCCTGTGGCTGTGGGCACTGCCATCTTTGAGGATGTGGCAGTACATTAGCATATTCCCTCCTTATTTATTGGCTGTGGATGTGGCCATCTTTGAGGGTGAGGCAGTCAATTAGCATATCCCCTCTTTATTAAATAGGATTGCATCATTATCTCATAGTTTCATCTCAAGTGTTGGCTACATGCATGTGATTTCCAACCGCAACCCAAGGGAAGCCACATATGCAAGCATCATGAATACTTGCCATTTAAGCTTTTATATAAGAAAGTCAACTCTTTCTCCTGCTAAGAATTTTTAGGTGAATGTAAAATTGTGGCTGAATTTAAAAACCGACTCTTTAGATTAAGACTTGCTTAAAATTTCTTAGGATTATAACATTGGGTCAGAAGACTCCAGTTATAAAATTCCACTTCAGAATATATTGCAAACCTCTGTGTAGACCTCGGCGGGCATTTTTCTGCTTTTGGACAATGACTCAATATCCTGCTTTCTGGATAACATTGGCAAAGATAATAAAGAAAGTGATATTGCCAGAGGTACTTTTCTCTTTACTGGACAACAAAATAGCAAAATAAATTCTGACACTGATAGCAGCTATGTTATGGAGAAATGCCTATTTTCAAGGTTTAAATAATTTATTTCACATAATTTTTCTTTGTTTATGAGTATTTTTATATTTTAGGTTAAGAGCACTGTTTATATGCATTTTAAGGTAGCTTAGTAAAAAATCATTAGAATGAAAAGGCAGATATAAGGTAATAGATTTGTATTATTTGTCAGATATAATGGCCTCAATCCTGCTCAGCAAGGGACATGAAACAAAATAAGTGCTAATTGTTCATTGATGAAAGAAATGTCAATACATTGACTCATCACTGATCCTCTAGCTACACTATTCTTATCAGGTTTTCCAAGACTCTTTTCTACTCACTCAAGCCTGCATTTTCTCACCGCTTTATCTCAGTAGTTGATTTCCTCTTCAAGTTTATTAAAAAGAGGAAGGAGATGTCACATAAACTGTCAACATTCTTCCTTTTATATTTCAATTCCTCCCCCTCCTCCTCCTCCTCCTCTTCCTCCTCCTCCTCCTCCTCCTCCTCCTCCTCCTCCTCCTCCTCCTCCTCCTCTCATTTTGTTCCTTCTGTCTTCCTTTCTTTTATTTTCTCTCTTTCAATCCCTTCCCCCTCTTCCTCCTTCGTTCTTCCTTTATTTCTTTTTCTTCAGGAAAGACCAGCCAGGAATGGGGAACCAGAAAAAATGGTGTTAAATGGAAGTCAAAGCTGTAAGTTTGGGTTTCAGGGACAAGATTCCATTCTCAGAAGGGAAGCTTAAGATAACAGCAAGGTCAAATACTCCATGATCCTAGAGGAGCCAGTAGGCTAAAAAGAGTGATTAAGGAATTTGATGACACAAAAGATAATCTCTGTTTGTTTCAGTAGCCAAGAATTTATTGAAGGGCCATCATAGGTGAAATACACCCCAAGATCATGGAAGTACAAAGATAAATGAGATATGACCCTTGGTTTGAGCATCTCACAGTCCAGAAGAGGTGGCAGAACAAACTAAAACTAATAAATGTTCTACAACAAAATCATCTAAGAAACACAGAACATGTATAAAGTGCTATGGAAAGACATATGAAGGAGTTTTTAAGGGAAGGAAAAACAGCCATTAAAGGGTACATTGTTAGGATATCACTAGAGAGAAAAAGATTCCAAGAAACAAAGCAAAACACATACCTCAAAATTATCCCAGTAAAACACATCCAGACTGCATGGCATTAATGTGATACTTGGTAAACAAGGCCCGCAGCCAGAGGGATGTCAATTCCCAAGTATCTCTGTGCCTTATCCTTCATCCCAACTCTTATTTTGTGAAGTAGATTCAGTAGCAGGATGACAAAGTGGGTTCAAAGCCCAAGGGCTGCCATTAGACAAAAGTGACCCTTGCAAATCAGGCCACTGGGCATGGAAATAAATAGCAAAACAAAGGGGATGTGGGCAAAACACCAAGAACATTCACTACAAAAACGGGTTATAAAAGCTGCAAGCCAAGGTGAATTTGGCTTTGAAATAGAAATGGGAGTTTTTCAGGCAATGCAATTGAGGTCATTCTAGAAAGAGAAAATGGGTGAGGGAAACAGCGCTTAAAACACAGAGCATATGTGGAATAATATTCTTAATCATAATCTTCTTTTTTGGTCATTTCTTTTAGTTTGTTTAGTTTTTTAAGATCACAGAGCTAATAAATGAGCAATTGTCTGCAACACTTACCAATATGAAATAATTTTTATTAGCAATAATACTTCAACTATCACTGGATTATGATTCCATCTATCTGAAAAATATTCAGCACCCCACACCAAGTTCCCCACTCCCTGTTATTCATCTCTTATATGCTCATGCACAATTCTCTGGTTTAGCTCACATTCGTCTGAAGTTTTCTACCTACCTAGGCCCTCTGAATATGGCCCCTCACACTGCTCCTGCTGTCTGTGCCTTCCATGAAAATATAATTTCAGGAGAGGGGTAGCTTTTCCTATTGTTCACAAAGTTACAAACTCGCTAGAGAACAAAATGACACCGATTTCCTCTAGTCTTCACTATGTCTCCCTCATGCTGTGCTGCTCATAAAAAGTAAGCAAGTGGAATATACCTCTCTCTGTGTCACATTTTAAACCAGATCAGTGAAGTGACATTGCTGAAGACTCCCTCAGCTCACAAAGTCCTTTATGAAAAGAATCTATAGGTTTCTCTCTGCACCTCTACATGTTCCCACTGCAACCAAAGACAACCACCCCCCGAGAGCTCTATACTTCATGTAAATAAAATAATGAATGGCCTAAGTAGTAAGTCCTTTAACATATAGGATACAGGACCTTACCTATCGAGTTGTTGGCAGAGCATGCCCTTCCGGAGGATTTTAAGAAATATTAGAACCGTAATCTTTTGGGGAAAATTGTTTTTCCAGGGCTATGCTCTGATGCCTGGAGGGCAGGATACTTTCCTGCTTTCCCTGACAAGGTCACCAGTCATTGAATTAAGCCCCAACCCTAGTCCAGTATAACCTCATCTTTTTCTTTTTTGTTTTAAAGTATGGTTTGGCCTAAAAATATGTACATCATAGAGGTGCCCTTCCTGGAATTCTTATGTAGGCTACATAATGTTTACTATATTCCTGATCCTTCTAATATTTTCTCCAAGACAATCATATACAAACTTGTGTTTATTTGTTCTGTGTAGTTGTTACATGTGAATAAAAATGTATAAAAAATGATAAATTTTGACTCTAAGACCTTAAGTAGTTTCGAACGAATTCTTATATCTATGCATTTGAACTGCAAATAGAATTGCCTTCTCAGTCCCTAAAGAACTTAAACTATCTGTCAACTTTTAACACAAACAATCCTGAGCTTATATTGTAGTACTGGCCTAGTTTTCTCAAGCTCATTCTAAGTGGAATTGGGCCTCTGCTCATGCACAGTATTTGCTAACAACAACAGCCAGAAGAAAAACATTAATTCTTCTTTCTCTCTTCAGACACAGTTGTCAGTTCTAGAAGTTTCTTTGCAATAAGAACGTGTGGTTATTGCTGGAATTACAGAAATGGGAGAGATAAAACCATCTACAACTGTTATATATACTGTACTCTAGCATTCTTAAATCTCTCAGCATTCAACCAGGTCTAAAAATGCACTATTATTTATGCTTCCAGATGAAAAGGTGTCTGAACGAAGCAAGATGAAACCACGAGATGCCATTTAAGAGCTAAGTTACCAATTTTATTAACCAATGTCACCCCAATAAATTCAATAAAAATAAATAAATATACATACAAATAAATAAATAATAAAATGAAATTTTAAAAGAACTAAGTTACCAAGAGGTATATTTTTAAAACAAATGTTCAATTCTTATAATTGATAATGTTTTTGTTTGTGACACATCATGCAATATACATAGCCATAGTCATTTATAACTCTTGGATTTCAGATTCATAAACTTCAATAAAATCTGCCGAGGAAAATAGATAAAACCTCTGGGAATAGAGGTTCTGAGAAAAAAGTCCAGTAATTACTGTACTATCTGGAGATATGGTCTTTAGATGCGCTTTTATTTGTTTATATATTTAATTTAGGATGTATAGCTATATTTACAAATTCCCCAGGATTAGTTTCCAGGATTTTTGAGATTCTTTTGCTGATTTTGATAAAAGTATCTGCAGAGGATTTGTTGGTCATCTAGTCAGCATCTATTGGCTCCTTTCTCCTTTCTATGGCATTACTTTAATTTCAGTTTGGGTATCTATAATTCCACCTTGCAGCCTACATGCTTTGGGGACAGTTAAGTTTGAGAGAGTAGCATCCAGTTGACCTAAGCCTATCGGCACATTTCCATTCTTCGGCATTGTGATTGTTCTCATGGATATGACCTTTGCTTATCCAACCAGAAATTGATTTTTCAATAAGTAAATTTTAAAACTATTGCTTAGAACTCTGAGAAAGAAACGTTCTTAATTCTGGATGATATGTGGTTACAAAGACTGGAATTGTTGCAGCTGTTTGGACAGTATGAGGAAAATCTCTAAAATGATCTTGACAATGGAAGGAACAATGAAAAATTGGGTTTTTAAAGATATGATTAAGCAGCTGAATCAAAATGAACTAAGCATGCTTCCATATTTATATATTTATGAAATCCAATAAGTCCCCTTTAATGGTTAAGTCACTTTCACTCAGTTTGTTATCTGTGACATAAAAAATATAGTATAGTGTAGTAGACAAGCCAAGGCATATTTGCTATAGATATGGAGTTCTGATCTCTAGACATTTCTTTCCCTGAAGGTTCTAATTTTAAAATATGGTATTAGGTAAAAACAGCCTTAACCCTCTGCCATTTTTATGGTTAAAATAGGCATAGATTATATCTTATCTAATAAAAGAGAAACATGCAAATTGACCATACCTCCACTACACTCACAAGCCATGCCCACCAGCCATGACAACCAGTCAATCAGGAGCAAGTGTGCAAATAAACCCAACCAAGATGGTGGCAGCCATGGAGCTGGAGCGAACAGGAGGCTTGGGTTTCCCCTGGCGATGGAGGGAGCCAAGCTTCCCACCTGCCCTGGCCAGCCATGGGCTCCGCTCAAGGCTACAAAGTTTCAAATATAGAAGATAAATAAATCCCAGATACCTGCTTCCAGCCGCTGCAGCCTCTGCTCAAGGAGGGCCTGGGAGCCTGGGTTACCTGGGGCCATGGCCAGCCTGAAAACAGCCCTCAGCCCCTCACCCAGTCTGGCCAGGCACCCCAGCGGGGACCCCCACCCTGAAGGGGGTGTGGCCAGCTTGAAAATAGCCCTCAGCCCCTCACCTAGGCTGGCCATGCTCCCCCCAGCAGAGACCCTCACCCCATGGGGGTGTGGCCGGCCTGGAAACCACCACAGGCCCCTCACCCAGGCCACCCCATGCCCCAAGAGAACGCCACCCTGATCTGGGACACCCTTCAGGGCAAACCAGCTGGCCCCCATCCATGCACCAGGTCTCTATCTATACTAATAAAAGGGTAATATGCTAATTAGACTGGGAGACCTTCTAGGAAACCTTCCAGACGTTCTTCTGGACAAAGCCATGGTGGCGGGGCCGAGGTAGAGGTAGTTAGAGGCCAAGAGGGGAGGGCAGTTGTGGGTGATCAGGCTGTTGGGGCCGGGGCCATTGGGAGTAAGCAGACCAGCAGGGGGGCCAGTTGGGGGCAAGCAGGCCATCAGTGGGGGTCAGTTGGAGGTGATCAGGACAGTGGGGGGGCACAGTTTGGAGTGAGCAGGCCATCAGGGGAGCAGTTGGGGGTGAGCAGGCCAGTGGGGAGGGAAGATGGGGGTGAGCAGGCCAGCAAGGGGGTCAGTTGGGGGTGATCAAGCTGGCAGAGGGGGCAGTTGGGGGTGAGCAGGCTGGCAGGCAGAGTGGTTCAGGGCAATTAGGCAGGCAGGCAGGCAGGCAGGCAGGCAGGTGAGCAGTTAGGAGCCAGCAGTCCCGGATTGCGAGAGGGATGTCCAACTGCCGGTTTAGGCCCGATCCCTGTAAACCAGCAGTAGGACATCCTTTGAAGGGTCCCAGATTAGAGAGGGTGCAGGCTGGGCTGAGGAACACCCCCTCCCCCGTGCATGAATTTCGTGCACCGGTGTGTGTGTGTGTGTGTGTGTGTGTGTGCGCGCGTGTGTGTGTGTGTGTGTGTATCTTCAATTTTTGAAATATTTCCATAAATGGAAATGGTAATAATTTATTTTAAGCTCATATGCTCATATCAGAATTGTCAAAAACCCACATGATTTTTGCTTTACCTTGGAGATTACATATACCACCTGCTTCACTAATGATGGAAAAACAGATGGAGAAGTTAGAATATCTTAGAATTTTACTAGACACAACTTCAAACATTTAAGGATATTATTTCTCAAAAATCTCACCCAAACTATTAAGCTATTTTGTGTTGTGATAAAGATATGGACTGCTTAATATTAAAACCTTATTTATCAAAAGTTATCAATAATAAATTATTTTAAGAGACCAATGATTTAAAAAGAGAAATTGTAATTCTTTAAAATATCCAATTTACTATTATTCCTAGGTATATTATACACTGAATTATATAACCATGCCATATTCAAAAGTATAAGAATGTTGTATATTATATTGTGATTCATAATATTAAAATATATAAACCTCAATAACTGTGATGCTTATAACCAACTAAATATTGTCATTATTTAGATATCTTAAATGTCTATAATATGAGACATTTATACTAATAACAATAAAATGTTAAGATTTTAATTGGTTACTAATTAGAAATTCAGTTTCATATATTCTTCATAATAAATTTGCAGGCAGATACTGTTAGTATTCCTAATTTTATAGATAACGAAATTGAGGTATAGAACCTCAATAATTTGGTCAAAGTAAAAACTAGTGGAGAGCTGAGATTCAAATCCATACAATACAACTTCAAGCCTTAATCACTGTGTGATTCAGGCTTAATCACTGTGTGATTCTCCACAGCATGTAAGATCTTTTCCAATTTTAAATTTAGTAAAATAAAAATTTAAAAATTAATGCAAATATATGGGAGACAGATGATAAACAGTCTATGAACAGAATTAAATCTTACAAGTAAGCCAGCTAATTATTTTCAGTAGTGATGTATATTCTGTGCAAATGATACACTAATCCGTGGTCAGCAAACTGCGGCTCGCGAGCCACATGAGGCTCTTTGGCCCATTGAGTGTGGCTCTTTCTAAGCCTTAGGAGTACCCTAATTAAGTTAATAACAATGTGCCTACCTATATAGTTTAAGTTTATAAATTTTGGCTCTCAAAAGAAATTTCAATTGTACTGTTGATATTTAGCTCAGTTGACTAATGAGTTTGCCAACCACTGCACTGAGGAAATAATGAGTTACTGAGTTTATATGTTCATATAGATTGAACTTAGAAATCTTTTTCTGAGGGGATAAGGTTTTAGAAACTATTTAAAAGATGAATTTTCTCATCAATACTAATATATTGCATTTTTAAAAGCCAAGAAACTAGACAGAGATGGGTAAATTGATCAGATGTTAGATTTCTTATTTATAATTATACCAATTATTTTGATAAATGATATAAATGATTTCATAATACTATTTATAGCTTTTACTGTTTTGTGTTCATAAATATCTGGTGATTTTCTATCATTTGTAAGGATTCATTTACCCTATCACTTAATATATTTCATGCTTACACAGTGCCCTAAAAATACTATCCAATTATATTGAATCCAAGTACCACCCAGCTACCTTAGCAGTTTCTGAAATTGTACAACTCTTTCCAAAGATAGAAAGACTTTGTCACCCTGGGAATACTGCCAAGACCTTCCTGTCAAAAGGTTCTCAAATAAATAGATTCCAGTAGGGCATAGCTACCGCACGGATTGGAAAGGTATCTTGCATCAGCCATGGAATTACCATGACACTGAGCTCAGGAAAAAATAATTAGGACATCATCAAATAAATTGGTCAGTGGCTCATTGTTTTTTATAAAATGTAAATTTTCAACCCCCAGTGATCTTTCTGTCTGTGCCTCCACTTGTGGTAAATTACTAATCTCATGATATTTTATTATTCTTTGTGACTCTGAGTTTTTCCATGTTACTTAGTCTTCATTATTTAATTTCAGAGGCAAAATATGAACTTTATTTTATGACAACAGTGCTTGCCATACAAATATTCCTATCTGTAAAAAGCATGTCCGAGTGCTCATCTAACTATAATCTCAGCCGCACTGCAGCCTCTGTATTGGTTATAGGCTCTCATCCCTTGGATAACCTTCCCTCCCCCAAGCTCAGCCTTTCTCCTTCTTCTCTGCTAATCCCAGTGGACCACATCCTTCAAGTTCCCTCATTGTTTGGCCTCCTGTAGGATTTGGACAAAGAAAGGTATCATCAGGAGAATAGAGAGCAGAGGAAAGGGAAATTGATATGTCTTGTTCTCACGACTTCCTTACTTTGGGCCACGTCCCTGTCAGTAGCTTTCTCTCCCCATCTCCAAACCTTCTAAGCTCCCACTGTATGACCCTCTCTTCATGATTTCATTTCTCACTGGAGTCCAATACCAGGATTCCTGTCCGTGGACCCTTCAGATTTAAGGATTGCAATGGCTAGGCTCTGACAATCTCAATATACCTTGTTTCTTTGCTCAAACTTGCCCACACCTCCCTAAGTAGTTCTTTTATAGAGGAACTTTCCTTTAAATCATCTGGGGTTAATTGTTTCCTGACAGGACCACTTGCTCACCTAGGCTGTTCTCCCCAATATTGTGGTGCATAGCTTCATTTCCTTCTGCAGCTATACATTCACTTCCCAATCATTCCCTAGAATATAACCTCCATCTGGCAAAGATTTGTCCTTCTTATTCAGTGCTGTCTTTTAGCTCTGAGTCTGTACCCTGAACACAAAGCCAATGTCCAATAAAATGTTTGTTGAATGAATGGGTGGAAGTTTTTGTTAAAGATCAAAGAAAAATGTGTGTTGCTATGATTACAGTTGTCTCGTTTTACTACTTACATCAAGAATATCTGGTGACAGCTATCAGAGGGTTTGGGGGTTGGGGACTGGATGAGAGAAGGTGAAGGGATTAAGCAAAAATAACATATAATGTAAATACACAGACAGTGTGATGATAGGTAGAGAGAAAGTGGGGAGGGGAAGGGGGAAGTAGGCAAAAGGGGGAAATAGGGACTGAAAGAGACTTTGCTTGGAGTGATGGGTGCACGGTGCTGTGTGCAGATGGTGTTTTGTTGAGTTGTACACTTGAAACCTGTATGGTTTTACGAACCAATGTCATCCTAATAAATTCAATTTAAAAATAAATAAAAATATAAATAAATTGTTTAAAAAAGAATATCTGAATTATACTTAGAAAATCTGAATTAGAATTAGATTAGTTTCCCTTTGGATTATACAGTTATTCAACCTCATTATGAACTAAGTTGAATTTTTGAATTCTTCTAGGAAAACTGACCCTCAACCAAAATATTGTTTCAATAGGATTATGTGTCACAGTTTTCAAATAGACAAATTTACAAATAAACTTTTGGAAATAATCTTCAAAATTAAAAGCAAAGTAAGCTCCCTTTATTATCTTTGCTTCTACTATAGTCCTGAAAATGTTGCAGTCCCTAAATATATGGTTATAGAAGGACTGATTATATAACAAAAAAAAGGAAGGAAGGAAGGAAGGAAGGAAGGAAGGAAGGAAGGAAGGAAGGAAGGAAGGAAGGAAGGAAGGGGTTTTAGTTACAATTTCAGGGAAAATAATTTTAAAGTTGTATTCTCAAAGATATGTTTGTAACAACTGTGAGTATCGTTATGGGATGAAATGTGTTCACCCAAAATTTACATGTTGAAAACCCAAATCCCAGTATCTCAGAATGTAACCAATTTGGACAGAACCTTTAAAGAGATAAATAAGGTCAAATGAGGTGGGATGCATGAGCCCTAATCCATGTGACTGTATTTGGTGATAGGGCCTTCAAAGAGGTGATTTAGTTAAAATGAGGCTGATGCGTGAGGCCTTAATTCAATATGACTTGTGTCATAAGAAAAGAAAGACACCAGGAATGCACAGGCTCTGAAAAAAGGCCATCTGAGGACACAGCAAGAAGACAGCCATCTACAAACTAAGAAGAAGGTGGGCGTGTTCTCACCAGAAATCAATACCACCAGCCCCTTGATCTTGGACTTTCATCCTACAAAACTGTGAGAAATATATTACTGTTGTTTAAACCATCCAATTTCTAGTATTTTGTAAACAGCATTCTTAGCAAACTAATATATTGTTAAGCCTGATTGTCTTAATTTATAAATAAAATACTAATTTTATTTCCTATGGAAAAATTTTGAGTGTTGTAAAATTAATATAGAAACATGAGATTGTAGGTAGAAGCTAAACACTAGATTAGTTTGTGATATAAAATAAAGTAAAGCTAGACACACATTCAGAATAATTTCATCTAGTAGACAATGACTTCTCTATTTTTTTTTTCAGATTAGGGCCCATAGTAGGTACTCAAATTTTTATAGATTGGTTGAAGATTGAATACATTTATATATAGTAGTGATTCTTAAAGGGTGATTGTTGAGCCATCAGCATCAACATCATCTAAGAACTTCTTAGAAAGTCACATTCTTGAATGAAACTCCAAATTTACTGAATCAGAAACTGTGAGGACCTTCAATCTGTTTTAAAGCTCTTGAGATGAATCTGATGCCAGCTAAAGTTAGAGAAACACTATTGTACATCACTATAAACCTGACTGTTGCAACATTAACATAATACCTTTGGAAAAGTATCTAGGGAGAGAGTTCACAATCTCAGAAACAAATTGAATTATCCCCTCCAAATATCATTGTATTAACAATTGATATTTATTAAAATGGAAATGTTTCATTAATTATTATTTGAATTCTAAATCTTACAGCATTGCAAATAGGAACTTATTAATATTATAGTATTTAAATATTAATAATATAGTAATAAATTATAACTACTTAAAAATCTAATTTTAAGTAACATTTAAAATATTTAGGGTGCTCTTTCAAAAAACATACAAGGCAATATGTCACACTTAATACAGTGTACCATTAGTAACACTTATGAAACATTAACAGTAGTCCTAGTTCATCCAATATTACTCATCACATAATTACATAAAAACTTAAATACAATGTGAATTCTTTTTTTCTTTTTTTATTGCTTAAAGTATTACAAAGGGTATTACATATGTGTCCATTTTTCCCCCCCGCACAATGTGAATTCTTAATGCTTTTTGTCATCTGTAATTTAATGAATGATCCTCAACCACTTAAGAACTTCAATTAACCTTAAAATAAAATAGTAAACAATCATTATTTCTAACAAAGAATATTTTTCACTGTTCATTATTTTCTTCATCTACGAGGTACAGAGATTGGAGCACTGATTTTTAACTGATTTAGACTTGCCAAAAGAAATACGTAAGAATTCACTTCAATAGACTTTTAAGAATTAGTTCACATACGTAAACACCCTCTCTGAAATTGTTGCACTACTAATTTTTCAGTATGTGAATATTTTTAATTCATAATATAGACAGTGTTCAAAAGGCAGTAGAAAAATTAAAAACAAAAGAACCTCTGTTATAGAACTTAGAACCAATAAATAATCCACTACACATCTGCTTATAGTCATAATAAACTAAATTAAATAGCAAATATTGTATTTACCTCAAGAGTAAGATGTTTTAAACTTGCTTGGTCTGCAATCATAGCCTGTGTACCTCTTTGTGTTACAAAAAGGCTGCCATCTTTATTTATAAAAGCCTAAGCTACCGAATGACTGGTTTACCAGTCCCTATGACACACAGATGCTCAACTGCCCCCTAGTGGTCAGTGTGCTCGCACAGCCAACCTCCTGCAGTCCCTCCCCCAGCTGGCCGGCCCTGATTCACCCTGATCAGGACTGAGCGAGATAGCCCCAATCAGCCCAATCACTGGCCAGGCCGAGGGACCCTACCTGTGCACAAATTCGTGCACAGGGCCTCTAGTCTTTACAAAACACAGACTGAGAGTTGAGAATTCTCATGTGGCCTGTCCAGACCACATGAAGTCAGTGCCTCTGAGTATTGTGAGGCCAGGTGTGCTTCCTAATTGTCCAGCCAGTGGACAAGAAGACTGTGATTACTTGGAGTCAAGTAGATTACCTAATAACCACAGTAAAATGTTACAGTAATGGTGAAAAAAAATATTTCAAGGTCTCTGTAATTATAATCTATAATAATAAAAGCTTGATATGCTAATTAAACCAGACAGCCAAACAACCTTCTGGGAAACCTTCTGGAGGCAAGCCACCACAGCACCACAGCTGCAAGGGCTGAATGAGCCCCTTGCATGAATTTCATGCATCAGGTCTCTAGTATGATATAAACATAAAGACTTTTATTTGTGGCCAATAGAAATATAAATCTGTATAGTAGTGGCAATACTTTTGTAATTTGTTGCTTATATTTAACATGAAGGAACTGCTAAATTTCTGTTAGTGTTAGGGATTATAAAGATGTTCTTTTTTCCAAGTCCATGTTAACAGACTTCCTGAATTATAGAAATCAAGGATCCCTTTCCCATTTAAGCACTCTGTTATGGAGAGATATTATACAATACCATGAAGTTATCAGTCAAGGAAGAGTGTGGGAAATTCCACAGGACATATGCCCGAGTAACTTCAAAAAATATATGATATATAACAGATATTTCTAAACTTAAGAGACATTCAGCCAAATGCAATGTTAACATCCCAATTCAAATCATTCAACTTTAAAATGCATTTGGGAAAAGTAAGAGAAAAATTAACTTCAACCAGGTTAAATTAAATTTATTTTCCTAAGTATAACTATGATATCATGTTTAAGTTTAAAAATTCTTATCTAGTAGAGATATATACTGAATTTATTGTGGATGAAAAGTAATGTGTCACCTTATATTTGCTTTCAAATACACCAGGATACAAATGAGGGGGGGGTTGATGAAATAAGAGTAACAGAATATTGGTAGTTGTTAAAACTGGGTACATGGGGTTCTAGTATACCATCCTTGATCATTTAATTGACTTCAGAATTTCTTTAATAAATAGATGCTTAAAAATGAAAAACTGCCAGAAGCCCTTAAGATAGTAGAAATTTAACCTAGTTTAATTGGTAATGAAGCTCCTAGAGAAGGTGTAATGGACACCTCTTTGCCACACCTCACTCCAAAGCGCAAGAATAGTGATGATGGCAATTCAGATATACCAACTGGAAAGCATAAAGTCTTTCCTCTAAGTGGAAAAAAGGTGAAGGTTCTTGACTTAATAATAATAATGATAAAATCATATGCTGAGGTGGGTAAGATATATGCTAAGAATGAATCTTCTAGCAGTGAAATTGTGAAGTAGGAAAAAGAAATTTCAAATGGTTTACTGAAAGAAAGAAACCACCTTCACATAACTTTTATTAGAGTATAATGTTGATTGTTCTATTTTATTAGTTACTAGAGGCCCAGTGCACAAAAATTTGTGCACTAAAAGAGGGTCCCCCAGCCTGGCCTGTGCTCTCTTGAAGTCCAGGAATCCTCAGGGGATGTCTGACTGAGGGTTTAGGCCTGCTCCCTGGGGGATCGGGCCTAAGTTAGCAGTCAGGCATCCCTCTGGCATCCCATGAGCTCTCGGGGGATGTCCACCTGCCAGCAGGCCTACTCCCTGAGTGCTGCTGCAGAGGTGGGAGAGGCTCCCACTGCCGCTGTTGCGCGGGCCAGCCATGAGGTAGTTTCTGGCTGAGCAGCGCTCCCACTGTCGAAGTGCACTGACCACCAGGGGGCAGCTCCTGCATTGAATGTCTGCTCCCTGGTGGTCAGTGCACGTCATAGCAACTGGTTGTTCCCGGTCATTCCACCATTAGGGTAAATTTGCATATTACCCTTTTATTATATAGGAATTGTTAATCTCTTACTGTGCCTAATGTATAAATTAAACTTTATCATAGGTATATATGTATGTACAGAAAAAAATATTGTATATATAGGGTTCAGTACTAAGCAAGGTTTCAGCAATCCACTGGGGTCTTGGAATGAATTCCCCATAGTCTAGCAATGAATTACAAGCAGCAGTCATGTTTCTTAGAAAATGTGGTCCTCATTTCAAAAAGGCTCTTTTCTGGCTTTTAAGAATAGATCCACAGACAGGAAGTCAGCCATTAGAAAGTTGATGTGATTGTTCTTAAAAAAGACCAGCCTGGCTGGTATGGTTCAGTGGTTGATTGTTGACCTAAGAACCTGGAGGTCACCTTCGATTCCCTGTCAGGGCACATGCCCAGGTTGTGGGCTCGATCCCCAGTGTGAGGCGTGTAGGAGGCAGCTGGTCAATGATTCTCTCTCATCATTAATGGTTCTCCCTCTCCCGCTTGCCTTCTCCCTTCCTCTCTGAAATCAATAAAAATATATATTTTTAAAAAGGGAATAGTCCATAATTAATTGAAGCGTTAACTATTAACATTACAAAGCATGTGCAAGTACACCGCACAAAGTCTCCACATAAACCTCACTTCATCCTCTTTGCCATTATAAAAATCTCACCATTCAAAACCAGCGCAATATATGTCTATCACACTGAATCTTTTCCTTTTAGAGCTCTGCCTTGCTTTACTTTATTTAATCAACTTAAATAGGCATTTAGAGAGCATGTGACTGCATACCGGTCACTCTTAAATTGATCTCAATAAGGAGTTCCAAGTAGTCTGGCTAGTATTAACAATTTCTAACATATTCAATTTGGAAATAAGAACAGTCTAAAGGTATAGAGGGTCATAGCTGAGGCATTAGACCTGAAGCTGCGGCAAGCCCACGGGAATGGCTTCATTTGCTCACAACTCCCAGTGGCTTTCAAGAGACTGTGTTTTTGTTTTGTTTTTTTGTTTTTTATCTTTCGGAAAGCTTATAACTGGAGGAGAGGCCCTTTAGGCAACTTCTCTTGAGAATAACAACCAGAGAGATTCTTAGAGAAAAATGACTGTCTTCCCTTCTCTGTCACAACTCAGGGAGAAAACTTTGTTGTGGGCTATAAAAGTGAAAACACAGCTCTTTGAAGAACACATGCAGGAAATGCATCACCTTGCCTTTCCTAATATCCTAAGTTACTCATTAGAAAAATACTACCATAATTCTGTTAATTGTCAATTTGTTGTGTACATAATTCATATTTGCTATTTACAATAGAAAATTATGTGTTAGAAAGCTCTGTAATAAGAATATTGAGAGGAATAATAATTTTATATCAACAGTCCCAATTTCTGTACTGATATTTTTTGTGCAACATTGATATAGTAAATTAATGTTCCAATGTTCTTGCTTATTTTTTCTACCTTTATAGAACAGAAAAAGAAAAGCTCAGCTGAGCGCTATTCCATTTTGTACTTGTGTAACAGCAAAAATCCTTAGATATTTGATAACCAGCTGACTAGCCCAGACATTAGGATAAGTCTATACTTACTTGGTACATTTATATATCGCAGAGGAAAATATAAGCAGCTATTTATGGTTACTGCTTCACCAATTCTGAGAATAAATTCGCCCTGTCATTTTTGCATGGTGTAACTGTTCCATTTTTGTTGTGTTCACTAATATACCCAGAACATTCCAGTGATTAGGGGTTTGCCATATCACATTACCTCGTGATGAGCAACACCTCTTATTCAGTGATATGCAACAAATTCTTTCCATGCTTACTTCATGTCGTTTTATAACAATAAAGGTCCCATGGATGCAAAGCCAAGCAAATCTTTGATGGCAGAAGGAAAACATAGAATGACAGAAGGAAGATTATAAAGATGCCTGACAAGAAAGAGAAGAGGAAGAGGCACCTCTCAACACTGAATAACCAGATAGCTACTCCCTGTTAGGAAAGGTCCAAGTGTTAGTACTGTCCAGAGATTCAAGAATCCTTCCTCCACCTACACGTGGCCTCTCTGTCAGCAAGCACACAGCATTTAGCAAGTATCTGTCATGTGCTTAGATTTGGATTTAGCACTGTGAGGGATATCAAAACACATAAAGGTCTGATGGTCAATGAGCTTGTAATCTACCCGTGATGCAATAGTACATAAACACATACAATCATTAAGACCTAATGAGTGCTACTGATCTAAAGGCAAGAGTAGTTTGGCCCTAGCTGTTTTGGCTCGTACATAGAACATTGGCCTATGGACCAAAGGGTCCCAAGCTCGATTCGGGGTCAAGGGCATGTACCTTGGTTACAGGCTCCTCCCTGGCCGGGGCCCTGGTCAGGGCGCATGCAGGAGTCAACCAATCGATGTATTTCTCTCACACGGATGTTTCTCTGTGTCCTTCCCTCTCTCTTCCACCCTCTCTAAAAATCAATGGAAAAAATATCTTTGGGTGAGGATTTAAAAAAAAAAAAGGCAAGAGTAGTTTGAATCCCAACGAACTCAGTAGGGCTGGGTATATCTTCATGGACTAAGTAGGGTCCATGGTGGGACGTAAGGGTTAGCTAAGATTTTGTGAGACTAAAGGCAAATCAATTTCAAGCACAGGAAATAAACACACAGGATTAGGTTGATGCTAGTTATCCTGCAAAAGAAAAATAGTCAGATTTTTTTATGGAATTGATTAACAGAGCTAATTCAAGAGAATGTGGGTAAGCATTTTAGGAAACAAAAGAGAAGAATAAATGTTGTCTACAGAGGAAAAGAGAAAGATCAAACACTAAATGAGAAGCTCACTGATACAGATTAGTGAGAGACAAATGAATACTTGTGATGATAGAAGGATTCAATGATACAGAAGAAAGGAGATAAAGCCAACTAATATTTATGCACCACTCTTATGCCAAAGCAATGTGCTAAGTGTTTTACCAAAGTACAATTGTATTAGGCATCAATTGCATTATTGCAATTTCTTCCAGATATTCCCGATAGTATTCCAAGGGATTGTGTTCATATTCCATAGTCAACAAAGACCAAGCTGTAACTTTGGATATAACTCCCACTAAACACTGGGTGAGAGTGAAAGAGAATTCTTGATCAGTCAATGACTTATACTATGATATAGAGTAGCTAAGGGCCTGCCTCTCCGTGTCCAGAGGTAACCTGGACTCCATCCTCAGAAACTCTCTTGACATCTCAAAGTCTCAGAATTTCTCTGCCCTACTTGAGGTACCTATCCAAACCCTGTCTAAACCAGATTTACGAAACTATTGAAACATTTCCTTCAGCAAAAAACTTCAAAATTCCATTATCTCAGCAAATCTTCAATATCCTCCACATTCCTGATGCATCTAAAATGATCCTGCCCACCTCTCCAGGTTCTTCAGCCTGTAGAGATTTCATCTCCTCCTACAAGGCTGGCAGCCACTATTGGCTATGGACCAAACAATCAAGCTGCTTTCTTTCTGTCATTGGGCATATAGGTGTGTCTATCTTTTCTAAAGAAGCAGTTTATGCATCACCTTCACTGTGAAATTTAGCCTAACATTGCAAGGCAGATTTTTTTTCACTATTTTAAAAATTCCTGAATATTCTTCTCTGGCTTTTTTCATATATCTAAAGGTTTTAATTGTATATGATAGCATCTTTTCAAAAACCAGCTCTTGCTATTTTCCAAATTTCAATAATACACCGTTCCTGAAACCCAACACTAACAAGTTTACTATTTTTCTTCTAAGAATACATTTCCTGTATAAATACTTTATTAATTATATAAAATCATAAATCTTTTGCTCTGTGATTTCTTAATTTATATTTATTTAATTCAGTCTTCCCTCTCAAGTATTTATCTTTATATATAATCATATCAACTTTATTGTTCTGGGGGGTTTTTTGGTGTTGGTGGCAATGGTAGTTTTTCACTTACTGCTGTCCCTTTGCTCACTTCCTAACACATCAGTCTTTCATCTCTGAAAGCTAAGAAATGACCCAGAGAGAACAAAGAACATAATCGTATTATGTGCTCATTCTTTATACTTTTTTGTTTTATTTTTTACTCTAAGTCAACAGTTTCTGCTTACCTCTCCTCTATGGTTGGGATTTTAGGGTTTAGGAAATGTTGTTTCTGAGTTTACATACTCTAAGTTCTGAAAGAACAAATAGCTTTTATTTATCCAATTGTGTCTCCACTAACTTTCTGTAACTTGATCTGTCACCTTGAGCTGCTGAGTCCTAAATGTTCTGCGGGGGATGATAGCAGGTTCTGCTCATCACCTTTTCTTTCCCACAGGTGGGGGGCAAAGGTACTATGACAAAAATAGAGATTTTAGGACATTATTTTCCTGGGGCAACGTGACTGATGTTACTTTGTATTTTTTCTAACCACCTTATATTGAAACGTGTGCAATTTCTTTCTATTTCAATATATAATTATGACATAAATCTTTAACTAAAAATAAGCACTTCTGTCTGACACCCCTTTTAACTTTTCAGAGTCTCATTAATGAGCCCGTATCTCCTTCTCAAATATCATTCCCTCCTTGTGTGCCATCTAGCTTTTCCATGTTGTTCCTGCTGTATTTACTAAATACTACCAAAGATTTAGTACTAGAGCCGTCTTGTCCCACGCCCAGCCTCTCACCCCCAGTCAAAATGCAGCTGTTTGGGGTCAAATTCTCTAACTGTTAAACTTGGTAACTGGCTATTTGAACTCATAATTTGCATTCAAGGTTTCATTTGTAACTTTTACTAGTAAAACTTTGGCAAGTCACTTTCACTTGATAATGAACTATGGTTGTCTCCATCACACATTCGTTTCAAATTTTGCTTTTACTGTAAAGCACCTTAATTTCTTTACTTTGAATACCAATACAGTACTTTGTTACATGACAGAAGTGGCATTATTTTTGTCCTCTCCTTTACCCAGTTGCTGTGACCTACCATTTCCACCAGCCAGGTTTGGCTATGCTTGTTCTTCTTCCATCTAATGTGAAGGTACACTCACAGACAGTCCTGATTTTTTATTGGTTTCAGTAATAAAAAGAAAAGGAAATATTGCATGATGCCAATCCTCTCAACAACCATATTAAGCAATTATGGGGAAAGAAATTGTCTCCCCATTTTAAATGGAAGAAGCTGGGCCACAATAAAAGTGTTCACTTTTTATATAAAAAAGTCTGAGGTTGATCTGGAAAAGGAGCCCAATAAATTTGCCTCCTATGATAGCATATGAGTCAATAGAATAAATTTTATTTTCATTTAAGATTAAATCATAGGGCTGGAAGGGCTTGGCTTTAGTTAGGTCCTAGGCAGAAGTATATCATTGCTGTGCCAGAAGGAAGGTAAATTTCACAGATGTTTATAGAAGAACTTTTTGTAATATGATTCCATGATTTTTTTTGAGATGTTAGAGGAAGCGAACAGTAACTGTGTGTCTCAAAACAGAATGCAGACTAACCAGGAAAAATAGCACGGAGTTCTTTTGGAAAAAGAAAATAATCAGTTTCACTGTGATACTCATAAAGCTTTCTTTGAGCATGCTACCTGGGTTCAAAGCTATCTTGGTCCTATGCTGTCATTTATTTATTGATTCATTCAATAATTATTTACTCAGGAGATATTATAGGCCAGACCCCCCCCCAAAAAAAAATCAGAAAAAATGCTTTCTCCCATCGCTTAAACCTTTTAGAGAGGATAGAAGCAATTATAGAGGATTAACTCTATAAGAGCACATTGTCAGGGCAATGCTGTAAGTTTTCAGGGTTCAGTGAGGCTTTCTTTTTTTAAAAAAAAATACATATTTTTATGGATTTCAGAGAAAAAGAGAGAGGGAGAGAGA
Source organism: Myotis daubentonii (assembly GCF_963259705.1). Classification (NCBI taxonomy): domain Eukaryota; kingdom Metazoa; phylum Chordata; class Mammalia; order Chiroptera; family Vespertilionidae; genus Myotis; species Myotis daubentonii. The sequence continues at coordinate 19,342,858 of NC_081845.1, read as the reverse complement.
GATAAAAACATCAATGATGAGAATCATTGATCGGCTGCCTCCTGCATGCCCCCTACTGGGAATTGAGCCCGCAACCTGGGCATGTGCCAGGAATCGAACCGTGACCTCCTGGTTCTTGGGTATACCCTCAACCACTGAGCAACACAGGCCAGGCCAGTGAGGCTTTCTAAAGGAAGCTATAACTTTAACCTGGGATGTGAGAGATGAAAAAAACAGTAACCCAATCAAATAGGAGGTAGGGTAGTTAATGAATATTGCAGGTACAATATGTACAAAGCCACAGATGAAAACACAGTATGGCATGTTAGATAACCTGTAAGAAGGTCAGTATGGGTGGAGTGCAAGAGAGTGAAGTGAAAGAGCTAGGGCCACAACACTAGCTGAAATAACCAGAGAAAAAGGAGAAATAAGTGACACATAGATAAGTGCCGGGAGCCGGTCCATCCTTGCTGTTTCAAGGGACCTGGCATATATGACATACTGTTCTTAATATGTTTGCTTACCTTCTTGGCGCTGTGTTTTAAACAAGGTCACCTCTCCGAGAAAGGTTGAATCCCCAGGTAGGGATTTTACCCTGAAGTTAGGGAGGGGATGAAACCCCTTAACTAAGTGCCAGGCAGGTAGTTAATCAATTTAACTACAAACAATCATGCTTAAGCTACATAATCTTTACTCCCTGGAATGGAGATAAGAAACGCCCTAACCTTTGTAATAGAAATTGACAGGATTAGAATCAACTGGTATAAATACAGATGCAACAAGACAGAAACACTCAGAACTCAGAACACAGAACTTAGAACACAGGGCTTGGAAGACAGGACCAAGAGAGACAGAGCCTAGGCACAGAACCTACAAAGAACGTTCTCTAGAGACGGAAGAACTTCGCTGGCGAGAGCATGCCGGAGGATCCTGGACAGAGACTGGCCTGGAGATCCTGGCTTGGCTGCTGATCAACTGAACGCTGTTTCCGTGTCATTCCTTCTTCGCCGACTCCGTCTACGCCTTTGGGAACCCCTGGACCTGCTGGGGTTGGACCCCGGCATATGGCGCCCGAACAGGGACCCCTAGGTAAGCGCCCCGCACTCGGGACGGATCGGACTCCACCGTAGGAAGAAGGTGGATAGTCTTCACTGACTCCGTCCACACCTTCAGGAACCCCTGGAACAGGATTCCCCTAGGTAAGCCCCCCCTCCCCCCCATTGAGAACCCCACACTCGGGACGGATAGGACTCCACCAGGGTACTGCAGACCCCCCTATAGAGGATAAGTAGGGTAAGAAGGTGAATAGTACAGAATTTATATTGAGAAGATGTGCCATACTGAGTCTAAAGAAAAAAGACTCCGTATTGATCTTTTAACACATATGCTTGCTAGCAGAGGAGTTAAGGTTACTCCCAGTCAGATAGAACGTTTTATTCAAGAAGTATGTCCATGCTTTTCTGAGGAAGGAAAGGTAAATGTAATGGCATGGGAGAAGGTAGGCCCAAGGAGCCTTATCCTTAACCCCACTGCAGCCTTTCCACCCCGGGAAAGTGCAGGATTGGCAAGCTCTCCCTGGGGTGATAGATCAGGACTCAGGTAATAGCGGAAAGCGCCAATCCTACTCTTAAAATGGATACAAGAGAGCATTTTGGGTTTTTCTTTTTAATGCCTGCTTTTAAAAAATAAAAAAGGGGGAATTTGCCGGGAGCCGGTCCATGCTTGCTGTTTCAAGGGACCTGGCATATATGGCATACTGTTCTTAATATGTTTGCTCACCTTCTTGGCACTATGTGTTTTAACCAAGGTCTCTGAGAAAGGTTGTTTCCCCAGGTAGGGATTTTCCCCTGAAGTTAGGGAGGGAATAAAACCCCTCAACTAAGTGCCAGGCGGGTAATTAATCCCTTTAACTACGAACAATCATGCTTAAACTACATAATCTTTTCTCCCTGGAATGGAGATAAGAAACGCCCTAACCTTTGTAATAGAGATTGATAGGATTGAATCAACTGGTATAAATACAGATGTAACAAGACAGAAACACACAGAACTTAGAACAGAATCAAGAAGACAGAACCTACACGGAGCCTAGAGACAGAAGAACTTCGCTGGAGAGAGCATGCCGGAGGATCCTGGAGAGGGACTGGCCTCGGAGCCTAGAGACAGGGCCTAGCGGGAGAACATGGCAAGGGATCCTGGACTGAACCTGACTACAGAGATTGGCAGGAGAACCTGACTGGAACCTGGACACTGAACCTGACTGGAGAGCCTGGACAGAACCTGGCTGGAGAAACTAGCGAGGGAACATGGCTACAGAACCTCGCTGGAGATCCGAAGCAGAACCTCTCTGGAGATCCAGACCAGAACTTGGCTGGAGATCCGGGCTAGAGATCCTGGCTAGGCTGCTGATCAACTGAACGCTGCCTCCGAGTCTTTCCTTCTTCGCCAACTCCGTCTACACCTTTGGGGACCCCTGGACCCGCTGGGGCTGGACCCCGGCATCTGGCGCCTGAATAGGGACCCCTAGGTAAGTGCCCCGCACTCGGGACGGATAGGACTCCACCATAGGAAGAGGGTGGATAGTCTTCACCGACTCCGTCCACACCTTTGGGAACCCCTGGAACAGGATTCCCCTAGGTAAGGCCGCCCCCCCACCCATTGAGAACCCCACACTCGGGACGGATAGGACTCCACCAGGGTACTGCAGACCCCCCTATAGAGGATAAGTAGGGTAAGAAGGTGGATAGTACAGAACTTAGATTGAGAAGATGTGCCATACTGAGTCCAAAGAAAGAAGACTCTGTATTGATTCTTAGATTGAGAAGATGTGCCATACTGAGTCCAAAGAAAGAAGACTCTGTATTGATCTTTACATTAAGAAGATGTGCCATACTGAGTCTAAAGAAAAAAGACTCCGTATTGATCTTTTAACACATATGCTTGCTAGCAGAGGAGTAAAGGTTACTCCCAGTCAGACAGAACATTTTATACAAGAAATATGTCCATGCTTTTCTGAGGAAGGAAAGGTGCCGGAAAGGTAAATGTAGAGGCATGGGAGAAGGTAGGCCCAAGGAGCCTTATCCTTAACCCCACTGCAGCCTTTCCACCCCGGGAAAGTGCAGGATTGGCAAGCTCTCCCTGGGGTGATAGATCAGGACTCAGGTAATAGCGGAAAGCGCCAATCCTACTCTTAAAATGGATACAAGAGAGCATTTCAGGTTTTTCTTTTTAATGCCTGCTTTTAAAAAATAAAAAAGGGGGAATTTGCCGGGAGCCGGTCCATCCTTGCTGTTTCAAGGGGCCTGGCATATATGGCATACAGTTCTTAATATGTTTGCTCACCTTCTTGGCGCTGTGTTTTAACCAAGGTCACCTCTCGGAGAAAGGTTGTTTCTCCAGGTAGGAATTTTTCCCTGAAGTCAGGGAGGGGATGCCTCTCCTAGAAAGGTTGTTTCCCCAGGTAGGAATTTTTCCCTGAAGTCAAGGAAGGGATGAAACTCTTTAACTAAGTGCCAGGCGGGTAGTTAATCACTATAAACAATCATGCTTAAGCTACATAATCTTTACTCCCTGGAATGGAGATAAGAAACGCCCTAACCTTTGTAATAGAGATTGATAGGATTGAATCAACTGGTATAAATACAGATGTAACAAGACAGCAAGACACAGAACTTCAGACACAGAACTGAGAACACAGAGCTTGGAAGACAGGACCAAGAGAGACAGAGCCTAGGCACAGAACCTACACAGAACGTTCTCTAGGGACAGAAGAACTTCGCTGGCGAGAGCATGCCGGAGGATCCTGGACCGGGACTGGCCTCGGAGCCTGGAGGCAGAGCCTGGCGAGAGAGCATGGCAGGGGATCCTGGACTGAACCTGACTGCGGAGATTGGCAGGAGAGCCTGACTAGAACCTGGTGACTGAACCTGACTGGAGAACCTGAGCAGAACCTCTCTGGAGATCGAGACCAGAACTTGGCTGGAGATCCTGGCTAGGCTGCTGATCAACTGAACGCTGTCTCCGTGTCATTCCTTCTTTGCCGACTCCGTCCACACCTTTGGGGACCCCTGGACCTGCTGGGGTCAGACCCCGGCAGATAAGAGAGGAAATATCATGAAAACTAGGGATGTTAAAAAGTAATGTGATCACTGTGCACAATTCTGAGCTAATGTATTTCTTCTATATGAGTAGAATAATTCTTCCCCAAAAATGCAACTTAGCAAAATAGACCCCAAGAGAAAGCTTAAACATATAATTTGTCAAATATAAAAGAGAAAATGTTTCACGTTCACTTGGTACCCATTAAAAACTAACTAAATAAGAACAAACAACCAAATAAACAAAGAATTCTACAAGTTCTTTAAAACATGAAATTATTCTATTGCAACTATTTCATATGATAGGGGGGAAAAACCTTCTAAATTCATTTTTTTTTTAAAAAAACTATATTTTATTGATTTTTTTACAGAGAGGAAGGGAGAGGGATAGAGAGTTAGAAACATCAATGAGAGAGAAACATCGATCAGCTGCCTCCTGCACACCCCCTACTGGGGATGTGCCCGCAACCAAGGTACATGCCCTTGACCGGAATCGAACCCGGGACCCTTGAGACCGCAGGCTGACACTCTATCCACTGAGCCAAACCAGCTAGGGCCTTCTAAATTCATTTTATGAAAGAAGTATAGCATTGATTCCCTGAACGGCAACAACTAAAACACACACACATACTACAACCCATCTCAATGCAAATACTGAAGCTATATATATATATATATATATATATATATATATATATATATTCAAAAAGAATACAAATCATATTAAAGATAACATAGCATAAGAAAGCGAGGTTAATTTTAAGTTCCAGATCAGGAAAACCTTTATATAATCCTATATCTTTTGAGCTAAGGAGAAAAGTTACAAATCATTTCTAGATAAGATGATAAAATATTACAAAACAAACAAAAACTGGCTGACTCCATTTATAACAGCAAATGTGCATACTTAGATTAAAAATTATATACATAGATGTATTAATATACTCATCCAAATGCACATGAATATAGACATCAAGAAGTATATATATCAAGAAATACACAAAACCTTACACACTGAACTCACTCACGACACAAAAGTAAGCTTGGACAGGAAGACTCAGCGCCATAAAGACATCAGTACTCCCTAAGTGAATTTATAAATTTAATGTAAACTCTATATAATACCATTAAGGTTTTTCTCTTGAGTTATATAGATGACATGATGCAATATTGGGATTTCCTTCAAATAATCATGAGTGGATAGTAAAACTGTTCATGGATTGATCATTATTTAACAGTATGATGAATACATGGGAATTTACTATATCATTCTCTCTGTTTTAATGTTTGACATTTTTTATAATAAACAAACATTTTTAATTATAAATTAAAGATGATGGCAGGTGTGGCAGGAAATAAGGAAGTCCGCGGTAAAAATTCCACAATATTAAATCTTCAATAAGAAATATAATTTCTTGGAATGATATTCCATATTTTTCGTCATCAAGCCAATTAGCCTACCAAGAAGTTTACAGTGATGAATAGCAGTGGACTGGAATGTTGTGATATTCAAAGGATTGTTTTGTATGTAAAGGGTCTTTTTGTGCCCATCACATCGGAAGGATGCCTACTGCTGAACTAAACTGCAAAAATGAATAATGTCTTTATGTTCAAAATACAAAGCCCACAATATAGTAATTGTCCTGTTACTACAAATGTTGCTTGCAATCCAGAGTTATTTTGTTGTTGTTGTTTTTGTTTTGCATTTTAGTAGAAAAAAATCTCAACTATGCAGTCACATAAGTAGAATCATAGCATGTTAATTTTTTACAAATTCAAAAGTCATTTAACTTTTATATGTAACAAATGAGGAAACAGAATATTTTGTCTTTTCAAAGTATTATTGACTGAGCTGAGACTAAAACCCAGAACTTCCCCATCCCGAAGTAGTGCTTCTTTCATTGCCCAACCTAAAATTATGCAATGAGATAGCATACCTTTCAAATAAATCATTCTGATTGTCACTAATGAAAACTCTCCAAAGAACACTGAAGAAGCTTTGACTCCCCACACTCCCTTCTAATAACTCCATCTTTACCTAATATGTGGTAATGCCTTAAAGGAGCCTTTGTATCTGCTATTGCTATTAACTAACCTTGATTATTCCCCAAGCTCTTTCACAGCGCCTGACATACAATAGGCAGCTAATTAATGCTCACTGGAGAATAAAGGATGTGGCAGATCTATATGTCAACAATCGTAAAGATTTATCTAAAAGCAAAATGCCACTTTCTGTCAATGAAGTGACAGATGTGATGCAATGTGTTTCTAAAATATTGACATAATTAGGTGTAGGACACTATTGTAGGTGTATTTTTTTTTTCAGAGAGGGAGGGAGAGGGAGATAGAAACATCAATGATGAGAGAGAATCATTGATTGGCCGCCTCATCAACGCACCCTACTGTGGGGATCCAGCCCACAACCCGGGCATGTGCCCTTGACCAGAATCCACCTGCCGGGATCCTTCAGTCTGCAGGCTGATGCTCTATCCACTGAGCAAAATCAGCTAGGGCAATTGGTATAATTTTTTACTTGTTTGTTTTGAGAAACAAAACAAAACTCAATTCCAATAGTCCAGGCTGGCATGTGTAGAATGTAAAGTGTCTCTTGGTTAATATAAGGCTCATAAAAACCCAATATACAATTTTACTAAATTTAAATAATGAAGAAAAATTAAGCAATAATGCTAACATAATGTGTTGAAGTTTTGCAGTTCATAATTAGAATATATGCTAAAATCCAATAATTAAAAATTATTTTTAGAGAGAAAAAGTATTTTTAAGTGCCAAGAAATTAAAAAAAATGCCTGACTAAATTCATTTTCACACGTAAAATAATCTATGAAACAGTTTCTAAAACAATAATTAATTCTTATAAATAAATTCTTTTCTGATGCATTTATTTGTGAGGGGAATTCATTTTTTGCTCCTATGCCCAGTATCTCTAATAACGCAGGAAAGTTCTTTGAGTATGAATACCTTCATGTGAATCCAACAGAAACTTTTTACTGCTCTGGATAAAGGAGTTATAGAAAATTAAATAACTGATTCTTGTGTTAATGGGCTTCTTAGTGCACCCTTGTGGTAAAGAAATGTTACAAATGCAACCTTAAAATTTTCAGAGCATAAAGCCAGCCCTAGAGGAAGCAACGGTGAATCATCTGTTCAGTACTTTCAGGAAACACCAGAAATGTCGTACCTGATCATGAAAAATAAATTTAGTGAGTTTTATTTTGTAAAAGAAGATACAACATAAGTGATTTGAATACGAAGATTAGAACAAAAAGAAAATCTCAAATTAAGTTTATAAGAAGGCCATGGAAAATGATATCACCATTGAACAGATATCGCTGAATTCGTTTACACCAAATTGCTTGTTCAGCCTTCTATGTTTTATCACATGAGAAAATGGTATTTGGACAATGATTCTTCATTTCTCTCAGTTTATCAAACCTAGTCACAATTCTTGCCTTACTATTTTTAGCTGAACAAGAGATGTCTTTGTCCTGTGCAGAAATGGATGTTGTGTTCACATCAACTGATATCAAGTGAGACACAACATAGTGTTTAACTTAAAAAAAAAATTAGGTAAAAGAGCACTGTGTGTAGATTTGAAAATAAAATAAGTTAAAAACAAAAAAAACATTTGCAGGGTAAGTTTAATCCGTGGAAAGCAAATTTGATATTTCAGATAAAAATAACTTTCAAAAGGAAGTATTAATACTACATTTCTATACACATATACATCAAAGCAAATAGAATTTGTCTGATATACATTAGTTATTATAATAACAAAATTCAATCTAAAACATTCCTATTTATCCTGATTACTTTTAGGAGACTTGTGGTTAACTCGAATAATTTTATACCAAAGGATATCTATTGCAAAGGTACACCAGAAACATATGCAGAATATTTATATCAGTAATGTTTGTAATAACAAATCTTATAAACAATCAAAAGTATACTGACAGGCAAATGGATGACTAAATTGTATATTCATACAATGCAACAATGTCAAATAATGAATGAATAAATATTAGATAGAACAACACCAATGAATGGAAACAATCTAAATTTAAATGGGAAAAGTAAGTGCAAAAGTTAAAATACTATATAATGTATTTCTATAAAATTTTAATAATTAAAACAAAAAAATCTACTTGCTAGGATACTTAGTGATGATTAAGACATATTTTTAATAGCAAGATAATATCCACATATGGTCCAATATAATAGTGACTAGAAGGTGATGAGAACTAGGTAGGGATTAGTGATGGCAGAGACTAGATCATTCAATGTTCCGTTCTGTAAGCAGAGTGTTAGGTGAACTGGTATCTGTTATATTATTGTTTGAAAACAAAAACAAATAAATAAGTTATGCAAGAGCCAGGGATGATGGCATATAATAAAACAAAGATAAATATCAATCCAATCTGAACCCTGGAATACAAACAAACAAAAGGATACAAATGAAGACAAATTTTAATTAATATATCAGTTTCTTAAAAGAAATGATATGATCTATAATAATAAAAGGGTAATATGCTAATTAGACAGGATGTCCTTCTGGACGACCTTCCGGATGAAGCTGGGGCTGTGAGGGAAGCCCAGGTCCCAGGTGCCAGAGAGAAGCTGGTGCCAGCAGCCAGGGGAAGGAAGGCCTACTCTTGCACAAATTTCGTGCACCGGGCCTCTAGTAGGAACATAGCTAGGTATTATAAATGTTCGAAAATGTTGTAGTTCAGCTCTGTACCAATAACTTACCTTATGGTGATCTATTCACACATAAGTACATAAGGCAGAGACCATGTTGATCAATTGTTGACCCTTATATGTCCCCAAAATTAAGCCCGATGCTTTGCATATAGCAATACTTACCAAATATTTCATGATAAATTGATATTTGATTCAAATATTAATCCAGATTATATTCAAATATCAAACACATTAAACACAGAGAAAAATAACTATTTTTTTCCAAAAAAATAAACATCATTGTATGCATACTTTAAAATCATTTAAATAAAAAATAATACCTTTGAAACAGGTTTCAAAGTATAGTTTTATATGTCAATAATTAACAACAGCCCTGGCCGGTTTGGCTCAGTGGATAGAGCATCGGCCTGTGGACTCAAGGATCCCAGGTTCGATTCCGGTCAAGGGCATGTACCTTGGTTGCAGGCACATCCCCAGTGGGGAGTGTGCAGGAGGCAGCTGATCGATGTTTCTCTCTCATCGATGTTTCTAGCTCTCTGTCCCTCTCCCTTCCTCTCTGTAAAAAATCAATGGAGTATATTAAAATAATAATAATAATAATTAACAACATTATAATTTTTATAAGAATATGCTCCTTATCTAAAATGTAGAAATGAAATATTCATTCTTTATTTTGAACCTTTGATTTTTTTTTAAGGTGTAAATGCCATCTTTTCATTCTTGTTAAATAATTTCTGCTTGGTGGTTTGTAATAAGACTAGGAATTCTGCCCACCGCCAGTCAAGACAAATAGCCTTTGCCTCATTAGAGAATCTGGCGTGTTCTGAGAAGAAGCCAAGGGAAGAGGAACCTGGAACATGAGACAGGCCAGGAATACTGGAAACGATTTTAAGAAGATGCCAGCTGGCCTGGAAAAGGAGTAGAAGGACCTTTCCTGAAATAAAATTGAATAGTTATGCCAACCTTGAATTGGGTGAATTCTGGAACTAAACAAAAAGCCCTGGAGAAAGGCCAGATGACTCAGTAGGAGTGATGAGAAAGAAGGTGGATAAACCCCATTGCAAACCTGAGTTGTTGAAAACAACTATACTCAGAACTATTTAGAAATAAAAGACACTTAGAATAGAAGCCATAGTAACATAATTTTATTCAGAATTCATTTAATTTTAAAAGTAAAATGTCAAAAATATCGAGGATCGCTCTCTGTTTTCAACTTCATCCTCCCCATAGCAACCCCAAATAATAAAATGCTACAGGAAATATTAAGTGCTTGTCATGCGCTAAGTGCTGAGTTAAATCTAGAGAAAGTATACTTTAACTGAAGAAGCAAAGAATGAGTAAAGGATAGCTAGGAGAAGGGGACAAAAATGTGTCATCATCTAATGATGCAAGGCTGTTTCATACTTTTGAAGAACTCCAAGTTAAGTGGCTGGACGACAGGGTATAAAAGAAAGGCTTGGAAGGTATTGGATTGGAGGGAATAAGGTCAGATTTGGATGGAAGGCCTCTAAATCATATTGGGGTTTTTTCTTTATTGATTAAGGTATTACATATGTGTCCTTATCCCCCCATTGCATCCTCACCCCCCTCTCCACTCATGCCCTCACCCCTGTGGTATCTGTGTCCAATGGTTAGGCTTATATGTATCACACAAGTCCTTTGGTTTCATCTTTCATTAAAGCTTATTCTTTGTGCTAAATGTTATGAGAAGCCATGAAGGATTTTTTAGCAGAGTTCTTTCTCAACTACATATTTCTAAAAATTACTTTGGTTGCACCAAAAGGAATTTTCTTGAAGAGATTGAAAATAGAGGAAGGGAGTGGATGTAAAAAACATTAAAAATGCTCAGGTAGCCTGGCTGGTGTGTTCCAGCGGTTGAGCACAGACCTATAAACTGGGAGGTTGAAGTTTGATTACAGGTCAGGGCTGCTTATCATTGATTCTTTCTCATCATTGATGTTTTTATCTCACTCTCCCTTACTTTCTGAAATCAATAAAACAATATATTTTTTTAAAAAAATGTTTAGGTAAAAAATAGAATGATGGTACTGACTTTCCCATCTGAACAAGTAACAGGGCTAGACTTCACCCTTCTACTTAAAAAACTTATAAAAGCAAATAAGCCCTAACCGGTTTGGCTCAGTGGATAGAGCATCGGCCTGCGGACTCAAGGGTCCCAGGTTTGATTCCGGTCAAGGGCATGTACCTTGGTTGTGGGCACCTACCCAGTAGGGGGTGTACAGGAGGCAGCTGATTAATGTTTCTCTCTCATCAATGTTTCTAACTCTCTAACCCTCTCCCTTCCTCTCTAAAAAATCAATAAAATATAATTTTAAAAAATAAAAGCAAATAAAAATATATGAAACAATATTGACAATATTATCAGACAGTGATTCCTGAGAGATGGAAGATAATAAGTACTTCTGCCCCAGCTTACTGCCTTGAAAGAATTTCCAGGCTTCTGTGCAGGCAGGGGACACAGAAGGATATTGGCACCTTCCCTGGGTGGAGGAGAAACAGAGCTGAAAATCCAGAAAGACCAAGATGACTCAGAGTCAAAGGAAAAAATACCAGTGAGAAGGTAACTTCACAGAAAGTGACCCCAGAGAACTGTGGAGGGTTCGCCTCTAGTCTCCTGACAAGTACTCACTAGTGTATGAATGCGAGGAGACAGCCAAGGCCCAGGAAAACAAAAACATCTGATAATTAGAGGGACCAGTACTTGATGCTCAGCCAGGACCAGAAGTAGTGCCTGCTCCCAGCAGCCAGGCTGGAAAACCTCAGGTGCATTGTGTAAGAGTACTCAGAAGGGTTTTGACTCAGCAATGGAGAAAAATCAATCCTAGAGTAAATGCTGCTCTTGTCTTGATAAACAAATTTTGAAAAACAAGACCAGAACAGATCAAACTATTTCCAAGTATCTTAACTGGCTTGAGAATAAAAAGCACAAATATTTCTAAAAAATACAGAAGTATATAGCCAAGTTAACAGTCATATTTCCAAGTAACATTTATATTTCCTGTAATTCAATTTAAAAAATCAACAAGCACCCAAAGAATCAGGAAATTATGTTAGGAGAAAAAACAATCAATTGTAACTGACCCAGAACTGGATTAGATGTTAAAATTAGTAGACAGAACATGAAACACATTCATTATTATAATTGTATTTTTATTTAAAGTCTAGAAAGATTGAGCATGTTAGGTAGAGATATAGAAAGTATATGTATATTTTTACAGTATTAAAATATATATAGGGGTTGGCAAAAGTAGGCTCACAGTAGTGAGTACACAAAACAGCTATTCTTGTTTTATTATTTATTGACTATTGTATTATTTCCCATACAAACAATTGTAAACATACTTTTTTCCCATCCTTACATTTGTAATACGATATATATATATTTCAGTGTATTAAAATTAGGTAATGCGATGCCTCTAGTTTTATTTTTCTTTTCCAAAACTGCTTGACTGCTTGGTCTGTTCTAGTTCCATTGTCTTTCCATACTTATTTTAAGATATTTTAAGATATATTTGCCTATGTCTGCAAAAAAATCTTGTTGACAATTTGATGGGAATGGTATTTAGTTTATAGGTCAATTTGTAAAGAATCGATATCTTTATGATGCTGTTTTCCAATCTATGAACATAGTTTCCCTCTCCCTTTATATAGATCATCTTTCTTTCTTTCAACATGGTTTTGTAGTTCTTAGCATGCAGATACACTGATGAATTTTTGACTGTTGAACTAGACTTGCACAGCTGGAATAAAATCCAACTGACTACTGTGTATAATTTTTAAGTATATTGATGATTTGATTTGCCAATATTTTGAGACCTTTTGTGTCTATGTTCATGAGAAAGTGTGTGCTTTTTTGTACATATTCTTCTGCTTTGGGTATTAGAGTAGTGTTAGCCTCAATAAAAAGTGTCGGGAACTTTTCTGTTTCTATAAAAGACTGTGTAGAACTGATGTTCTTCTTTCAGCACTTGGTAGAATTCTTCAGTAAAATCATCTGGAAATCTGTTTTCCAGAAGCTTTTAAATTACAGATCAATTTTTCTAACATGTACAGAAGCATTCAAATTATCTACTTAATCTTTGGTGAGCTTGAATGGTTTATGGTATTTGAGGAATTGGTTTAGTTATTTGTAATTTGCCGGTATAAATATCCTGGTCTGGATACTGGACTGTGTAAGATGTCACCACTGACAGAAGCTGGATGATGGATACATGGACCCTCATTTATACAACTTCTAGTGAGTCTACAGTGTTATTGTTTTCAACATAAAAAGGTAAGTAGAAAGAAGTACATATATTTTTATAGCAACTGTTAATTTGTTAAATTGTACAAATTCAAATGTTTATTTCTATGAGAATTTCTACCACGTGATTCTTGGCTTTTTATTTCTTTGATTGCAATCCTTTCTGGTTTGAATGGCAATCAATCAATGAATAACTCTCAGTCTTTTCTATCCCATATTAATTGAGTAGAAAAATACTCTCAACACTGCTGTCTGTACTCACTTCTTGTAGGCAGTGTACCATATAATTATGTTAGTTAAGCTCTCTCAGGTTGGGAGTAATCTTTTCAGATATGCTGATATTATCTCAGTTGATAGGGATTTATTTTAATTACTAGGGGCCCGGTGCACGAAATTCGTGCACTGGGTGTGTGTGTGGGGAGGGGAGTGTCCCTCAGCCCAGCCTGCCCCCTCTCACATACTGGGAGCCCTCAGGCGTTGACCCCCATCACCCTCCAATCACAGGATCAGCCCCTTGCCCAGGCCTGATGCCTCGGCCAGAGGTGTCAGGCTTGGACAGGGGACCCCCATCTTCCCCTGATCACTGGCTCTGGCCCCCGCCCAGGCCTGAGGCCTCTGGCCCAGGAATCATGCCTGGGCAGGGGACCCCCGTCTCCCTCTGATCGCTTGCTCCACCCCCCGCCCAAGCCTGACGCCTCTGACCCAGGCTTCAGGCTTGGGCAAGGGGACCATCATATCCCCCCAATCCCCGGCACCACCCCCCACCCAGGCCTGATGCCTCGGCCAGAGGAGTTGACCCCCATCACCCTCCGATCACCAATCACCGGATCGGCCCCTTGCCCAGGCCTGATGCCTCTGGCCTAGGCGTCCGGCCCGGGCAGCGGGGACCCACAGCTGCAGCAGCCCCGCGATCGTGGGCTTCGCTTTAGGCCCAGGCAAGGGACCCCTAGCTCCCGGGACTGCCAGCTTCGACCGTGCCCAGCTCCCATCGCTGGCTCCACCCCTACTTCCTGCTATCACTGGCCAGGGCAGAAAAGGCGCCTGATTCTCCGATCATGGCTGGGGGGCAGGGCAAAGGCGGCCCCAGGGCCGCCTTTGCCCTGCCCCCCAGCTCTTAGCTCCCCCCTGGGTTTCCGATCACTGTCAGTGGCAGGGGGCTTCTTCCTGCTTTCCCTTTCGCCTCCCTGCATTGTGCCTACATATGCAAATTAGCCGACATCTTGTTGGCAGTTAACTGCCAATCTTAGTTGGCAGTTAACTGCCAATCATAGTTGGCAGTTAATTTGCATATAGCCCTGATTAGCCAATGAAAAGGGTATCGTCGTACGCCAATTACCATTTTTCTCTTTTATTAGATAGGATAACTAGTATTCCCAAGACTTAACAGACTTATTTTTAAAAATGGAAAGTTATTTAATCATCATCCTCTGTCCTTTCTGCCTAATCAGAAGAAAGCTCTCCTCCTCTTGTTCTCTAGGTTTTTAACTGTTCTCTGGAAGTGTTCAAAGAAAGTTTCATTGTACTTAGGAAGCAGTCTGTCAACTGGAGTCAGTATGTCCTGTTTATATTCATCTTCGGTTCTCCTTTGGGCTTATAATATCCATACCTGCGACCCCAAAAGGCCTTGGAAGAGTCAGTGCTTCTAGCCATTACAATCCAATGCCCCAAGCTTTAGAACTGACTCTAAAAGAGTAGAAGGATGTTGTGTTGAATGCAGATCTGGGAAAAATAACCTCTTCACTAACAACTTCTGTGAGAATTGGCCCTGCTCTGTAGGGCCCCTAGACTCATGGCACCTACACAAGTAGTTCCATCAAATTTGGTCATAATTTCCTGCCTTGGATACCACACAGTTCTTTCAATAGGATGGAGGAATTTATACCTGGTATGTCTTTATAACCCCTTTCACTGAGTTATTACCCATAACTAAAATTCTTTCCTTCTTCTCTAGTTAGAAAACAGATACTTTACATATATGAATATTAATATTTATGATAAGTAGGATCAGAGAAAGTGTTAGCATCTTTGCACCATCTTAGCTAGTCAAAATTTTCCTGTTCCAAAAGGATACATGACAGAAAGGAAAATATGAACAGCAACAAGTCAGGCTTCATAGAAACTAGAATATAGTAGTAGCTCTAGTAAAAATCAGATACACCTGACTCTTTTTGTTCTATCAGGAGTGTTCTGAGCCTATGACTTAATCTTATGGTGAGTCAGCAATGTTCTGATTCTTCATACTGAATTCATGAGGTTAAAGATTCCTTCTCAGTATGTCTGATATTCAGATGCGCTAAGTTCAGAATTGTTTATTTTATCATTATTACCCCTATTGAAAGAACTCATCAGGCAACTGACCATCCATCCTTGGGGCAGGCATTTATCCTGATGCAATCAGCCATGGAAAACTGACCATAGACAGTAAGTACTCTTATATGTGCCAAATTCCCAAACATAATAGATTTGTCTTCTGCAATTAAGATTTTGATAGCTGATGGTCATGTTTAATGTCTCAAGTATCTTAAACAAACACAAGAAGACTGTTAAGCCCATCCATTGCTGGCAAAGCCTTGAAGTCAGACAGACAGACCAAGGTTTCTATGCTGTGTGCCTTCTACCTACAAAATATGTCTGATATTTTCATCTTGCTATGTAAACATTGGCTAATTAAATGAAATGATTTAATCTATGTCTGTTTGTTTATCTTTAGAATAAAAATTGGTAGTACAGCTGTTATTGACTGAATGTTTGTGTACCCTCCCCTAAAATCCGTCTGTTGAAATTCTAACCTCTGATATGATGATATATTAGGTAGTGGGGCCTTTGTGGAATAATTAGGTCATGAAAGTGGTGCCCTCATGAATGTGATTAGTGCCCTTCTAAAAAAATATATGGAATCTCCCTTACTCGCTCTCTGTTCCCCACCATGTGAAGAAACAAGAAGAATGCAGTCATCTACAAGCCAGAAAGTGGATCCTCACCTTGATCTTAGACTTCCTAGTATCCATAACTGTGAGAAACAAATGTTTGCTGTTTAAGCCATTCAGTCTGTGATATTTTGTTACAGCAGCTCAAACTGACTAAAACAACAGTTGATGCACAGCCAGCATTTCAGAATTAGTTAATAGTAATAAATACATTATTAATAACAAGCTATTAATAGGTGCTACATGTAGCCCAGCCGGCGTGGCGCAGTAGTTGAGCATTGACCTATGAACCAGGAGGTCAGAGCTCGATTCCTGGTCAAGGCACATGCCTGGGTTACGGGCTCAATCCCTAGTGGGGGGCATGCATTATTGATGTTTCTATCTCTCTCTCCCCCTCCCTTCCTCTCTGAATGCAATAAAAAATCTATATATTTTTAAGTAGATGCTACATGTAAAAAAGGATACCAAAGTCAATTCAAATCACATGTAATTTTGAGAACTTATAAGTACTATTCAAAGCACTTGATATACATTAATTTATTCAACCCTCACAAGAAAACTATGGGGCAGTTATTGTTATTGTTATTCCCACTTTGTAGATTATGGGATTTAGAAACAGGGAGATTATATAATTGGCCCAAGGTCACACAGCTAAACTGCCGGGAGCCAGTCCATCCTTGCTGTTTCAAAGGACCTGGCATATATGGCATACTGTTCTTAAAATGTTTGCTCACCTTCATGGCACTATGTGTTTTAACCAAGGTCTCCTCTCTGAGAAAGGTTGTTTCCCCAGGTAGGGATTTTCCCCTGAAGTTAGGGAGGGAATAAAACCCCTCAACTAGTGCCAGGCGGGTAATTAATCACTTTAACTACGAACAATCATGCTTAAGCTACATAATCTTTACTCCCTGGAATGGAGATAAGAAACGCCCTAACCTTTGTAATAGAGATTGATAGGATTGAATCAACTTGTATAAATACAGATGTACAAGACAGCGAGAGACAGAACTTAGAAGACAGAACCAAGAGAGACAGAACCTACACAGAGAACCTACACACAGAACCTACACAGAACCTAGAGACAGAAGAACTTCACTGGAGAGAACATGGCAAAAGATCCTGGACAGAAACTGGCCACAGAACCTAGAGAGAGAACATGGCAAAAGATCCTGGACTGAACCTGACTACAGAAGTTGGCAAGAGAACCTGACTAGAACCTGGTGACTGAACCTGGCTGGAGAACCTGGACAGAACCTGGCTGGAGAACCTAGCAAGAGAACATGTACACAGAACCTGGCTGGAGATCCTAACCAGAACTTGGCTGGGGATCCTGAACAGAACTTGGCTGGAGATCCTGGCTAGAGATCCTGGCTAGGCTGCTGATCAACTGAACGCTGTCTCTGTGTCATTCCTTCTTCGCCGACTCTGTCCGCACCTTTGGGGACCCCTGGACCTGCTGGGGTTGGACCCCAGCACTAAACTATGCGGAGTCAGGATATGATCGGACTGCAGGCTTTGAGCTCCTCACTAACGCACTTCAAAATAAACTTGGGAAAGATTATGTCAAGCAGATTTCTTCCATAGGACACATGAGAGAGAGTATTATGTTAAAGTGTATTGAATTTAAAACATGAGATACAGTTTATATTTATTATACTGCATTTATTAAGTCATAAAACCCTTTGTGTTTTATGAATCATCCCACAGGCTATTCTGGGGCTTGCTTTGGAAAATGTGGCTCAAGGAATAAAAATTCATTCCATAAAAATCAGTTTTACCATTTCTTTATGGTTAATTCCCATTTATATCATTTTCCTAAAGTTTGAAAGTGAAGAATTTTATGCATGGCACCAGCATTGTGCCTTTACCATGCTGCACACGTGAAGAATATATATATGATTTGACTTAGAAATCAGTGAGAGGTATAATTCCAGGAAGCTAGAGGCTTAAATGTTTGTTTGTTCATATATATTTTTTGTTTCAAAAGCATCAGGAAAGATCTTGAATACAGGAGTATTCAAGATTACTGGGGCTGGAATGAGTTCTATCATCACCAAAAAGATACCAAGATGGGTCACAATATCTGTCCCAGAAGAT
The DNA here is from genome assembly GCF_963259705.1 of Myotis daubentonii. Taxonomy (NCBI): domain Eukaryota; kingdom Metazoa; phylum Chordata; class Mammalia; order Chiroptera; family Vespertilionidae; genus Myotis; species Myotis daubentonii. The sequence continues at coordinate 19,324,775 of NC_081845.1, read as the reverse complement.
GGGGACAATAATGCTGAAGTTTGGGAGGGAGAAGGAGAGAGTAAAGTTCCTTCAGAGTAATTCATTTAAATAAGAGAGTAAGTTAAACTTTCTCAAGGAATAAATAACCCAGGTACCAGACCAGCAGGGACTCTCTAATCTAGAACAGTGGGATACTTGTTTTTTTCTGCCAATGCTTATGTACGAAGAAAATACAAACCTACTGATAATAAGGACTTATAATAGACTAGAGGCCTGGTGCAGGGTCCCTAGGCCTGGCCAGCAATCAGGACCGATCGGGGTCTTCCAGCTACCAGCTTCTTGCTTGGGCCTTCCTTCATTCCATGCCACCCCGTGGTGGTCAGTGCACATCATAGTGATAGATCGGTCTCCCAGTCGAACTCCCGTGGGGACAATTTGCATATTAGGCGTGTGTGTGTGTGTGTGTGTGTGTGTGTGTGTAATCTGTAAGTTTGATCTCTGCTGCGTGTAATACTCAATTAGAATTTCTCATGGAGGATCTGTCAGTTTCTGGCAGATACCATGAAGGTAGGCTGTGGAGAACCAGGGAGCATAACGCTCTGTGTTCTCAAATGTTCTGGAATGGCACTCCCAAGTCCCATTTCACTGGAGGAAGAATGAGATGATATGAGGATAAAAAATGAGGAAGTGAATGGTTATGGCATGATAAAGGCAAAGGGGCAATGTAGGTAGCCTGGGTGTGAAGTAACAGTCATGGACTGAACTCCTGAGGTACACAGGAGCCATGAATTTAGAATAGGACTTTGGTTGACATTCTTCAGTCTCCCCTCTTTCATAATCTCTTTTGCTACCCCAGAATTTTTACTTTTCAAACCCTTAACTAGGTAAAACATTTGTTTTCTCATGTTTAAATAAAGCAAATTCAAAGGGACAAACTATGGTTCTGTTTTCTCATTGATTGAAACTTTAGTGACCTTCATGACAACATTTTTTTGTCATTAGTCTTGTTACATTGTTTGCTTGATATAAAATATGTGAATATAATAAAGCAGTAGTTTTAAAGTTTTAAACATTGATATTATACTAACATATTTCATAATATTAGCACTATTATTGTTATAATTTATAGATCACATATCTATTCATTAAGAGCATATGTGCTGTATTAGCAATATCAACACTTTTAACATTGTATCAAATTAATTTGATCTTTATGAACATGTGATTTCACTGAAGGTAGAGAAGGTCTTATAGAACTCTATGCCCAGAACACAGAGCAATGTGTTATACTGCAGATGTTCAATAAATATTTATAGATTTAATAAATTAATAAATGATCAAAGCTCAACAAATCCTTCTAGAGTCAAATGAACAATTTATCTTTTTGCATTTACACAAGATTTTCAATAGTTATATTTCTTTCTAAAAATTTAATTTTAACTGTAGCTTCCATATATGTATTTTTATATCTCTATATAATATTATATTCCATTTCAAAAGTTCATACTTTTATTGGAATTTAGTTTTATTTACTTAGTTCAGTTCAATAACCTACATAAGTTATTCAGTCTTTATTGCTGTAAGATTGAATCAAATCAAGTTCTCAATATCATCGCATGCTTTCTCCTCAGTGAAAGGCGGACTCAGAAGGGCCATTCTCAATTTTTAAGTTGAATATTCATCTTAAACCACTAGATTATATGTTTCACATTTATAAGTTTAAAGTTATTAATATTACCTTGAATTTGTACAAGTTTTCTTACTAATAGCTCATATATACAAGTTCATCCATTTATCTACAATATAGCATAGGGAAAATAAAACTATTTTAATAAGTAGTAATTTCTTTAGACTAATATATTCTTGTCCATCAAATCTAAACACTACTAAATAACTAAATTCAGAACATACACTTTATCAAAGTAGGATTAAATTGCATTTTTAAATAAAAAAGAATAAATTTTATGGATTTATGACATTGAAAATTAATATATATAAGCTTATATTCCTAAATTATTATCATATCATACATATTCAAATACAAGAAAAGAAAAATAATTAGAGGGCATAGCACTATAAGATTCTAACGTATAATTCTGTTTAGAATAATAACAACATGCTGGAGCCGAGTGCTAATATGCTGTGGTTCAAGGGATGGAAAGTCACCCGTAAAGATGGCCATGCTGGTGGAACCATGCTGCGTGAAGCTGTGGTTTTCATCCTACTACCAACTCATCCAACTGACAAGCCCCTGTGTCTGGCCCTCCAGGATGTCTATAAAACTGGTGGTATTGGTACTGTCCCTGTGGGCAGAGTGGAAACTGGTGTTCTCAAACCCAGCATGGTGGTCACCTATGGTCCACTCAACGTTACAACTGAAGTAAAGTCTGTTGAAATGCACCATGAAGCTTTGAGTAAAGCTCTTCCTGGGCTCCAATGTCAAGAATGTGTCTGTCAAAGACGTTCTCTGTGGCAATGCGGCTGGTGACAGCAAAAGTGACCCACCAGTGGAAGCAGCTGGCTTCACAGCTCAGGTGATTATCCTGAGCCATCCAGGCCAGATCAGTGCTGGAGATGCACCTGTGCTGGATTGTCACACAACTCATACTGCTTGCAAATTTGCTGAGCTGAAGGAGAAGATCAATCATCGTTCTGGGAAAAAGCTGGAAGATGGCCCTACGTTTTTGAAATCTGGTGATGCTGCCATTGTCGATGTGGTTCCTGGCAAGCCCATGTGTGTTGAGAGCTTCTCGGCTACCCACCTCTGGGCCGTTTTGCTGTGCATGACATGAGACAAACAGTTGCTGTGGGTGTCATCAAAGCATGGACAAGAAGGCAGCTGAAGCTGGCAGTCACCAAGTCTGCCCAGAAAGCTCAGAAGGCTAAGTGAATATTATCCTCAATTACTGCCACCCCAGTCTTAACCAGTGGTGGAAGAACGGTCTCAGAACTGGTCTCAATTGGCCACTTGAGTTTAATAGTAAAAGATTGGTTAAGGATTACAATGCATCATAAAAACTTCAAAAGAAAAGATGAATGTTTTGTGGACCATTTTGGTTCTTTTGTGTGTGTGTGTGTGTGTGTGTGTGGCAGTTTTTAAGTTATTAGTTTTTAAAATCAGTACTTTTTCATGGAAACAACTTGAGCAAAAACCTGTCACAGAATCTGAGACCCATTAAAATAATGTTTAATAAGAAACATGTGTGTTCTTTTAGTCAACACTGTAAGTTTCTGTTATACAAGACTTCAGAGTTGCCCATGTCCTTTTTCTAGTATTATATCTGCTGATACTTTAGAACTGGATAAACTTGTTAACTTTTTTTTCTGGGTGGAAACTTTTGTGTTTTTGTTTTGTTTTTTCACTTTGTCTAGGGAGGAATAATCTTTTTATACATGGTAAAAGCTATGGGAGGGGGGTCTGCTGGTGTAACATTAAATAGTTTAGGACAGATAAGCAAAGAGTAACTTGGTTAATGTGTAAGCTAGTTTCTAAAGGCCAAATTCTGTTATATTAAAGTTCACATGTTACATATAAAATTTTATAGTTACATCAATATTGAATAAATTTGTTGGTATGTCAAATTTTAGTTTTCCAGCCCAGCTGGTGTGGGTCAGTGGTTGAGCACCAACCTATGATCCAGGAGGTCACAGTTCGATTCCCAGTCGAGGTACATACAGCAAAAGTGACCCACCAGTGGAAGCAGCTGGCTTCACAGCTCAGGTGATTATCCTGAGACATCCAGGCCAGATCAGTGCTGGAGATGCACCTGTGTTGGATTGTCACACAACTCGTACTGCTTGCAAATTTGCTGAGCTGAAGGGTTATAGGCTCAATCCCCAGTAGAAGGCATGCCAGTCAATAATTCTCTCTCATCATTGATGTTTCTATCTCTCTCTCCTTCTCCCTTCCTCTCTAAAGTCAATAAAAATATATTAAAATATTTTTTTAGTTTTTTAGTTTTACTGGAATATGAATTCACATTTATAAATGCTGAGGTAGTTTAAGAACATACAGTGAGGCTTAAATAGTACTGAGCATTGACTTGCTACAGTTAATTGTATCCAAATTCTAGGAAAATAAATGATGCTGGAAGTTGAAAAAAAAAAAGTTGAAGAACATGCATTAATTTTAAGACTTAATTACAGCTACTGAAATCAAGGCAATTTGTCATTGATATAAAAATCAAGCTATGGATCAAAGGAAGAAAATACAGAGTACTGAGTGAGACCTACTCATGTGTGGTTAATTGATTTGTGACAAATTTGACAAGGTAATTTAATGGGATAAAGATAGTATTTTCAACAAAAGGTGCTGGAACAACTGGAAAACATAAGCATAACCCTTACCTTACAGCATACAAAAATTTAGCTCAAAGTGAATTATAAACATAATCTGTAAACCTAAATATATAACATTTCTATTAAGAAAACATGGGACATAAACAGTGACCGGAATCTTGAAAAAGAAGCACAATGTGGTAGGTATCAAACTACCTAATATCAAACTATATTACAAGGCTATAGTAATCAACTGGCATAAAAACAGACACATGGATCAATGGAACTGAGTAGAGAATACAGAAACAAACCAACACCTATACGGCCAATTAATCTATGACAAAGTAAGCAAGAACATACAATGGGGTAAAGACAGTTGATTCGATAAATGTTGTTGGGAAAATTGGACAGATACATGTAAAAAAATAAAACTAGGCCACCATCTTATACCATATACAAGAATAAATCAAAATGTGTTAAAGACTCAAATGTAACACCTGAAACCATAAAACTCCTAGAATAAAACAGGCAGTAAAATTTCTGACATTTTTCTTAGCAATATTTTTTTCTGAACTATCTCCTCAGGCAAGAAACAAATAAACAAATGGAACTACATAAAAATAAAAAGCTTTTGTACATCAGGGGAAACCATCAACAAAATGAAAAGACAACGTATTGAATGGAACAACATGCTCACCAATGATACATTCAATAAGGGGTTAATATCCAAAATTTATAAAGAACTGAAACAATTCAACACCAGGAAATCAAATAATCAAATTTAAAAGTGTGCAAATTACCTGAATAGACACTTCTCTAAAGAGGATATGCAGATAGCCAATGAGCATATGAAAAGTTGCTCAACATCACCAATCATCAGAGAAAAACAAATTAAAACCACAGTGAGATACCAATTCACACTTCTTATAGTGACTACCTTCAATAAATCAACTAACAACAAGTGTTGGCAAGGATGTGAAAAAAAAAAGGGCCCCTTAGTTCACTGTTGGTGGGAATGCAGGATCGGGTGCAACCATTATGGAAAACAATGTGGAGTTTCTTCAAAAACAAAAACAAACACACACACACAAAACAAAATTGCCTTATGACCCAGTGATTGCACTTATGCATATGTAGCCAAAGAAACTCAAATTCAAAAGAATATATGCATTCCTATGTTCACTGAAGCATTATTTACAGTAGCCAAGCTATGAAAGCAACCCAAGTGGCCATCAAGCAGATGAGTGGATTAAAGAGCTGTGGTATATGTATATGCACAATAAAATACTACTCAGCCATAAAAGAAATTAAAATATTACCCTTTGTGACAGCAAGGATAGACCTAGAGACTATTATTTAAGTGGAATAAGTCAGACAGCAAAAGACAAATACCACACCATGATTTCACTTACATGTGAAATCTGAAAAACAAAATAAACAAACAAGTAAAATAGAAACAGACTTATGGATATAGAGAACAGATGAATGGTTGCCAGAGGAGAGGGTGATTGGGGGGCTGTGTGAAAATGGTGAAGGGGTTAAGAAGTAAAAACTGGTTGCAGGGATGTAAATTACAGCATAGGGAGTATAGACAACAATACTGTAATACCTATGGATGGGGCCCAGTGGGTACTTGAAATATCAGAGGAATCACTTTGTAAAGTATAGATTGTCTCTAACCACTAAAATTAATAAAGAACAATATTGAATATAAACTGTAATTGAAAATAAAAAAGTAAACAAAAAGAAGAAAAAATTAAATTAAATTTCAGGATTTAAACATTTAGTACTGATTTAAATCCCAACTAAGGAGAACTAGGGAGCTCCTCTATTTCTGGTAGCAGCGAAAAGATAGTGAAGTCAGAGGATCTGTGGAAAGATTGATATACTTTTAAACTAGGATTTTTTTTTTTTAGGCCACTCCCAGTCCCCAAAGCCACTTTAGTAGTCATTGTTCCTGCCTGTCAAGCAAAATAGTTCTAGCCTTTGTGAATATTTCCCTAATAGCTCCACCAATCATTTTTATCTCTGCTGCCATCCTAAGCTTTCATTAGCAAGAGTAAAAAATGCCTGTGAAGTAACATAAAGAAGTCCTGAATCAATTCAGTCTTTTGGAGGAGTTTTCACTTATATTCATTGAGAATTGTTTCACTACTAGGGAAGACTTTGGAAATCACTACTCATCTAATATCATTTCTCCCTCTCAATGAGATGGTGATGTCTATTATTTCAGACTCTCAGGCCAAAATGAGGAGGTCATTTTAGCTTTTCTGCCTCTCAAATTCAATGTAGAAAATATCAGCAAAGCCTATAGGTTCTACCTTTGAAGCATATTGTGAATCTGATTCCTCTGCAATCCCTCATCAGTGCAAAGATCATCATCTTTCCTGTACTACTTTAATAGCCTCCCAATGAGTCTGCCTATGTTTACATGAATTCCACTATACATCTATTCTTTATACCATATATATATATATATATATATATATATATATTTATATATACATATATATATATATATATAATTTATTAACATAAGCCAAATTATGCCCTTCCTAACTCAAAACTCTTCAGTATATTCCCATTTTATAGAGAATAAATTCCAAAGTCCTTCTTAAGGCCCACAAGCTCTACATGCCCTGGCTCCTCACAATGTCTCAGACCTTGCCTCCTGTCACTCTCCTGTCATAGTGCTCCAGCCACACCACTTTTTTTCTAATTCCACAAACATGTGAACCGAGTTCCACCCTTGGCCTGAAATATCCTTCCCTCAGATCTCACCCAGGCTCACTCCATCTCTTAATGTATATCTCTACTGAAGTGTTCCTTCATCTGGGAGGCATTTCCTGAGGAGTTAAAATAGCACTCCTGTGAAATTTTCTGTCCCCTTGCTCGCTTTATTTTCTATTAGCGCTTACCACCAACACACACATACATAGATATATGTATGTAAACATGCATATATGTGTGATATATGTACACTCATATAATCTTTAGCAACCAGGCTATAAACCTGTAAGTTCCAACAAGATTATAAATTCCATAAGAGTAAAGACTTTGTTGATTGACTGTGCACATGACCTAGACAGTGTCTGGCACACAGTAGGCAATCAATGAATATATTTTTAATAAATGAATTCCTATCTACTGAAAGAATTTAATCTTGATAAGAGTTTATATACATAACTCGAGGCCCGATGCACGAAATTTGTGCAAGGGACTCGGCCCTCGCAGCCACGGTCCTCGCAGCCCCAGCTTCATCTGGAAGGTCGTCCAGCTGTCTGGTCTAATTAGCATATTACGCTTTTATTGTCATAGATATTTAATAGAGAAAAAGAAAGTTCAAGACATAACAAACAATAAGCGTACCTTTCAAAGCTCAGACATTCAACTGAGGGACACGAAAGGGTTTGCATAGTGAGTATGTGAAGGAAAGAGGAGGAGTCATTTTGATCTGACCAGATTGTTTCTGAATGAAGCCCCTGAAGCTTCACCCAAGAAGGAGGTGCTTTGAGCGGGGACTGGCAGGTCCCAGCTGCGTAACAGCACATCTTTATTTATCTGCTTATCTCCACTGCCAGAAAAGGCGGGCACACCATCACCATGCGCTGTCCCCTAAAATTATCCTCCCAGTTACAGTACTGTCTGAACTTATAAAATGAGTGAAACCACAGTATGGAGATGCAAACCAGAATGATTGGATGAGTTCATCAAAATTAGACATTAGGGCAAGAGCTCGGGCATTATTCATCCTTGATTAAACATTCTAACAATATGTTCCAAAACCTAAAGATGATAAAAGAAGACAAAATCTGCTTAAAAACTGATAGGACTGTATTGATACCTCTGAGTTTGTCAAGAAGCATCAAGCTAAGAATAAACTCAGTCAATTCATATTTAAGTATTCTCTGCTGGAGACTCTGTTTTACAATGATTTTTAAAAATTGGTTTAAAACAAAAAAGAAAGGTCAAAGAATCCACGTTCACTTGTGAACTGAGGTGATAAATTGTTACTGATACTAAGATAATTTTAAGAAGGGTGTAGTAAAATGATGCATTTGAAAATAGAAATCATGGGTTTCATTTTTGAGATAGAAATGAACAATGTTGGATAAAACTGACTCTCAGTTTTCCATTGAAAAAATAATTATATTAGACCTTTAAGGAAGGAATAAGGATATCAGAATTATTTGGAGGATTTTATCAAATTACTCTTGCCCCTCTTTAGTTCTTTTCCAAGATGCTAAATTTCATCGTTTGGGGAACCACTCCAGTAGTTAAAATGGAAATTGGATCCTCTGAAAGGATCAACTTTAAACTTATAAATAAAAGGTTCCTATTAGTTCCAAATACAAAAATTCATCTCATTAGATGAATAATTTTAGTTGCAGTTTAATTTTTATTAATGCCAATTATATTCTATTTCATTTCTTGATTTACTGCTTACTTTAATAATGGGGAAGTTGTGGTATTCAGCAGGTAAATGTGATCTGAAGAGAAAAAAAACCTGTTGGTATAAGTAATTTTGTAGGATTAATAACTGGGTTTAATATGTTCTTATTGAGTTTTACTTATTGAAATTTTAGAACCCAAGACATCAAGTGATCAATTAAAAATTTTACATTTACGAGAAAATTATTTAAATACCTTTAAAGAACAACATTGGGAAAAAAACTTTTCATTTACAGTTAAGACTAGGTAGCTAATGATCGCAAAGCCTAAATGCTAATGATTCCAAGAACCAGGAAGTGCTCATCCTAACTGGTATTAGTGGCCACTGGGCTCTTTTGAAGACTACAAACTTTTTCCTTGTTGTTTTATTTTTTTTGGAAAATTTCTTTGACTCTGGCAATAAAATGCATATATTAATTTTTCCAGTGTTGGCTCTGAAGGCAAAATAAATACATTACAGTTATTTCTTCAGTTACTTTGTCTATTAAATCACTCCAAATAAAATCCAAATAAAAGTCTCATATCAAACAAAAGAAAAATCAACAAGTTGATTGCAGTCTTAATGATTATTATAAAGCTAAAATCAATTCACTTGCTAAGTTGAAAATGCAACTACTGTATTTAATAATAAATCAAGGACAAAATGAAATACAATAAAAATTTCATATGTATTTGATCATATGTAATTAGCATTTAATATAATATTTCAAAATTTTTTAATTATGTCTTTATTGTGTCATACTGGAAGATGCCTTTTGAACAGGAACTCAACTAGAGTAAACAAGCTCAATGCTTTGTAAACAGACTTTTTCAGCACTAATTTAATAAGATCTTAAGAATGGATAACTGGTGAGAGATTTTCTTTAAATCTAAATGGGTTCAGCAATCTAATAAAAAGCATAAGCTCAGTGTATAAAATCAAGCAGCTTGTAAACAGCTATCTCATTTGATTGAGATGAAAATAAATATAACCAGGGATGAATGTATTTGCTTTAAATGTTGTAATTTGTAAATTAAAACCTAAAACGTAGTGTTTTCATATTAAATGGCTAGTATAAATTATCAAGAGTAGATTTTAATTTAAATTACTATTATAAGACATACTTTATGTGTTATGTTGTTATTGAGTCTCACGGATATGGTCTACAATTAATGGAGCTTGAGACTGCAGCATGTACCGAATACATACAAACAGCCTGTGAGTTTGAATTTAAGTTGTTAAAATAGTCATCTCTCTGCAGGTATGAACTGAGGTCACAAATGAGAGGACTATAATTGTCACTTGTTTCTTTCTCTGTTAAACTGTGGGTGATTTTGAGAAATTAAGCATTTCAGCACAATCTCTTTAATTATACACATTTTTGTTTTATACCCTCTCTTATTTAAAAAGAGTGCATTTTGAAAGGCTAATCTAAATCTTAAAAGTTTGCATAATTTTAGGACTTTATTGTTATTGCAGGCAGTATTAAAGGAGAATTTATAAAAGATCCATATATAAAACACTTTTACCAATATCTTCTTTTTAGTTCTAGGGTCTTTTAATTAAGTTAAATTCATTGTAAATAGGTTAAAATGAACAAATGTTTCTTTTAAGATGAATGTGTGTACTTTTTCAATACATATTGCAGAGTGGTTGCATGATTGTTTTCAACTTCTGTTTATAGTTTTAATGACATATACTTCTAGGTAAGTGATGTAACTGAAAGGTTTTACATAATGGCACAAAATACACAATATTTTCATCCTGGCACTTAACAACCTCACCAATTCTATTTAATTTTCAATGTGGTATATTAGTGTGATGGGACTTGGCTTTGTTTACAAATTCATCCACAAAGCCTTCTGTGACAGAACTGGTTAACTGTCCAAACAAAATTCCTGATCTCTCTTCACTAATGTAAGAGTTCCTATGGGAGGCTCGTTATCCATCCAAAGTCTACAATTCCAATTTTTTCCATCTGTAGGTAATGACACCAATACGACTCAAAATAATGTCACAGGCTGAGGAACAACTCTGCTGTATTCACACTTTTCTATCCCAACTAAATGCAAAGCACTTCAATGTCCTAAAGCAGCAGTTCTCAACCTGTGGGTCGCGACCCCTTTGGCGGTCAAACGACCCTTTCACAGGAGTCGCCTAAGACCATCCTGCATATCAGATATTTACATTACGATTCATAACAGTAACAACATTACAGTTATGAAGTAGCAATGAAAATACCTTTATGGTTGGGTCACAACATGAGGAACTGTATTTAAAGGGCCAGATGGTTGAGAACCACTGGACCTAAAGGATGGTGAAAACATAAGATGGAAGGAGCCTGAGGTCTGAATCACAAGGCTAATTACAAAACAAGAGTGCCTGTACGGGATCTTGAGCGATAAATAACCTTCAGTCATGTACTAGTAAGCCAACCAAAACTTCGTTGTGTTTGTGTTGTTTGATAATTTTGCAGCACCTAATACTATCTTAACCAATACAGGTATCAGCAATTTGAAGTGGGATACTTCCTTCAGGAAATACTATGCACGTGTGGCATTGGTTTAGTGATCAGGCAGCGGACAGTGAGGAAACTGACGTGAGAAATGGAAAAGATGGAGGTCTATATTTTCCAGTGGAAAAATATTGGGTAAACCTGTCAAAATCAACACAGTGGAAGTTACCCAGTTTGTAGCTCTAGGAAAAGAGGTTAGAAAAAGTGAAAATGTTAATAACAAAATTGGTTATTACCCCTTCATATATTTTGTATTGACATGTATTTTAACTCTTCACATATTGTAAGCATCATAAGTCATTACTATTGTTGTTGTTTTGTATGAACAGTATAGGTTTGAAATTTCACACATATTTATCTTCCCTTCTGAAATTCCATAATTCTACCTGGGATTATTTTATTTCTGCCTGAGGAATTCCTTAAATATCTCTGTTTATTCAGAATTGCTGGTGGTGACTTCTCACTTTTTGTTTGTCTGAAAATGTCATTATTTCATCTACATTTTTTTGAGGATTATTTCCCTTGATATAAAATTCATGTAGGCATGCCGTCTCTAGCATTTGTAAGATGTCATTCTATTGATTTCTGGCTTCTATCATTTCCACTGAGTAATTAGCTCTAAGGCTTTGAAGATAAAGTGCCCATTTCACTTTTCCTGCTTTTAAGATTTCCTATTTGTTTTCGATTTTCATAGTTTTTCTACAATATGTCTGGGTATGGTTTGATTGTATATATATTTTGCTAGAGATATTCCCGCACAGTCTTTCTTCAAGTCTTTCATCAATTTTACATAATCCTTGGCCATTATCTACTCAGATATTGCCTCTGCCACATTTTATCTCTCCTTCTAGAACTCCAGATCCTATTCATGTTTCCATGTGTCTCTGATGTTATTTCTCTTTTAAGGATTTACATTGGATTTTTCTTAACTGAATTGTGTCTTCTGCTGTTTTCAGTCTTATAGAGTATTTCATTTTGGCCCTAGGGTGTCATTTTTTAATTTCTAAGTTTATAGTAACATTCTCTAACTTTTCATCTTTTCACCCATGTTTCCTCTATTTTCTGTAGCATATTAATTATTGTTATGTTAATGTTCTTACCTGCTAACTCTGACTACTAGATCACCTGTGAATCTGCTTTTTTTGTCTTATTTCTGATCATATGATCCTATGTCATAACATGCCTAATGCTAATGAAATAGCACAAATCTTGTGCAAAGTTGTGGCTCCAGATAATATTGACTTTCTCCACAGAAGTTTTTTATTCTCTCTGCTTAGCACACAGAGTCAAATGGGGTAACTATCATATTAATCTGCACAGGAACTGAGCTAAGTAGCATCATGATTATAGCTTTGTGAAGACACCTCTGATTTTAACTCCTAAAGTGAGCCCCTCAGTATATTCATCTGAGATCCAGGTGTGTTTGCTGGGGCCTCTTCCACTGGTGGACCTTGAACACTATTTTTCTGTAACTACAGGCCAGGTGATATAGGGACTTATAGGCTACTTTAAGGACTCCAGCTTTTACTCTAATTGAAGTGGGAACAAATGCAGATTTTTCAGAGAGAAGTGACATAAAAATTAATTGTGTTTTAAATGGATTACTCGGTTGCTGTAATGGGAATAAATGGTAAAGAAGCAAGGCAAGAAGTAGTAAACCATTTAGAAGTCTGTTGAAAGCATCTAATCCATATATGCTGGTTCAGAAAGAGAAGGAGTTAGATGGTATACTTTAAAATTACTGCAAATACTATTTCCTGATGACTGAATGTGAGAAAAGGGAGAAAAACAGGAGTCAAGGATGAATCCAAACTTGGGGGCCATAGCAATTGAAAGAATTATGTGCTATCAATTAAGATAAAGATGACTTTTATGGAGTTTGGAAAGAGTGACATTGTAGGAAGAAGGACATACTGGGAGTTCAGTTTGGTATTCATTAATTGTAGGCACATAGATATACAGCCTCATAACCAGGGGAAAGGTCTGGCTGGATAGAGGAATTTGTGAGTGGTGTTTAGCAACTGAAATTGATCGAAAAAAAACATTAAAAAACCCTAAACACATGGAATCAAATTGAGGACTGAGGATATTTATCATGAGATCTTTTTTTCTCCATTTCTGTTATCATTTTAAGGCCATGTTGTTCATGACGAACTGAGATAGCTGCCTAAATTCCAATAAAGAGAATGCGGGTTTTGCCAGAAGAAATGAGCTAATCAGTACTCAGATTGAATGGGAAAAAATGAAACTTTCAACACATATTTTTCAACTGTCAGTCAGACCGAGGTTGCCAAACTCAAACTGATATAAAAGATTAAAAGATGTTCAGGACAATAAGATTTCTATCTAGGAAGATGACTGGATTTTGCCATGATGGTACACACTCTCCAATTCAGTTGAACCATTTCCATCTCTGTCTTTTCCATTATCATATCATTTCTTTCAACTTAAGAAATTTCAATGTGTCTTTATTTCAATAGAGGGTAATAAACTAGTTATGACATAATTTTTTGTTTTGAAAGAAAATAAGCTGCTAAAATAGAGGTTAGGGTAAAAGACTGAAAAAGAAAACACAAATACCTTCTTTTAACAGGGGGTCAAAGATCTAGTGAGCAGCTTTATGTGAAGTTGAATGATTCTGACAACAATGTTAAATAGGTTCCTGATACTTGATTTGTTTTTCAATTTCTGACCAGAACCAGCACTTAGAGAAAAGGGAAAAAATATAAGATACATCTGTGAACATTTCAAAAGGTCAGTCTTTTCATTTCAAGTAAGTTGGCAAGAAAAGAAAAAGTTATTATTAGTTTAGGAATGGCCATTTTAAAAGATAGACTATATGTGATGTATGTATATGTATATCATCTTTTTTTATCTATGGTTTTTATTTTGAAAATAAATTTTAAAATTAAAATATGGCATGAATTACAGTATTTCTGTAATTAGTACATGTGTTTATGTTCAAAGCACTAAGAAATGATATACAGTAGGAGAGCCAAGCTCATCTTTAAAAACTAATCCATAAACAATCTGGGAAATATAACTCCAAGCATCTATCACTTCCACTAAAAAAAAAACTTTTTTAGTTTTTGTGGGTGAGTATAAGACAGATAGACTTCTAGCACTTTTTTATGATAAGGAAGAGTAATAAATTTCATCTAGAAATATTACAAAGCAATGATAAGAATTTTTGCTATAAATGATTTCTATCCTATGCAGAGAAACAGAATACCTTTTTTAAAAAAAGTTTTCAGGGCTCTGCCTTCAAAAGATGTCCAGAATCCTACCGTGCAAAACCTAAGGTCTGTACCACCATCATTTCTCATCCTTTTACTTCAATAGTCTCCCAACCATTCTCTCTACTTCATCCTCTGGCCACATAAACTTTATTCTTAGCACAGAACCCAGCCTGATCCGTTTAAACCTTCATATAAGATGACTCCACTGCTTTGACCTCCCTTTCTGATGTCACTTCAATCACTGGGCTCCGGGGACACTTCTACCTCAGAGACTCTAGGGGTAGTTTCCTCTCCCCACCATACCTACAAACTAACTTCCTTTCTCTGCCAGGCTTTTGCCCAAAATCACCTTCCAAATGAGACTTACCCGGTTCCACCATTCCCCTAACACTCCCAGTCCTCCTCGTCTCCTCTGCTTCGTGCTTCTCATCTAACAAAATATAATTCACTTATTTCTTATGTTTATTTTTCTTATCAAATGCCTCCCCTGCTGGAAGGAGAGGTCAAGAATCTTTGAAGTTTTATTTACAGATATATCCCACATGTTTAGAACACTGCCTGCCACTTAATGTTTACTAAACACATTATTAATACATGAAAAAGAAAAGCTCGGCTTCAAGTTGAAAATATTATCAAAATATTTTCTAGAAAAACTTAAAACTGCTCAGTATTATCCAAAAAGAAAAAAGGTCAAGAGACATCACACAGTATGTAATATTTGTTTTTTTTGAATTGCAAGATTGCAAGATTGCTCCGTCACTTCATTCCCATATATACAAGTGATTCTGCGTTGCCTAAAATTGCTTCATAAGAAATCACAATAGCAACAAAAGGAAAGCTGCAATTAAGCTGAATTTGTTTTGGTAAACTAATAGGAAAAGGCAACGTTGAAAAATAGTGTTTCATTCACTGACACAGTGGGAGTATTCTAATGAATGAGTGATCACATTATATACGTTTAGTGTTGGTGTTTACTTAAAAAGAGCCACAGTCCTCGCTTTTCTTCACAAGGTAAAATACAATAAACTTTTTTAAAAATTTCTTCTTGACTTCTCTCTGAAGTACTATGTCATAATAGGGTGTTTTTTTTTAAAAAAAAAAAAAGTACTGAAAAGATTTCATAAACCTGTCATTGAAAAGAAAAAAAAATGTTTTGAAAGTTGGTTTGTGGTACTGACAAAAATAGTTATAAGTAAACATAATCCTCATTAAATGCTGGGGTCCAACCCCAGCGGGTCCAGGGGTCCCCAAAGGTGTGGATGGAGTCGGCAAAGAAGGAATGACACGGAGACAGCGTTCAGTTGATCATCATAGCGAGGTTCTCTAGCCAGGTTCTAGCCAGGTTCTGTCTAGGATCTCCAGACTGGTTCAGTCACCAGGTTCTAGTCAGGTTCTCTTGCCATGTTCTATCCAGGTTCTGTAGCCAGGTTCTGTCTCTAGGTTCTTCAGCCAGGTTCTCTCGCTAGGTTCTGTCTCTAGGTTCTGTGGCCAGTTTCTGTCCAGGATCTTTTGCCATGTTCTCTCCAGCAAAGTTCTTCTGTCTTTAGGTTCTGTGTAGGTTCGGGTCTAGGTTCTGTGCCTCTTGGTTCTGTCTTCTAAGTTCTGTGTTGTTACATCTGTATTTATACCAGTTGATTCCAATCCTATCAATCTCTATTCCAAAGGTTAGGGCGTTTCTTATCTCCATTCCAGGCAATAAAGATTATGTAGCTTAAGCATGATTGTTCGTAGTTAAAGTGATTAATTACCCACCTGGCACTTAGTTAAGAGGTTTTATTCCCTCCCTAACTTCAGGGGAAAATCCCTACCTGGGGAAACAACCTTTCTCAGAGAGGAGACCTTGGTTAAAACACATAGTGCCAAGAAGGTGAGCAAACATATTAAGAACAGTATGCCATATATGCCAGGTCCCTTGAAACAGCAAGCATGGACCGGCTCCCGGCAAATTACCCCTTTTTTATTTTTTAAAAGCAGGCATTAAAAAGAAAAACCCCAAATGCTCTCTTGTATCCATTTTAAGAGTAGGATTGGCGCTTTCCGCTATTACCTGAGTCCTGATCTATCACCCCAGGGAGAACTTGCCAATCCTGCACTTTCCCGGGGTGGAAAGGCTGCAGTGGGGTTAAGGATAAGGCTCCTTGGGCCTACCTTCTCCCCTGCCTCTACATTTACCTTTCCAGCACCTTTCCTTCCTCAGAAAAGTACGGACGTATTTCTTGTATAAAATGTTCCATCTGACTGGGAGTAACCTTAACTCCTCTGCTAGCAAGCATATGTGTTAAAAGATCAATACGGAGTCTTTTTTCTTTAGACTCAGTATGGCACATCTTCTTAATCTAAAGATCAATACAGAGTCTTCTTTCTTTGGACTCAGTATGGCACATCTTCTTAATCTAAGAATCAATACAGAGTCTTCTTTCTTTGGACTCAGTATGGCACATCTTCTCAATCTAAGTTCTGTACTATCCACCTTCTTACCCTACTTATCCTCTATAGGGGGGTCTGCAGTACCCTGGTGGAGTCCTATCCGTCCCGAGTGTGGGGTTCTCAATGGGGGGGGGCGCTTACCTAGGGGAATCCTGTTCCAGGGGTTCCCAAAGGTGTGGACGGAGTCGGCGAAGACTATCCACCCTCTTCCTACGGTGTAGTCCTATCCGTCCCGAGTGCGGGGTGCTTACCTAGGGGATCCCTGTTCGGGCGCCAGTTGCCGGGGTCCAACCCCAGCAGGTCCAGGGGTTCCCAAAGGTGTGGATGGAGTTGGCGAAGAAGGAATGACACGGAGATAGCGTTCAGTTGATCAGCAGCCTAGCCAGGATCTCTAGCCAGGATCTCCAGCCAAGTTCTGGTCTGGATCTCCAGCGAAGTTCTGGTTAGGATCTCCAGCCAGGTTCTGTCCAGGTTCTCCAGCCAGGTTCAGTCATCAGGTTCTGTAGCCAGGTTCTTCAGCCAGGTTCTGGCTAGGTTCTCCAGCTAGGTTCAGTCACCAGGTTCTAGTCAGGTTCTCTTGCCATGTTCTATCCAGGTTCTGTAGCCAGGTTCTGTCTCTAGGTTCTGTGGCCAGTTTCTGTCCAGGATCTTTTGCCATGTTCTCTCCAGCAAAGTTCTTCTGTCTCTAGGTTCTGTGTAGGTTCTGGTCTAGGTTCTGTGCCACTTGGTTCTGTCTTCTAAGTTCTGTGTTGTTACATCTGTATTTATACCAGTTGATTCCAATCCTATCAATCTCTATTCCAAAGGTTAGGGCGTTTCTTATCTCCATTCCAGGCAGTAAAGATTATGTAGCTTAAGCATGATTGTTCGTAGTTAAAGTGATTAATTACCCGCCTGGCACTTAGTTAAGAGGTTTTATTCCCTCCCTAACTTCAGGGGAAAATCCCTACCTGGGGAAACAACCTTTTTCAGAGACCTTGGTTAAAACACATAGTGCCAAGAAGGTGAACAAACATATTAAGAACAGTATGCCATATATGCCAGGTCCCTTGAAACAGCAAGCATGGACCGGCTCCCGGCAATTAAAATATTGCTCTTTAGATAAAATGATACTAATATATCAAAATAGGGTTAAAGCCACAGCATTTATATTTTCTGCATGCCAATTAGAAAAAAAAATATGATAGCATGCTTAATTGCATTTCATGCCAAATATCATAATGCACTAACAAATATATAAGGAAGATTCAGTCTACTTGATTGGCTCAACAGAGTAAGTTACTCTCACCATTTCTACCATAAAAATCCTGACTGATGTCCACTGCATCCTGAATGTGGCCAGCTATTCTCTAAGGGTCCTTAAACTTCTACTCAAAGAGGTCATGCTGGAGAAAATCTTCAGCCAAAGTGTATACTTTGCTCAAAGTATGAGAAAAAAAAAAGTCATGGTAGATGTAAAAGGTGAGTGAAAATGATAGGGATACAAATTAACCAAAAATATGATTTTTCCTTTTTCCTTTTCCTTTGCTTCCCTTTTACTAACAGAATGTGTGATTGACTAATTAATTGTATATATTTAACCTTATGTTCTGGCTAAGATTTCAGTTGACCAGGCAAGAACAATGAGACTTTTAAACCAGCCCTGAACTTACATGCCTGGCCGCCAGGAATGCAGAGGCTAATCGATTAGGTCTCATCCATTAGGTCTCAGAAACACCAGGAAGACCCGCATCCGATCACCACTTGACTGATTTCAGAACGCTGACCATCTTGTTCTGGGAACCAGTAATGAAAACATTCATCAGGACCCAAGATCCCCACAGGGGCTAAATTCCAGGACCAATCATCAGAATCCCCTTTGTACGCCATGTCCTCACCCCTTCCCCTGACTCCCCTGTATAAGCTTTCTCCTAACAAGTTTAAGGGGATGGTGGATGATAGGGTTTTTACCTGTCACCTCCTCAGATTTCCAGCATCTGATATTATTAAATGTGCATTTATAATCCAATCCCTGTCTCTGCTTTTTGGCTGGGTGGTGACAGGCACCACGAGCTCTGGACTCTGTTGACCTCTGGTTTCAAAAAGGTCGGTCATGTCTTCAGACAGATCACATATCTTTGTCAACCTCAAAGAGTTAAAACTGAAGAAAAGTCCTCTGGATGCATTGAATGTGAGGAGGGTCATAAGCTTTCAACTTCAACATGATGGACCTCAGGCAGGGAAAGGACCACAGGCACACTGGGACTGTGAAAAGGTATTCAGGCAGAGGACTCCTCTGACTTGACATAAGACAGGTTATAGTCATTTACTAAACTATTTACTAATTTATTTCTCCATGCTGGCAGAGATTCTCATCTGTTTTATCTACTCCTGTATCTCCGCCACAAAACACACAGCTTGGTACACCTAACTAATAAGGGGTTCAGAACATGCATCCCAAAATATGCCACTGTGGCACAGTGATTATTGGGAGCTAACGGCACTTGAGAAATAGATGCAGGAAGGGCTCTCTGACCACACCTCCCCTTTCTACCTAAAAGCAGGTCATAAAATTTCCCAGGAAAAGCTTCTTCCTCTGCCAGAAAGTAAAGAATATTCTTATCACCAGACAATAAATTGGACCTATATAAACTAACCTACTTAAAAAACAACAACCCGTTTTCCATTTATTTTCTCCATACATTTCCTAGTCACAGTAACACTGCTGCCCTTGCCCTTAGCCCAAGGCTCATTTTCTTGTCACAACCCACAATTTATTATTCTTTGTTTAAAGACATACATGAGTTCTTGGGCCTAGCAGCTTGTTTGAGCCTTTGTTTTCCCTTTAAAAACTTTCATGTGCATGTAAACATATTACTAAAATGTGTGTTTTTCTCCTGTTAATGTGTCCATGTCAGTATAATTTCAGGCCCATTCACTGAGTCTAAGAAAGTATAAAGTTTCTCCCCTGTAGTACTCAGTAAATTTTGAGTGCATATGCTCCCAAGTGGTATTGTACGCTTACCAGTATTCAGTTGAATTTCCTTTTTAAACCAGTTATTCTTGTCACAACAATTATGTAATTAAATAAATTTTATGCAAGTTGAAGGCACGTGATTGATGATGGGTTTGCTATTTCACCTAAGTTAAATGCTCTGAAAGAATCAGTAATTATGAGTCACTAACATATTCTCTGTTGTATTAAGTATAGATAAGAAAACTGTAAAAAGTTGACAGTAGACTTGAAAAAATCTACAAGGCATTTGCACTCAATTTTTTAATAATATTTTTTATTGATTTCAGTGGGGAAGGGAGAGGAAGAGAGAGAGATGAAAACATCAATGATGAGAAAGAATCATTGATCGGCTGCAAGCCCCACACTGGGGATCGAGTCCACAATACATTATATATGTGATAATATTGGTAAGGAAAGTATAATTTCTCTCAGCTGACCCATCAAAGTAAAAGGTCTTGGACCTCCATCAACAAACAAATACAAATTCAGTTGTTTTAATTTAGAGTTAAACGTTGAATTTTTTTTTCTTATATTCTATTTCAAACAACTATTTCGGTTGACTTTTCACCTCTAAGACTTGAGTTGAGTAAAAGAGATATCTTTATATAATGTACATCCTTTGGCAAGTTTTCTGTGAGTGTATAATTATTTCATGTCATTGATGAAAGGTAACCAAGTTCTGCTAAACATAATGAATCTCAACATAAAAAATATTTTCGTTTTAATTTATGTTTTATGTGGGTCCAACTATTAATATTCCTTTGGAGTTATTAGCTTTGATGAGAACATTGTTTATGTAAATAACTGTTCATGCAATCAAAGTTTCCAAGGAAACAAGCTTCAGAGCCTTCAACAGAATATGCAAATAAAAACTTCTGATTAAATGGCCTCTGAGTGAGGTACAAAGCCTAAAACAATAAGCCAATTGAAAGAGATGAAAAGAAACAACTGGCAAAGGACTCCAGTGGCTTTTTTTTCCCCAAACGCCATGAAAAGCATTCTCTTTTACTTTACAGATTTTACTACCCAGTTTCAATATTTGCCTATTAAGAGATTAAAAATAAATTGGGTTTAAATGCTCCAGAATTTGTTTGGTGGTACCTTTGCATCTGAATGATTTCCGTTCAGCTAGCTGATTATTAAGATTAAATTGCCTTGTCTAGGAGTTTTTGACAGTTGTTAGCCTTCTTTCTGTAGCAGAAATCAATGTGACTTCCCTGCCAAAAAGAAGTAAAAACAACGAAGACTGTAAAAAAAATAAATAAATAAAAGAGGAAACTAGAAAACTCCTGCTAGCTGAAGTATTATAAAAGTTAGTTATGCATCCAAATTATGCTTATAAACTTTTATCATTTTTACCATTAAATAATTATTTTATCACTATACAAAAAGAGGTGGAGGAGGAAGGAGTCATATAAAGATATCACTGCCTCTTACGCCTATAATCCAAGCTTTCAACCATACCACTCATGACTCTGAAGTCAAGCAAACAGGTGTAGTGTTCTATCCCCTGAACACACCATGCAATTACACCTTTGCTAGGACAAAATGAACCAACTCAGAGTCCATGTTGGAAGAGAAAGTTAAAGGCTTGTCTGTGTCTGCGGCAAACTGCAACATGGGTTGTAAAGACGGCACTGTGAGACTAGCTTCTTCCATCCCACCCCACCCCCACAGCAATTTATAATGCTTTAAAAAAAATGAATAAGAGTCTGTCAAAGAAACCCAGACCTAGACAGTAAAGTGGTAAAAACAGATTTTATTCAGTATTATTGCAATAGAGGGAAAGAGACTTCTATACAAAAGTAGGCTCAATTCCAAGTATAACATTCATATAGCCAAGGAGCTGGGGGTGAGGGTGAGGGATGGTCAATGGATAAAAAAATTACTAAGAGGCCCTGACCAGTTTGGCTCAGTGGATAGAGCGTTGGCCTGTGGACTCAAGAGTCCCAGGTTCGATTCCGGTCAAGGGCATGTACCTTGGTTGCGTGCACATACCCAGTGGGGAGTGTGCAGGAGGCAGCTGATTGATATCTCTCTCTCATCGATGTTTCTAACTCTCTATCCCTCTCCCTTCCTCTCTGTGAAAAATCATTAAAATATATTTTAAAAAATTACTAAGAGGAAACATGAGAGTTACACAAGGAAGGATTTTAGCTTAACTGACGTAACAGGATTCTTGATGAAGGCAGGCTGGGATAATCAGATATCACAGATATAACCTGGGAGATGGTGGAAGACAAAGAACCTGATCAGATATCAAGGGTAATGAGATACTGAGAGTAGGGGATTCTGGATAAACCAACTTAGCAGGATTCTTGCTAATATTAGGTAATGCAAAGAAGGACATGGACGTTAAGGCCTAGTTGGGAAAACAATTCAGAGGAGCTTGACTAAAATTTTATGAAAAAGACATTTTTGTCAGGCCCTAAGAGTAGATAAGGAGGATTTTTTTTTCTAAATGGTTCTGCTAGAACTCTTTGCATATATGACCAGTGAAATGCTAAAAGCAAAGAAAGAGACAATAATATAATAGATATGATATCGGAATATCATGCAGAATATAGAATATTACATCTATTGTGCTATTGTTTCTAGTTGCCAGTGATGATGATAATAATTGCAGAGTATTTACTATGAGCCAGGCCTTTCCCATAAATCAATTTCATTTACAACTCAAATAGCCAATGGGATAGACAACAGCATTAGCTCTATTTTATAGAAGATGCTTTCCCAACCTCTACATGTCATGCTCCCTAGCTAAAAAAGACTTAATTTTTTAAAAGCCACATTTTACATATTATGATATTATTTGTGATTAAATATCAAGAGAACAATCTTAAAGATACATTTTAGGCTATCTAAAATCACTGACTCTTTTTTAAAAGATATTGTTATTGATTTCAGAGAGAGGAGGGAGAGGGAGAGATAGAAACATCAGTGATGAGAGAGAATCATTGATCTGCTGCCACCTGGACTCTCCCAACTGGGGATTGAGACCAAAACCAGGGAATGTGCGCTGACCAGAAATCCAATCATGATGTTCTGGTGCATGGGTCGATGCTCAACCACTGAACCACACCGGTCCAACGGAAATCACTGACTCTTTAATACTATATGATTCCATTTATTTAAAAATCTAGACAATGCAAACTCATCTACATAAACAGACAGCAGATTACCAGGTGCCTGAGGATGAGTGACAGGGTGCAGGAGGGATGAATCACAAAGAGGCCCCGGGAAACTTTTGGGGTGCTGGATATGTGTAGTATCTTGATGTGGTATTGGTTTTCGGTGCATATGCATATATGTCAAAACATATCTGATTATACACTTTTAAAATAACCACTGACTCATAAATTAAGCCATTAAAAATCTATTATGATAACAGTTACTTAAAAGAAAGAAGTTGAATTGCACTTACAATTCAAGAGGGTATAGTTTCCTAGATTAAATATTTTCTTACTAGAGGCCCGGTGAATGAAATTGGGGGGGGGCGGTCCCTCAGCCTGGACCGTGCCCTCTCGCAGTCCAGGACCCCTCGCTCCTTATCACCCGCCTGCCCACTGCTCTTTACCTCTCAGCTCTCTGCACCTTAGCACTGCCACAGAGGTGGGAGAGGCTCCCGCCACTGCCACTGCACTTGCCAGCCATGAACTCGGCTTCTGGCTGAGCAGCACTCACCCCGTGGGAGCACACTGACCACTAGGGGGCAGTTCCTGTGTTGAGCGTCTGCACCCTGGTAGTCAGTGCGCATCATAGTGACCGGTCATTCTGGTTATTCCGCCATAATGGTCGCTTAGGACCATTATATAGACCAGTGCATGAATTCATGCACCTTGAAAGGAACTGTGGGCCACAAGGCTGCGATGGGCACAGGGGCAGGTCTTGGCCCATCCTCTGCACCCCAGCCCGGCCCCTCCCACCATGGCCCCCTGTCATCTGTTTGCCAGCAGCCCCGCTCCCACCCCTGCTGCTCCCTCACACTGATGGCTCACACCCACTGACAGCGCAGAGCGATTGGGACTGGCACCAGCAGTGGGTGCAAGTGGGGCCTCTGCTGTCAAGCAGGTGCGAGCAGCAGCTGCTGTCCCGATCACCCCTCAGGAGCAGGGGGAGGTGGAGAAGCCCTCACGGGTGATTGGGGCTGGCAGCTGCCACTCGCATCCGCTCACGGCGCCAAGCGATTGGGGCCGACCCCGGATGCCAGCAGCGGGTACGAGTGCTTGGTGGGACCACGGCACACAGGAGCAAAGAATTTTCAGTAACCACCAGAAGCTCGCCCCAGTGACAGCAACCAGCACCCCGCCTTGGTCTGACACCCCCGCTCACCTGCTCCACAATCCCGCCGTGGCTGATGCCCAACCATGTTGTGCGCTCTGCCACTTGCTGCTGATGCCTGCCATGTTCCACGCGCGCCCCCTTGGTGGTCAGCGCATGTCATAGTGACCAGTTGTTTGGGTGTTTAGTAGTTCCACTGTTTGGTCTATTTGTATATTAGGGTTTTATAGAGAGAGATTATAAAAGTAATGTATGTTCATTTAAAAATACAGAAATGTACAAAAATAGAAGAAAATATCAATCATAAAATAATCCTACCTATCCAGGATTACCACTGTTACCATTTTAGTACATATATCCTTTCAATCATATGATTATATGCATGCTTTTTAGATTTCCTAAAAAATTGGTTATATATTGTTTTGCAACCTGATATTTTCACTTAATAAAAATATTTTAGTATTCTGCCTTGACAGTAAGTCTTCTTCAAGATGATTCTGAAGGCTATCCTGTATTCAATCACATGATATCATCAATATTTTTCTGCAATCCCTTATTATTGGACCTTAGATTATATCTACTATTTGTAATAACAATTCTGGTACATAAATTTGTGGGAATGCCAAGTAGATTCCTACAAGTGGAGTTTTTCGGTGAACAAATATACTTTTTGGTCTTTGATAAGTGGATTTACTTCACTGGTCTCCTGCTGGTAATACAAATGTGTCTAAGGTAGTGTGATAACACAATCAAGAAGGAACTGGTGTTTTCCCCCTTTTACTCTCCTGTAATTGCTGGGCTAGAAGAGTAAGGGAGATATGGACCGTTCTGTAGTTCCCCTGGTGATGGCCCTCTAATCTTGCAGTCCTCCTACTCTTCCTCCTGAACCAGGCTCACCCTGAGCCAGGCCCCGCCCTCTTCTTAACCTCTGAACACTGGTGTGTGTTTTTTTTTTTTTTTCATTTAATCAACAAAAGAGTTCTCCCCTAGCTCTTTCATAGCATTGGGCCCCTGAGGATAGTTCTCTCCTTTCATATCACTGGCCTTTTTCTCAGACAACAAAGTCAGGATTTGGAAGTAGACAAATTTATGTCTTCTTGGATGGTAAAGCCTGCCCATCCATGGACTCTCCATAGGACTAGAGACTCTCAGATGAGCATCTTCTCCCTAGATCTTTTCTAGTTCCTTGGAAGTTGTAAAATATGTATGACCAGGTAATGATGACCACTAGGGGACAGTATTGCCTAAAACCACAAGCCAGCCCGACAACTGACTGCCTAAGTACTGCCTGCCCCTAGAAAAGATGGTGTCTATAGAACATCCTGGTATTAGAATGTAATTTTTCCACACCTTTGCTAACACTATTATTTCTTCTTTATCTTTTTATAACCAATTTGAAAGGCAACAATAGTATCCCATGTTGTTTTAATTAGGACTTCTTAGCTAACTAATAAGGTTGTATATTTTTTAAATACTTCATTTAAAAAATCTGATTATACAAACAAAACATAACCTTTATAAAACACATTCACCACTTAGGAATGCATCAAGAAAGGGCAGTCTGTCATAATTTCACCTCAAAAGAAACCATTTTATGTGTATACTTCTAGAATTTCTCCTATGCAAACATGTATGTATCTAAAAATAAACATATTTTATGATGAAACACATAGGCTTAAACCTACCTCATTATTTTTAATATCTACAGGAAATTTTTACACAATGAATACCGTAACTTATTCAGCCAGTCCTATAATGATGAATTTTTAGCTTGTTTCTAATTTTTCATATAACTAACAGCACTATAATGAACATCATTTTACACAAGCCTCAGTGTATTTTGTGCAAACATTTTTGAAAATAAATTTCTACAAATATAATTATTGGGTCAAAGGGTTTGCACATTAAGTTTGATAGAATGAAATTCTTTGAGGTCAGAGATTTTTGTGTATTATGTTTACTGCTTTAACCCCAAGGACTAGCATAGTACTGAGCATCTTGTAGGCAACCAAGAATATTTTTTAATGAGTGCATAAAAATATTCTGCCCAATCCTCAATTTTTTTTTTTACCAATTCACCCAATAGTGCATTAAAAAGTCCTGTTTTGTTTTATAGATGCCATACTAGAGGTTATTTCATCTTCTGGTCCTTATCAGTTTGAAGAGTAAAAAAGAAGCTAACTTACTTTCCTTTGTATCTGATTATCTTGAGGCTAAATCTTATTTATTTATTGCCATTAGTATTATCCTAGAAATTGCCTGTTGCCCTTTTTCCCAGTTATTGAATTCTGTTTTTCTTTAAATTTTATACTTATGTCTTTAAGTATTAAAAAAGTATCCTAAAGTATTATTTATTACTAATTTTATTTACATTTGTATATAATCAAATTTGACTATCTTTTCCCTTATGGTTCTTATGATAAGAAAAATCTTTGCTACCCCAAGATTAGAAGAAATATACATACATCTATATTTACTTATTGATCATTTTACCTACATTTAAAACTTTATCTCGATCTTTTTTTTTTTAGTGGCAAGTGTGAAATAGGGATCTGATTTTTTTATTTGTTTGTTTGACCTTTCTAATTTATTTTCATAATCTTTTTAATTTCTCAGTTTGTTTGAAAGGAATATTAATATAATAAGAGCTTTATTAGTCAGGATCCTTCAGATTATTATGACAGAAAGACAACTGAAAGTATTATAAAGGGAAAAACTTCTAAGGGCAAGTATTTCAAGATGACTAAATTTGAGCGCCAAACAATGTCATAAGAGCTGAATGTATTTCTTATCTCCAATTCTCTCACTATAATGTCCTCATTCTCTTTTACTGCAATTTCCTTTATAGGATAAAAAAAGTGGAGAGAAAAGTATTGTCACTGGCCTTTCCAGATTTACACTATCCCCCAATTACAAATCTCAGAGCAAGAGATTCTGTGACCTTCACTTCCACTTAACTCACACTCAACTCCACAGCCTCACATTACTAGTAACAGAGACTCTCATTGTCCTCCCTCTGGCTATGGGACAACCCATGAGCCTCCTTGTGGCTGAAGGGAGAGCTCCAACTAGCCAGGCTTGGGTTAAGAGCCCACCCCTATGACCAGGGGATTCAGACACTGAAAACATCAAGATAGCACACTGTCAAAGTGGGGGACAAGCAGCCTTTCAAAGGGAGAGAAATAGTGGGAGGCCACATCAAAAGCTAGGAATAAATACCACTGGGCACACAAAAGCATTGAGTGCCAGACCAGTTCTGGCATATCCTATCTAATTAAAGGGTGATATGCAAATTAACCATCACTCTGTCACAAAGATGGTGGCAACCCAGTCCTCTCAGCCCCACTGGAGTACCCCAGTCCCGGGGGAAGGGGGGGAGGGAGGGAAGGGTGGCCGCTGAGAGTGGGCAGCGTGAGTGGCCTGGCAGAATGCTTGCTTCATCGCTGTGGCAACAAGGCAAGCGTTTCGCGCCCTCCGGGCCTGTAGAGAGCCTCTGGGCAGCAGGCGTGGAGTGGCCAGGCCCCGCAGAGAGCTACTGGCACACGGATTCATGCGCAGGGCTACTAGTATATCATGAAAAAAGAAATTCAGTTTGTCACTTGGATTATATTCTTTTTCTATATCGTCTTTTGAAATTTAAGTAGTAAATCTACCTATTTTTTTCTTTATGGTTAATTTCTGACTTTTATATTTATAAATAGTGTATAAATTAGTTAAAGAGTGACATACAAGGCTAAGTAAGGCAGGAAACATGAGATCAATACATGAACTACTTTAATTATGAAATGGGATATGGATAAACTTTCAGGCAAATGGTATTTAGGTACTGAAATTAGTAAATTGGTAGCACCTGAGTTTACTCTTAAAGATAGCTCAAAGTTTTGTTGTTGTTGTTTGTTTGTTTTCTTTTCTTTTCTTTTCTTATGAGCTGAAAGAGGCACAAGGAAATCTGAGTAAGAACAAGAAAGACTAGGTGGAATGGAACAATTGGTGTTTGAGAAAAGATAGTTTTAAACATTTATTTTGAGTAGAACTTAAAATGTTAAATTTTATACAAGAAAACCTATTAGCTGTAGAGGAGATACTGGATTTAAGAGAAGGATTGGAGAAAGAAGAGGGTATTTGAAGAGCCTGGTGACCTCTCATGAAGCCTTCACTTCCACAAACAGAATGAATATTACCCGAATCACAAAATGTATGCAGAGCCTGGGAGTAGAAAAGCCTTGGTTTAAAAGTATATTCAAAGCACGACAATGTAAATGTACTTCATGTCACTGGATTTTACACTAAAAAAAAAAAAATGGTTAAAAAGCTAAATGTGATGTATATATGACTATAATAACAAAAAGGTAGATTCTGCCATTTACTGAAGAGGTGACCTTGGGCAAGTATTTTAACTATGCAGCATTTTCGTTTTCGGGGGCGGGGGGAGGGCATTTTTTTTCTAACATATTGGCACAAGTCATAACTTGATTAACAGTGAACTGTTTTAATCTCAATTTTCCACCAAAACCTTAACACCACATATCAAACTTAGGTGCAAGACCATCAATGAGATTTGGAGAAAATGTTGAGAGGAACTGATCTTGTCTTCAATTCCCACCCACACTGAGTGCATTTAGGGGGTTGGAGGAATTGGGGAGAGAATTTTTACAGCGTTGGCATGCTGTGTTCTTCCCCTAACCAAGGAAAGGGGAATTAGGGGTTCTTATGTCTCCATGTCAAAACCAAAGGGAGAGCCTTTGAAGAAACCATTTAGAGAGAGTGATGCCTGTCTAAATATGACGGTGATAAAAGAACTCTCCCTCACAAGGAAACCACAGGCGTGAGACCCTCAGCAGCATAAGGTAGAGGAGGAAAGTCTCTGAGGCACCCACAAAAGTGCCTTATGAGAAAAGGTTGTTTGAAACAATGTCTTCAAGTCCCAGAAGGTCAATGCCAGCTCATGAAAGCATCAGTCGGGTAAGACCTTCCCTCCTCCTTTCTTCTCGCCACCAGCTAGTGCCAAGGCTGGGTGAGGCAGGAAGAAGGATTTACTCAGAGAAAGAGGAGAGAGAGGGTGGGCTCAGAGGATAGCAAAGCCAGTACAGAGGTGGGCATGTGATTGCTCTCTACGGCTCATCAGTCCTCATGAGAGGTCTAAACTAGAAAACTGTCAGCAACACCTGTGGGTGCAGTGACAGAGATGCCTCAATGGGCTTCTAGGTTGCAAGAGGATGCTTCCTCAGCCCCAAACCGAGTCTCAGTCAGCTCTGAAAATGAAGTGAGGGAAAGATATCTTCCGGTACCAAACTTAATTTTGCAAAATATTATTTTAACCTTATAAGTACAATGCCCAGACTGCCATGTAGGAATTGACACAGAACAGCTACCTTGGTCCATGACTAGTGCAAACATCATCACTTCCCTTCCACTTCTGGAAACTCAATTTGCCTAGCTCTCTCCCTTTCCCCTAATCACCTACAACCTGCTGTATCTTCCTAGCAAATGATCCTCACACTCCCCAGCCTCAATCTCCATCTTAACTAGTGTTGGACAATACTTAAATCTCCTATTGCAAAATAAAGTGTACTTTAAAAATTGAGAGTTCCTAAAAAAAACAAATAAAAATGGAGAGTTCCTTTCTTCACAACCATCTTTCTCCTCTAACATTGTGATACATGTTGGACATCCTACAAAGAGTAGGGAATTGTCTCACCTTCAGTGTGCTTGTAGATTAGGCACAGAAATAGGAAACTAAAAAATATAATCATGATGTAATGATAAAACTACAGTAAAATATATACATACAAATTGCGATAGGAGCACTGAGGAAAGAGAAAATTGTTCTTATCGATGTGGGAAAACCCACATACAAGGAGAAAATTAGCTAAAGAACTAATTTAATGTAATTCAATCCCCACTTAACCACTCCTCGTCTTCCTGTTCAGCACACTGGAACATCACTGTGAACAAGCGACAGGCGTGCTTCACCAGACATTGCCATGGAGATGGCTGCCCCTCACCACCACCACCCTCATCATTTGAATAAAACTCTCCCTCAAAGTTGATGTGGCTCCCTTTGTGGGGACAATTAGGGTGTTGCGTGACCCTTACTGTACCCAAATAGCTGCCCTACCTATCTCACTACTGTGTCCAAAATGCCACTATTAGAATCACTTCCTCGAAATTGCATCACCACCTAAGAGGGCTACAGAAAATCATACATTTGCCACCTAATGTTTAAGTATGTGCTCTACCCATGTAACTGATATACAGGTATGGTCAGCTGGCCACCGCGGCATAACCCAGACTATGTTTCCTGTGGTCAGGCAGCCCTGGTTCAGATCTTGCCTCTGGCACTTCTACTTACAGTGCTGTGGCTCATTTCTTTATCTAGAAAATAAAGGTGATGTGAAGACTGAATGCCTAGCACATATTAAACATTCAATAACTGAAAGTATTAGCTTTCTTATCTGGATGTCTAAAATGAAAGATCAATGGAAATCCATTCAAAACCAGGAAAATATATAAGGGAGAAAGAGACAGAGGTAAGAGTTTGTAAAGAAAAAGAAAAAAGAAGAATTGAGGACAGTTGATTAGAATTATTGAAAGAAGGAGCTCTCTTTGGGATTCTGAGTGATCGTTTTTAGAGGCACACTATGTTTAAAGTATTCCACCTGAGAAGAGATAGGGACCAAGAGATACATACAAGCTTCCTAATCTACACTAATAAAAGAGAAACAAGCAAACTAACCATCACTCTGTCACTCTGCCACTCAATTACACCCACCAGCCAATCAGAGCAACTATGCAAATTAACCCAACAAAGATGGTGGTTAATTTGCATATGCAGGCGTGGAGCGAAGACTGAAGATGACTGAAGATGGAGGCGGCCACAGAGCTGGAGCAAGCAAAAGGCTTGGGTTGCTCCCGGCAACAGAGGAAGCCAAGCTTCCAGCCCTTCCTGGGCTCCACTCAAAGAGGGGCTGGGGGCCTGGGTCACCAGGGGCAACCCAGGCTTCCAGTCTGCCCTGGGCTCCACTGGAGGAGCTAGAAAAAAAAAAAAAAAAGAAAGAAAAGAAAGGAGGGGCTGGGAGCAGCCAGAGCAGAGAAGCCAAGCCTTGCTGCTGTGGCCGGACCAAAGGCATGGGTCCTGGGTGCCAGAGGGAAACTGGTGCTGGCAGCCAGGGAAAGGAAGGCTTATTGCGTGAATCTTTGTGCAACGGGCCACTAGTAAAACTATAAGAACTATCTACAAAATTGAACTGTGCAGCAAATCTATGAACTAATGATTGCTAACCTACAAATCCTTGCATTAGCCGAACCGGTTTGGCTCAGTGGATAGAGCGTCGGCCTGTGGACTCAAGGGTCCCGGGTTTGATTCCGGTCAAGGGCATGTACCCTGGTTGCGGGCACATCCCCAGTGGGGGGCGTGCAGGAGGCAGCTGATCGATGTTTCTCTCTCATCGATGTTTCTAACTCTCTATCCCTCTCCCTTCTTCTCTGTGGAAAATCAATAAAATATATTTTTAAAAAAATCCTTGCATTATTATAAATAAAAATTTCTTTTAATCAGATACTAAAGCACACGGCAAAGAAAACATGAACAAACAGCATTATGTAGCTCAGCATGTGTTTTTATCTACAATTTCATCTCAGATAAGTTTTATAAACCCATGGTTAGGATATGTATAATCATTAATTAACTAACTTCTCCCATTTCCTTTTACGAAAATACTTGCATTCTTTTATTAGGCAAAGTCATTATCCTATCAGTAAGTAAATTGTCACATGAACAACTCATTTTGAAGCTTAAGGGTTTTAAGTGGTACCCTATATATTATACTCCAAAATGCTTATTGTCTAAAGAGTCCTGCATCAAACCAACTGAGTTCATTTTTATTCTCAAAATAATTTTAGCCCCCAAAAGCTCAATGGCCTTTCCTCATTCATAAACCTGTGATGGCAGGGCGAAGACAAAAAGCAAAGTTACCACCACTCTTGGAGCCAAAAGCCTTTCGGTTTCCTTTACAATACTGCTTACTATTGAGATTAATGGACTGTCAGTGGGTTCTGGGCAATGACTAAAACTTAAAAATAAGGAAGGGTGACCCCTAGTGTTGGCCTTTAGCAGCCAAATTCATGTAAAACACAAAGCTCAATAACATGCATTATAAAACAAGTCAAAATACCTAATTTACTCACCTTCATGGTCAGGAGACACATAAATCAATATTATTTCAGATATTATTAAAATACTTTAAGAAAATCTTTCCAATGACAACACAATTCCTTCTACATAAATTCCCTTTCACTCACGGTAAGTGTTCAAATTAAAAAGGAATAAAGAGGAAAAGGCACAAGATTTGCTTGAATGAGCAAAGTGAAAACTAGCCAAGGGAAAAATAAAGCCTAAACATTAACTTCACATTGCACTGAAAATGACAAATTATACTTAAATCACAGCATTAAACTTGTGTGAAGTATTTAGTAAGGAAATCTTGAGATAATCATTTACTTCCTTACTAGTTTTTGCACAGAAAAACTCACCTTCAACAAACTCAAAGTCACCAGTCCTGCAAGGAAGAAGGGAATTAGTTCAGCTGAAACACCTGTCACTTGTGACAAAAGGAAGTGAAGCAAGAGGTCAAAAGTGACTTACTGTATCATTTGAGCCCATTGGTACTCAATAAGAGGGGGCTTTGGCAAAAAGAAGACATGCTGGGAAGGGGACACCTTATATGTGAAGGGGAATTCTTCCTGGAGAAAAAACATACAGCCCTGAAGTTCTTTCCTATTACATTTTATTGCCTTTATTTA
Source organism: Myotis daubentonii (assembly GCF_963259705.1). Lineage (NCBI taxonomy): Eukaryota > Metazoa > Chordata > Mammalia > Chiroptera > Vespertilionidae > Myotis > Myotis daubentonii. The sequence continues at coordinate 19,291,845 of NC_081845.1, read as the reverse complement.
CTAAAGCCCTTGACGGGAGCTGGCTCGACACCAGCACAGAGCTAAGCAAAAACTAGAAATGTAATGCTGTCCTTCAAGTTGCAGGTGCCAAAGTGACATAACAGTTGCCTAGACAAAGTCTGAGGACAGCTCTGCCATTTCCTTTACTCATACAGACTTGACGAAGAAAACGACAGAATGATGGGGAAACAGGCATGAGAAGAAAATTGAATATGGTGACGAAACTGCCAATTTAATAGGAGAGGTAGAACTTAAGCGGACAGCAGAACTTTGGCAATAAACAGTGATTGCTGAAACACCATCCATCACCAATAAAACACTTTTGGTTTTCAGGATACGAATTCATTGTCTTACTTTGTTCTAATGATTCCATGAATAGAGAAACTTTTGCTTGGTGAGACCTTCACAGTTGGGCTCTTAAGCCTTCTAAGTGCCAGTTCTACCCGTCAACAATTCCTACCAGTTAGTTAAAGCCTCCATGCCTTACTGAAGTCTCGAAATTTTGTTCAATGTGGATTTTCCTTTTATTTTTCTCTTACATCCTCTGATTTTGCCCTTCACCTTTAAAAGAAAGATACCCTTTTTTTGTTTCATATAAATGGTTCCTAATAAACATCTGTCATCTAACTTGTAACTGTAAATTATTTAGATCACACATGCTAAATTATTTAAAATACTGTTTTGAACAAATAGTATTTATATTAACAAAAGAACAAGATTTTACCCGCTAAGATTATTTAGTACTAAAAGACTCATTTCATTCCTTTTATGTTTCTGATTTCAAACATTTGGAAGAAAGTAAAATACCCCTTTAAATCTGCATTTTTAATATTTTTGTAAAAGGAATTAATTTGAACAAGTTGCCTCAAGTTTCTGTTGCCATTATACCCCTGCAATCAAGGGCTTCAATTACAAGCAATATGTCTCATCAAATTTTTCATTTATTTAGCAAGAAGGTAATCTTTAATAGGTGCATATATAATTTCATTTTGTATGACTGACTTACCTGCCTACTGATGCTCATTCTAGCAGAGCATTAACACTCTCTGGAAACTTTCATTTCTTTTAAAAGCTACATCAATTCCTTCCAGTGACTAATTTCATAATATACTGAAATGTCTTCTTGAAATTCAGCTTTTGAAAGCTGCACAGAATCCTAGGAAGGAGTTTATGCACACATTTTGCCTTCCTTCATACATAACTCCTACAAGTAAGCAGATCAGGCTCCTAAGAAATGTTGGGAAGGCAATCTTTCCTTGCCAAATAATACTACAAAATGATGCCCTGTTCAAAAACACGCATACACGCGTAAACCCAGGCTCACATGGAAGTCAAGCAGTAAGTACTGTGCTTTGGGAGGTGCTGTGCAGGGAAGCTTGCAAAGTGATCATATCAGCAGAACACATCTTTTTGGAAATGGAGAATCAATTTTATAAGGATATGGTGGAATAAATAATTAATTTTATTCCATATTTGGAGCCACAATTTTATATTAAAATAAACATATTATGAAGTGGAATTTAGCAATGCTTCATTATAGAGATAAAACATGGGACGTCAAAAGAAATTTCATATTTGCTGGGGTGCTTTAAGCTATTTCCCCAAGTCCTTTGGGATTATAGAGATTTTTATGACAATTTTTTGGGATAGGTAACATATTTTCCTCATTTTTCAGATGAAGAAATTGAAGCATAAATCAGTATGTTACTTGTCCAATATCATGCAGAGAACATGTGGCCTATCAAGTGTTCAAGTTCAAAGTCTGTGCTTTTAAACTGAACATTATAAAAATCTGGCAATTGTTAAGGTTTTTCAGTTGCAAGTTTAACTTACTTCGTGAAAGGAGGAAGCTCTTCCCAGACCTGAGCAGCACAGGTTTCAGGGATGGTTCTTCTCCCTAGAATAGAGGTAATCAAACATTTTGTTTACGTATCTCCACAGGAATGTATCTATTTTAAATATAATTTACAAATTACATTGTTTTTCTTTCAGAAGTACAACAAAATGATTTGATATTTGTAAAGGATTTTTAAGTTCAAAATTAAAGATTTGTTTTATAAATTTAAGTAGCTGCAAGAGATTTTTTTTCTGTATACTGTAAATATATAACTTATAAAGGAAAATGTTCTATCACTTCCAGTGAAATCTAAACACCATAGTGATTGACACCCACCACAATCTATATTTTACAAAGCTTTCATAAGTAAAAAATTTGCATCGTTTCTTTTTTCATTTTTATGTTTCACCTGACTTCATAAAACTTCATAACAATTTTTATGCTTGAGCACTTTTTATTTGTTATCCTTTAATATTTTTCTATAAAATAACTACACCTGTTATTTTAATGTTTAATTTTTTTACTATAAGTTTCTGTGTTAAATTAATTTTTTTGAATTGAATTTTATCATTAATTTTTCTCAATTGATTAAAACAAAAAATTATAAATTTTTACAATTGTCATTTAAAAATGTAAAATTTAATTGAAAATGCATTTCTTAGTGAAAGAGATGGGATCAAAGCTTTTCTGTTTTTCTTAATTCATACATTCATTGATGAAGCTATTATTATTTTTTAAACATATTTTTATTGATTTCAGAGAAGGGAGAGGGAGAGAGAGAAAGAAACATCAATGATGAGAGAGGATCATTGATCGGCTGCCTCTTGCACGCTCCACACTGGGGATCAAGCCCACAACCCACTCCTGTGCCCTTGACTGGAATTAAACCCAGGACCCTTCAGTCCGCAGGCTGATGCTCTATCCACTGAGCAAAACCAGCTGGAGAGATGAATGTTATTATTGTTCATATATTCCTATTTTTATTTTCGTAGATATAAGTGCTGAGAAAGTTAATTCATATCCTATATAATAAAAGCCTAATATGCTAACTGTCCAGTCAACCAGTCTTCCGTTCAACCAATTAAAGCGTAAAATGCTAATGATATGCTAAGGCTGTTCAACCGCTCACTATGACATGCACTGACCACCAGGGGGCGGACGCTCTGACCGGTAGGTTAGCTTGCTGCTGGGGTCCAGCTGATCAGGACTGAGCGAGATGGACCAGACACACCCTAGAGCCCTCCCGTGGTCCCTCCACTGCTGGCCAACCTCCCGTGTCCCTCTCTGGTTCTGATCGTGCACTGGTGGTATCCCTTGGTCTGGCCTGCACCCTGTCACAATCCAGGACCCCTCAGGGGATGTTGGAGAGCCAATTTCAGCCCAATCCCACAGGCCAGGCCCAGGGACCCTACTGGTGCACAAATTCGTGCACCGGGCCTCCAGTAAAGTAATAACTGGATATAGCAATGTTATTAAATTCTTTGAACTCATTATTGTTTATATGACAAAAATTATCTATTAATGTTTTAAAAATTATTTTTAATGATTAATCAATGGAAATTTTATTAGGTTCTCCTTAAATTTTACTTGATTCAGTGAGAAAGAATTCCCCTGATTTGTAAGAGGATTTGTTACCCAATCATTAGGCATTCACTTTCTCAACACCAGCATCAATATTTCCAACTGATCTTTGACACCCTGGTGGTTTTCACACACCGGTGCAATTCACTGATGCAATTACTCAGGAAGCCCAAGTGAGTTGTTGCCTTTTTTGTAAAGAAAGGGCTATTCTGAAAATAAAAATCAGAAAAGCATAATTGAGTACATATGGATGATAAAGATGTGGAAATTGGTACCCTTTATCTATGAGTCCAAGTAACTTTTGGAGACTCTACACATATGTGCAGAAGCACATTCAAGGCCACTGTTCTATGTTCTAACCACTCAATTTGTGTTTCTCATAATTTTAAATGTCAAATATCCAGGGAAAATACATAATTGGTCTAGCTTGGGTGAATTCTCCAGTCCTTGCTCAATGAATGGCAGCTACTAAGACAGGACCACACTCCATAGATGGGGTGGAGGGTGGGCACCAAAATTCAACTGCAAGCCAACTCTAGAAAAGAGTTGCACCACCCTCATAAAAGTTATTTATAACAGGTATTAATGTTTATTCTCTATTTCTTCAAACTTGACAATTCTCTCCTTTTCACTTGTTGTTTCAATGAACCAGTTTTTAGTTTTAATTTATTTATATATCACTTCTGCTTATAGATTTCTTCATCTTTTCCACATACATTATTTTATCTTATTTTCTTAATCCTCATCATTTAGTTTGCCTTCAACATTTTAAATAAATGTGCTTACTCTTATGAATTTCCGCTCAAGTAGCACTATGCCTTTGGGTTTTAATATACTGTCATGTCATTATTTTCTAAATAATATGTCATTTCAATTTAATTTTCAATATCAAGACCCATTTTTATAGCTTTCCTTTTGCTGAGACCCTTAATATCTTACCTGATTGTTCTGTACTTTCCCATTTTTAAATATCAGCAGAGTATCCATAATGAGCATTTTAAAATGTTAACAGGCATGTTCTGTTCAAAATCCTACCATAGATTATCATCAGGTTTAGAATCAATTCCTCACTCCTTAGCATGGCTTAGATCACTCTCCTCAATTTGGCCCTACACCACTCCATCCTTATCTCCTGTGCTGTCATCCTCACTCTCCCAATCAGACCACACTGGCCAGACTGCTTTTTCTGGAGCACAAGTTAGCTGCCAAGTGGAGGACTTTGCAATTGCTGTTTACTTTGCCTGGGACTTCTTTCCCCAGATGCCAGTCTGACTTGCTTAACCACTTCATTCAGGGTTTTGCTAGAATGGGACTTCCTTTGGGACAGCTTCCTCGCTGTCTCTGTTATTTGTATTACAAAGAGGGAGGAGAAGGGATGAGAACACATCTGGGAGGATGGAAATGGGGAACTGCTGAGGGACAGAGACTGTATAGTCCCATGCTACTTTCTGAATCTTATCCCACATGACTAAATTTTAGACTATGTTAAAAGACTATGTAATGACATTAAGAGAGGGAGGGGAAAGTTAATGGGGGGGAAGAAAGATTTATAGGTCATGGAGCTTCAGTAGATTTATGCAAGGTGATGGGAGAGAAGAAGACATTCTAGGAGACTTAAACAGCATGTGTATTTTCATAGAAGGTGAGAGGAAAATAAGGAACATGCTACTGAATATTTTATGCAAATTTTTATCTTTGGGGTCTAGTTTACTGGAGACAAAAAATATACCTGTCTCTGTAGGGCAAAGGAAGCTTGTTAAGAAATAATGAAAAATGATATTGCCTAGGAAGAGTGGAAACGGATGGAGGGTTTTAAAATTCAAGGGAGAAGTTTAGCTTTGTTGTGCTGGGAAAAAGCAAGCCATTGAAGGTTCTGAACAAGGGACTGGCAGGGCCAGATAAATGTTTAAGGAGGATTATCCTACGTCATTGTAGTGAATATATTAATGGAGCTGAAACTTGAAGGCAGGGCAGTCAAGTAGGTGGTACTTATAGTTTTTCTCAAAGAAAATTGAGTCCTGATTAGGAAAGTAGCTTTGGGTTAAGTGGGGAGAAATAAGGTAAGAAGTTTGGGTTTATTTTTGTGTTGTTTTTTTTTTAATCACTAGGATTTGGAAAGTGTCTGTATGTGAGATTTGAAGAATTTATATCAAAGTAAATTCTATTGACCAATATTCAAAGGCCTTTTACATGTAAGCCACTCTGTTATTCATGTTTGTTCATGTAATTCATGACTGTTTAGCTAATTTAAAGAAATGCAAAGATGTATGAAATGCAAATATGTATAAAACCTGATTCCTCTGTTGACTTGCTTGATTTTAATCATTGTTTAAATTTTACCAAGAATCTTATACGCTATGAACATCTTTAAGGAAAAATTTCTCATCCAAAAAATACACTTTTGAATTATAATTCATTCCACTGTATAGCAGAGATAATAAAAGTACGAAGAATTTAGGTGTTATGATCAGGTCACAGTCCTGTAAAAGCCAAAACACAATACTGGGAAGTGAATCTTCAAACTCCAGATTCTGCATATTTTTCACAATATTATGCCTTAGAGGGTGAGTTAGCCAGACATTTTTTGAGCACTTACTCACAGCTATGTGCATTATGATCTCATTTAATCTTTTGAAGCATTCCACAAATTAGGCATTATTACTATTGACATTGTTTACCACTATGAAAAAAATGAAGGTACGTGACTTATAACAAGTCATTCACTTTGTACATGGCAACAGAAAGATTAGAGAACAGGTCTGCCTGACAAAAATACCTGAGCTCTGATAGCAACAACATTGAGCAATATCATCATGGGTTCAAACAAGTACTACAGGAATAGAGACCCGTGAAAAACTCGACACTGGGATCAGGAAAAGACTTTGTGAAGGAGTTAAAATTTAAATGGGGGAAGAATAAATCATATTTGCGATATTGTAATATAATAAGAAATATATATATAATGTTTCATCCCTCTTCCTGGCACAAAGCTTCTAAAAACCCTGAGAATTTTCTGATAGATAAGGGTGAGAGGAGTATCCTTTATCATTCATAAAGAGTCCCTTTCAACAATATCTGAGTGCAATTAAAACTTCGTGGCCCATGCGCAGAAGTCAGTATTTTGTGGAAGAGCCACACTCAAGGGGCCAAAGAGCCGCATGTGGCTCGCGAGCCGCAGTTTGCCGACCACTGCCCTAACCCCTCAGCAGGAGTGAGGTGCTAGGAGTTGAATTAATCACCAACAGTCACTGATTTAATTGATCATAACTATATAGTGCAGGGGTGAGCAACTCCTGGCACGCATGCCAAACATGGCACGCCAGTGACTTTTGCTGGCACACAAAACCCTCTCTTATAATCTTCCATTTACAATTTTTTTCTTAATATCAACTTTTTTATTTTTCAAATAAATTCAGTGTAGGTGCATCTTAGATAAATAAATAATTTTACATAACATGTATACATTAAAAATAAATGTATTTTTCATCATCATATAATGTGTTTTTGTTGCTCAAATGAATTTTATTATTTCTTCAAGGTTCCTCACATATATACACCTTAAGAGATATCAAGTATGCGTAACATGTTCATAAAAAATTAGGGTTGGCACGCAGAATTTTGAGTCAGAGATTTTGCTGGTCTTGGCACGCACTCACAAAAAGTTTGCCCACCCCTGATATAGTGGAACCTTCATAAAAACTCCAAACAAAAAGGTTTTAGCAAGCTTTCAGCTTGGTGAATGCATCTGTGTGCCAAGAGGGTAGCATACCCCAGACTTCATAGAGTCAGAAGCTCCTGTTTCAGGACCCTTCCAGACCTTACCCTGTGTGCCTCTTCATCTGGCTGCTCGTTTGTATTACTTATAATATCCTGATAGATATAATATCCTTAGTAGTAAGTGAAGTGTTTCCCTAAGTTGTGTGAGCCATAATAGCAACCTGAGAAGGGGGTCACGAGAACCTCTGCTTTATAGTCAAATTGGATAAAAGTGTGAGTAACTTCGGGACCCACTACGTGTGATTGGTGTCTCAAGTGAGGGGCAATCGTGTGGGACTGAACTCTTAGACTGCGAGTTCTGTGTTAACTCTGGGTTGTCAGCGTAAGAGGTGAATTAAACTGTAGAACAGCCAGCTGGTGTCCACAGAAAATTGGAAATTTCTTGATGTGGGGAACCCACACATTTGATGACAGAAGTGCTGTGGGTAAAAACAACATAGTAGCCAATGAAAGATAATGACCCAATTGGCCTGGAAGTCAATTTCTCCCAGTGACACCAACAGCCATCAAGGCTCAACTACAACAAGACTGTGCACACAGCCCACACAGGGGCACATCTAGAGTGCCCCACTCAGGGGACTGGGGAAGCTGAGCCCTACAGAACACCTACTATACAAAGCCACGCTACCAATTCCAGGAGACATATTAGATCTACCAAATACATAGAAACAAACACAGAGAAGCAGCAAAAATGTGGGGACAAAGAAACATGTCACAAATGAAAAATGGCTGCAAGCAAACTACTGGACACGGAGTTCAAAACCATGGTTATATGATTACTCAAGATACTCATGAGAGCTTCAAGGGACTTAGTGAGACTTTCAAGGATCTTAGTGAGAATGTCAAACTCATGAAAAAGGAATAGTCAGAAATTAAGGATACACTAACTGAAATACAGAATAATTTATAGGAATTCAACAGTAGAGTAGGGGATTGAGAATCAAATCAACAATTTGGAATATGAGGAAATAAAGAGACATCCAATCAGAAGAGCAAAAAGAAAAAAAGAGTCCAAAAATATGAAGATAATGTAAGGAGCCTCTGGGACAACTTCAAGCTTACCAACATTTGCATTATGGGGTTGCCAGAAGGAGAAGAGAGAGAACCTATTTGAAAACCTATTTGAAGAAATGACAGAAAACTTCCCTTACCTGGTGAAAGAAATAGACTTACAAGTCCAGGAAGCACAGAGAGTGTGGGAAACTGCCTATTGTCTTCACTAGCAGAGAGGTGTGGACAAGGAGCCAGAATGCTGGTGACCCTTGAGCCCTGGCAAAGGTCAGAGCTATGCACGCACTGTTTAGTTGAGACAATGGTAGCTGAAGCAACTTCCCCACCAGATAGTCAAGTAAATCCTTACTGATAAGATAGTGTGTCTGTTACTGGAAATTGCCTGCCTAAGGGCTATAGGTGTATCCCAAATTGAATAAAAGGATTGCAAGGACTGAGCCCAGGCGGAATCCATCTTCTTGCTTTGGGCTCCCGTCTGGCCCCCCAATTTCCAAATTATTATTTGTCTCATCTCTGTCATTTGCATGTGGCTTTTTCTCCAGAGCCCAAGCCTGAACCATGCGGGATGTGGGTCATTCACAAGAGAGTCCTTAAACAAGAGGAACCCAAAAAGGACCACACCAAGACACATCATAATTAAAATGCCAAGAGTTAAAGATGAAGAGAAAATCTTAAAAGCGGCAAGAGAAAAGCAGTTAGCTACCTACAAGGGAGCACCCATACGACTGTCAGCTGATTTTTCAACCTAAACTATGCAGGCCAGAAGGGAGAGGCAAGAAATATTCAAAGTGATGAATAGCAAGGACCTACAATCAAGATTACTCTACCCAGCAAAGCTATCATTTAGCATTGAAGGCCAGATAAAGAGCTTCACAGACAAGAAGAAGCTAAAGGAGTTCATCACCACCAAACCAGTATTACATGAAATGTTGAAGAGTATTCTTCAAGAAGAGAAAGAGAAAGGAACAGAAGGAGAAGGAGAAGGAAGAAGAAGAAGAAGAAGAAGAAGAAGAAGAAGAAGAAGAAGAAGAAGAAGAAATTAAAAATATGAAAAATAAAATGGCAATATATACATATCTATCAACAATTAAATCTAAAAATAAAAATAAATGAACAAGGAATATAATGAACAAAATAAATTGATGAATAAAATAGATCCAGAGGCATGCAAACATGTAACAGACTGATGAATCTCAGAGGAAGGGGGGAGAGGGGTGGAAAGAGATTAACCAAAGAACTTATATACATTTATGCATTACCTATGGACACATACAATAGGGGGATGAAGCCTGGGGCAGGGTAGGAACTGGGTGGAGGGGGACAATGGGGGAAGGAAAGGAGGACATCTGTAATATTCTTAAAAATAAAGATTTTAAAATAGATTAAATTAAAATTTTACAGGGGAAAAAAAGAGATAATGATCAAATTAAAACCCATTGGAGGCCACTAGTGTTTGAAATCAAACTTAATTCTAAGATTTTGAACTAGATACTTGGCTAATAATTGTATGATTAACCTCAATAGGAAAGTCAAAAGAGAACACTAGTGGAACATAAAATAGATTGTAAATTTAATTTTGGATACTACTGTGCTATATGGAATGTCTACAGTGCATGTCTAGCTGACTTTTGGAAAGTAGACAGAAAGCTGGAGGCTGAAAAATATGAACTTAGGAACCTATAAATTTAGTATAATATTTACTAAAAAGTTCATATTAAAGATTACATATAATTATGCAAGTAAAAACTGTTTGAAACACAAAACCATTGCCATTCTATAATTTTTCACACAGAAGGGAGAGTTGTACTCCTGGAGAAAAGGATATTTCTGAGGTGTAGTGTTTAATAAAGAGAACAATAGAGGAATGAAAAGGAATATTTTAAAAAGACTGAGCCCTTAGGAGATAAGAATAGAAGACAACTTTGGGTATTTCAGAGCAACGTAATATGCTTTCCCGGCTGTCAAGGAGAAGAAATTTCAAGGGTAAAGTCCATTAAAGAATTGAGTAGATTGAGAGTGAATAAATGGCTATTAAAGTTGACACAATGTGTAGATCTTGAGAAGGTAATCTCAAATAGAATGAGAAAGATCCAAAACAATTAATGGGTTTAAAGCCACATAGATAAAGATGAAAGGGGAACTAAAGATGTTTGGCAATAAAGGGAAAGGACAGAGGGAAGTAGAATGGGATATGGGAATAGATGTATATGTTAAGCAGGATGTGAGATTCTAGACTGGAAAAAAATATCTTTGAGAATAATATCACTTATATAACAGGAAGAGCTGGGTCAAGGACAAAGAGACAACTTTGTTTTATAGTAGAAACATCTTTTTTTTTTCTTTGTAAATTTGAAGGGAATCACAAATTGACAAGCTGAGGAGAAGGGCAAGTGCCCTGAATCTTCAAATAAATAGGAAGAATAATCATTTGATGAGGAATAAGAATAGCACTTGAGGAAGAGGAAAATATGGAATTGGGAAGGTAAGGGGAAAGACAAGAAAATATACATAACAACTACTCTTCTGAATATTTCTTGAGAGAACCAGTAAGAAATTTAAAGGGGAGGGCTGTGGCACACTGCTATGGACTGCATTAAAATTAGCATAACATTTTGCTAAGATCTGAGAAATTCCTTGTGTTCTCCTTATGGAGTTCTGCAGCCACGGATAAAAATCAAATTATACAGGCAGAAGAAAACCCTGGTAAATTAGAAAATCAAGAGTGCTCTCCAAACTTTTTTTTTTTTTTTTTTTTTTGCCTGAAAACAATGCATTCAAGTTAGAGTCTAGATTTCTACACTTCAGCTTTATTATTAGACTAGAGGCCCGTTGCACGAAGAGATTCGTGCAATAGGCCTTCCCTTCCCCTGGCTGCCGGCACCGGTTTTCCTCCGGCATCTGGGACCCAGGCCTTCGCTCTGGATGGAGCCCTCGGTCTTTGTGGTTCCAAAGAGAGCCTTCAGTCTTGGCTCTGCCGCTTCGCCCCTATGTATGCCATCTTTGTTGGGTTAATTTGCATACTCTCCTGATTGGCTGGTGAGCTGCCGGGGTCCAACCCCAGCAGGTCCAGGGGTTCCCAAAGGCGTAGACGGAGTCGGCGAAGAAGGAATGACACGGAGACAGCGTTCAGTTGATCAGCAGCCTAGCCAGGATCTCCAGCCAAGTTCTGGTCTGGATCTCCAGAGAGGTTCTGCTCAGGTTCTCCAGTCAGGTTCAGTCACCAGGTTCTAGTCAGGCTCTCCTGCCAATCTCCGCAGTCAGGTTCAGTCCAGGATCCCCTGCCATGCTCTCCTGCTAGGCTCTGTCTCTAGGCTCCGAGGCCAGTCCCTGTCCAGGATCCTCCAGCATGCTCTCGCCAGCGAAGTTCTTCTGTCCCTAGAGACCGTTCTGTGTAGGTTCTGTGCCTAGGCTCTGTCTCTCTTGGTCCTGTCTTCCAAGCCCTGTGTTCTCAGTTCTGTGTTCTGAGTTCTGTGTTCTGAATTCTGTCTCATGAGTTCTGTGTTCTGAGTTCTGAGTGTTTCTGTCTTGTTACAACTGTATTTATACCAGTTGATTCAATCCTATCAATCTCTATTACAAAGGTTAGGGCGTTTCTTATCTCCATTCCAGGGAGAAAAGATTATGTAGTTTAAGCATGATTGTTCGTAGTTAAAGGGATTAATTACCCACCTGGCACTTAGTTGAGGGGTTTTATTCCCTCCCTAACTTCAGGGGAAAATCCCTACCTGGGGATTCAACCTTTCTCGGAGAGGTGACTTTGGTTAAAACACAGCGCCAAGAAGGTGAGCAAACATATTAAGAACCGTATGCCAAATATGCCAGGTCCCTTGAAACAGCAAGGATGGACCGGCTCCCGGCAGTGAGCGTAGCAGAGGGGCAGTTAATTTACATGTTTGTTTATTATTAGGTAAGATAAACAAATTAATTTGGGGATCATTCTTGGACCAAGTCCCACTCTTTTAGTATTATTGCAGTGGGAAATTATTTCCAAATTTTCTAAATGATGATTTCATAAATGAAATTTTAAAATATTATTCACAAGGCAATGACTGCCTGTTTTGACTAAAGAAGTTGATCTTTGGACACTTTGTTTAATAAGAATTTGAAAAAGTTAGCTGTGATATTTTCATATTTGCAGTTCTATAGCTGGAGCCATGAAAGAAGTATCACAGGGAGGTCTACTTATGACTATATTTCTAGTTAAAATAAGTCAATATAGATATTTCTAATAAGTAAGAAACTTTAAGGAAAGAATATGACCACAGAGATTCTGAATTTTTTGCTGTAGTTTGTTTCTAAAACTATGCAGAATTTGTATACAATTTTAGGCAAAGAGAAAAATAATAAATTCAAATTTATATTTAAACTTTTCTGAAAATAAAATCTATGCACACACACACACACACACACACACACACACACACCTCGAGCTTGCAAAACTAAATGGAAGAACAGTAGCATTCTAAAATTCTTAGAGTGGATACATGTTTTGTTTGTAGCAGAAAATAATTTTCGTGGGGAGAAAAAAAGAGAAAAGAAACAAAGGAATGAAAAGGGAGAGGAGAGCCCTAATTGGTTTGGCTCAGTGAATAGAGCATTGGCCTGTGGACTGAAGGGTCTCAGGTTTGATTCCAGTCAAGGGCACATGCCTGGGTTGCAGGCTCGATTCCCAGTAGAGGGACTGCAGGAGGCGGCCGATCAATAATTCTCTTTCATCACTGATGCTTCTATCTCTCTCTCCCTCTCCCTTCCTCTCTCTGAAATCAATACAAAAGTATATTTTTTTAAAAAAAGGCGAGAAGAACTTTAAAAAATGAAAGTGGTCAGAAGACCAAATATAAAAAAAATTATAGTCTAAAACACTTGCCAATTAGGCATTAAGTCCAGTGTTGGTCAGTCTCTCACCACTAACTTTATTTTTTCTCAAATTTAGTTTGTTCCTGAGTGATTCACTAATATCCTCACAAATTCCTATATTAAATGTATTTTCTCATTAGACCCAAAAGGGGAAAATGCTTAGAACCAATTATTGTTCAGATATAGCCTTTGGGAACTTAGCACATGTCACTGAATTTATACAGCAGCAATATTTACTATGAAACTCTTTAAACCAGGCATAGCTAGAAAGTTTGAAGCTTTGTAAAAAACACTTCAAACAAGCCATTACATTGGATTAAAAAACAACACCACCAAAAAATTTGCTGAATGTAATGGATGCTTTCTGTACAAAATATTAAGTATGAGTCCTATATGTCTTTGTAATCTCGGCAAAATCAAATATTTTAATTTGCTAGCTTCCAGGTTACTAGCTTATGAGCAAATAATATAAAAGTAAAAAGCTTCAGGCACATCCCCAAGCCTTTTCAAATAATACTTTACTTTAGGATGCTATTAACTCTGATCCAGATATAGTCTTCAAGCCAAATAAATGAATCATTGCCTACCATTTTGGGCTTTTAAAAATGATAATAAGTTAAGCCTGTACTCAGATATGACAATGAAGCTTGTTTTTATTAAAACAAGTCTACTCCTTGATTATGAAGTCTGATTCTCTAAAGCTGTTGATATATGTTTTTAATCATATCAGCATTAAATTTTAAATAGCCCATTTTCTTTATTGTCTTATTTCATTTTTTACATCTTTTCTTGCATTTAAGTTTTAGGGGATTGGCTGTTGGTAATGCAACAGCTTTAAACCCGTGGCTAAGCTGTCATGATTTACTAAGATCACAAAATGCAAGCACTCATTTGCAGGAGCTTGTGTTAACAGAAAACATATTTGTAAATACAAAATTATTTTTTTGCCCTAAGGTTTTATTTCTCTTAATGTTTCTTTTCCTCTTACTTCCTTTTCTTTTTCTTATCTATGTTGACAATTCCCATCTCTCCTGGCCTAACACATGCTCTTCTCTGCATTCACTAGACTAGACTGTTACTTATCCTATCATAGGCTTGGTTGTTAAGTGGAAAAATTCCAAATGCATGTCTATGGTCTAAAATAAAGAAGGGGAGGCATAAGAATGAAAAGCTCAGAAAATGGTACTTCTGTCACCTGGTGCAAGGAGTTGTTATCGCTATATCTGGGCTTTGAATTATGATTTCATAATGTACATTTTTTTAAAGTTTTAACTAGGTTTCCATTGTTCCAATAAAATCCAATGGACAATTTGGGCTTTAACTTAGAGATCATTTGCAGTAGTAAAAATATGGAAATAATGGTGACATTTCTGCCCTTCATTTGTAAGTATGCCTTCAAACTAATGTTATCCATATTATTCAGCTCCAATGAACCACTTTGGGGAATGGACCAAGACCAAAAATAGACACTTACTTAATAACCTATACTTAAAGGTATACAATTTTATAATTGTTATAAAATTCCTCTCACCTATTTATTGGACTCATGTAGGCATGAGGAAACTTTCTGATTAGTTTGTTACTATTACGATTAGTTCTTTATTTTAAATATTGAAGATATGGTTCATCTTTCTTATATATAGAATTAGAGGCCCAGTGCACAAAATTTGTCCCTCAGTTCAGCCTGCACCTTCCCACAATCGGGCCCCCTCAGGGGATGTCCGACTGCCAGTTTAGGCCCAATCCTACAGGGGTCGGACAGCCCTCTCGCAATTTGGGACTGCTGGCTCCTAACCGCTGGCCTGCCTGCCTGCCAGATCGCCCCTAATCACTCGCCTGCCTGCCTGATCACCCCTAACCACCTCTGCCTCAGCCCCTGCCACTGCGGCTTCATCCAGAAGGATATCTGGAATGACATCCGGAAGGTCATTTGGCTGTCCAGTCTAATTAGCATATTATGCTTTTATTATTACAGATAATGCTGTTTGGATTTCCTTCATCTAGCAAAAAATCATAGTTTTCCAATTTATAATGAAGTAAAGCAAATTTAATAAGCAAAAACAGAAAGAATTTACATTCTTAAGAAATTCTTAAGTGATAGTAAGAAAAAAGATCAATTTAACAATTTTTCACACTGTATATAATTTACTATGATAGAAAGCAAATTATAAAGGACTCTATTAAATGTATCAATGCTTTACATTAAAGCTGTGAGTTAATTTAAATGATTAAAATAATTTAAAAGAAAAAGTTAAATTCTCACCATGAGTAGTATCAACCCTTACTGAATTAAAATTACCCATCAACAGAAACATGGACATCTCTGTCACTGAGTAACATACAATTAATCTACCAATACTAATGTAAGCAAACCTAACCTTGAAACACGCTGAGAAGTATCAGACAAAAAAACCTAATTCATTATCATTGCGATATAAGCAACTAAAACTGGTTTTAAGTCATATTTTTGAGATGTGAAGCAGCAGAGACCTGCAATTAAGTATGATATGACAATTGAAAGAATATTAAAATTAAACTTATGTACAAAGTTACAAGTATCTATAGAAATTTTAGTACACATTAACAAGAATCTGTAGTTTTCAGATGTCTGTAAATGTATTTAAATAACAATCTTTTTCCTTAAGAAATAATATACCCTTTTTATTTTTATGCATTATGTACAATGAAAGAAAGAAGCAGTGTGCAGTGATGTGGTTGAAAGGTTATTATTACTCCAATGACAGAAACAAAAGCATATTATCTCTTGGATGATATCAATGAAAGGGTATCATTACTTTTTCTGAAAAGAACATTCTGGCAAGTAAACACACAAGTACTGTATTTATTACATTTCATTCCATATGTATCTCCAAGGAAATCAGAAAGATATGCAATTAGTTTGTGATGTTGTGAGAAAAAAATCTTTGGTTTCATTTGTTCAACAAAAATCTTTCAGTCAATTATATTTTCATCAAATTTCCCTTCATACCATAGCATTCCATTTTGCCATCCACTCTATATTTCTCACACATACCTTAAAGTTATCTTGTTACAGAGAGTGAAAATAAAAATCCAAATTCCAAAAGAAAGTGTTTAACTTCCAATGTTAAGTCTATCAAAGGGTTATGCATATTAAACATAATCATGCCCTAGCTCCGTGGTCGGCAAACCGTGGCTCACGAGCCACATGTGGCTCTTTAGCGCCTTGTATGGCTCTTCCACAAAATATCACGTGCGGGTGTGCATATACAGTGCGATTGAAACTTCATGGCCCATGCGCAGAAGTCGGTATTTTGTGGAAGAGCCAGTATTTTGTGGAAGAGCCACACTCAAGGGGCCAAAGAGCCGCATGTGCCTCACGAGCCACGGTTTGCCGAGCCGCAGTTTGCCGACCACTGCCCTAGCTGGTTTGGCTGAATAGAGTGTCAGCCCGTGGACTGAAGGGTTCTGGGTTCAATTTCAGTCAAGGACAGGTAACTTGGTTGCAGGCTTGATCCCCAGCCCTGGTTGGGGCACGTGTGGGAGGCAACCTATCTAGACACATCCATATTTCTTTCTCTCTGTCCCTCCCCCTCCCTTCCACTCTCTCTAAAAATCAATGGAAAAATATCCTCAGGTGAGGATTTAAAAAATAAATAAATAAACAGAATTATGTATATTGTATCCTTATAAGCCTCTGGAAATAAGCATGTTATTCTAAGAAATGCCATTGTAATATGTAAATAAATATTTCCAAAATGTTAGATTTTTGTAAACAAAATGTAAGTTAACTTGTTATTTCAATTATTTTTATTAGTTCCTTGGAAATCAGTGGTCACTATTGTTTGCATTTTTCTAAGTGAGCTGTCAGGCTTAGAGTCTTAAATAGGACTAAGATGCTATAGGTACAACCAATTACAACTAAAAGAATATAATTCAAAAGCAGGACTCTTTTTACATGAAAAGGCAGCAGCTGATTCTTGATATATGTTAACCCTATGTTTTTTTCATCAAACTTCCTTCCAAATCTACAAAGTACCAACAAAAAAAATTAGATAGAAAACTACAAACTCCAAAGCATATGCATGTCTTACCTATTATCAGTTTGATATCTAGGATTAAATATGTAGTTTCCACATGCACAAAGCTTTCACCATGAAAGTTAAGAAAGGTCCAGCTAGGCATGCTAAGTGACATCTTCCAGTTGCCTATTGCAGTTGTTATTAAGTAGAGGAAGCATGTAAGTAAATAATGGTTCGGAAAATACACATACTTTACCTTGCAATCTTACAGACACTGTTTGATCAAACTGGTGATGAGTGGATCAATTAAAAATAATCACCTTTATATTTCTTTAGTCCCTTTCTTGAGATTTCTTCTTGTTTCTTCCCCCCACCCCTGCATAAGTGATAACTGTCTGCTCTTTTACTTTCCTTCCCCTCAGATGTTTTGATATTATTATTATTATTATTATTATTATTATTATTACTAGAGGCCCGGTGCACAAAAATTTGTGCACTCAGGGGGAGTCCCGCAGCCGGGCCTGTACCCTCTCCCTGGGGGATTGGGCCTAAGCTGGCAGTCAGACATCCCTCTGGCAGTCCGGGAGCCCCCAGGATGTCCACTTGCCAGCAGGGAGCAGGCCTAAGCTGTAGTTAGACATCCTTAGCGCTGCTGAGGAGGTGTGAGAGGCTCCCGTCACCACCACTGTGCTGGCAGCCGTCAGCCTGGCTTGTGGCTGAGCAGAGTTCCTCCTGTGGGAGCGCACTGACCACCAGGGGGCAGCTCCTGCATTGAGCGTCTGCCCCCTGGTGGTCAGTGTGTGTTATAGTGACCAGTCATTCCCAGTCGTTCTGCTGTTAGGGTCAATTTGCATATTACCCTTTTATTATATAGGACAGAGGCCTGGTGCATGGGTGGGGGCCAGCTGGGTTGCCCTGAAGGGTGTCCTGGATCAGGGTGGGGGTCCCGCTGGGGTGCCTGGCCAGCCTGGGTGAGAGGCTGAGGGCCGTTTTCAGACTGGCCACACCCCCTTCAGGGTGGGGGTCGCCACTGGGGTGCCTGGCCAGCCTGGGTGAGGGACTGAGGGCCATTTTCAGGCTGCCCACAGCCCCTTCAGGGTGGGGGAGTCCCGCTGGGGTGCCTGGTCAGCCTGGGTGAGGGGCTGATGGCCGTTTTCAGGCTGGTCACACCCCCCGGCAACCCAAGCTCCCAGCCTCTCTTTTTCTTTTTTCTTTTTTTCCTGGGATTTATTTATCTTCTATAATTGAAACTTTGTATGTAGCCTTGAACGGAGCCAATGGCCGGCCAAGGCAGGCGGGAAGCTGGGCTTCCTCCATCGCCAGGGGCAACCCAAGCCTCCTGCTCACTCCAGCTCCGTGGCCCCTGCCATCTTAGTTGGGTTAATTTGCATACCCACTCCTTGATTGGCTGGTGGGTGTGGCTTGAGCATAGCATGTTTCTCTTTTATTATATAGGATCATTAGTGACATGGTGCACAGATTCAAGCACATTGAAAGGAAATTAATTAGAAGGTGGCTGGCAGGGCGGGATGCCCTGGAGCCAACCTCCCGCGGTCCCTCCCAGGCATCTGCAGAGTGAATAGGGTCCCTCCAGCAGTTGGGGTCCCTCGGCCTGGCCTGCAGGAATAGGGTGAAACCGGCTCTCAGACATCCCCCAAGGGGTCCCAGAGTGCGAGAGGGCACTCTGCAAACTTGCTGTCATACAGAGTGTGGAACACAAACACAAATGTGTAGTAAACCAGATTGGGGCCAACAGTGCCTCAGCAACAACATAGCCCATGGCCAAAGGTGGAATGACACGGCTCTGCGAGGAATCGGGCCCCCTCCTCTCTGGTTTTGGGGTGCATCACCTGAGAACCACCGCTGCCAAGTCATTGCAGTGCGGCAGCTCCTGTGTTGAGTGTCTGCCCTCTGGTGGTCAGTGCTTGTCACAGCAACCGGTTGGATGGGCGGAGGGACACTTAGCATATTAGCCTTTTATATATATAATTAGTGGATTGTCAGTCCCATTTATTTTTAATTCTCTAGGACAAAGATCCTGGTCATTTCCCTCTCTGTTTTAGAATAGGTATAGTCTCAGCTTTCTTCACAAACTCTAAAAATGAGCCATCATTTACTATACTTATGGCAAGAATGAATTTCCAGCTTTCCCATTAATTCTTCTGTATCAACCAAGTGTGTATAATAAGAGTTAAATTATTGAGGATTTTATGGCAGACACCATGGTAAGCACTGCACATGTCTTAGCTCATTGAATTTTCCCAACTACATTATGAGTTACATACTATTATTGTTCTTATTTTACATATAAGGAAACTGAAGTACAGAGAGATTAACTTTAACCTGTTCATACAGTTAATATAAGCAGAGCCAGGATATAAAGCCAACCTCTTTACTCTATGGAAGTGCTTCTTTAACCACCATATCACTAACATTTATGTCTTTCTCCTAAGCCTTCATGAAGCTCAGAAATCATGCCTACAAAATATGGACTTTAAAGTAAGTGATAGAATATTTTATTATTTGTGGGCTAAAAAGCATACAGGGCAGGAAACAATGTCTATTGTGAGTGATTTAAATTGGCATTAGACTAAAGGGCCTAAAATAAACAATATTGTAGAAGCCATTCTGGGTTCCTTTGGCTACCACAACGCATGCTAAAAATACATAAAATCTCTGCATTACTGAATATTGGACACTGGGAGGTGGACACTAAATTAAACATTGGCTCCTTCTTCAATTCCTAAATAATTCAGACATTGAAGCATTTATCAAAAAGTTGGATATCAAAATATCAGCACTGTTGTCAACAGTACTAGAGTGAAGGATGTGATTTAAAACTGTAACTCTATGGGCTTCCTGGTACCCTACCTAAGTATAGACCTTGAGACTCCCCATTGAAAGGTGATTCTGTTCTCTGGAAACGGACAACCTTGCCCAGCCAGCTGGAAGCAGAATCCTGGCTTCAATGACTTACTGTGTTGCAAAGGTAGATGTCAAATAGGTGAGTAACCTAACAGCCAACAACACTGAGCAATGACATTATACCCTAACCTTTCACCATCAGTTAATCACTTCTCTTTTTTTTTTTTGCCAATGGGAGGATGGAGTTATGAGGGAGAGAAAGAGTTACTCTAGACAATATGTTACTTTATATGTTAATGAAATTCTTATAATGCATAGCAAGTACAAAATGGCAAAGATATTTTAACAAATTCAAAAAGATTGTTCTTGAATTATTTTCAAATAATGTAGTAATATATTACATATGCTAATTAATATAGGCTATTATATAAAATATATAATCTCTGAAAAGATAACACACAGACTTTACATATATATATCTGTAAATATATACATTTTAATAAATATTTTAAAATTATATATTTTCAGACTATTGAACAAATCTTTATTTTATTGACTGCAACCTAATGGCATCTAAGTGGTGGGAAACAGCTGACTTCTGTTACTTCTGCCTAGACACATCTGATAGGAGGGAATCATGCATTTAAAAGGGTGTGTGCCACAGTAGCATATAATTAATATAATAAATAGTATCAGGACACCTAATTTTTATAATACTCTCTTTTATATCTATATATTTTCATTATTTGGTTGTTAACAGAGAAAATGTGTTGGGGTTTTCTTGAGGGTAGTATTAACTCATGACTCATGTTGGAACTCCAGATGGTACAATGAGGACCACCAGTAGATAACACTAAAATATTTTAACTCCAGAGGAAGAACACTAGTGGCAATTAAAATCTACAACATTTTAGCAAATGTATCATAAGGACATGCTTCTACATAGATACAACACCACTGTCACAACAAAAATATTAATAATTTTATAATGTCAGCTATTTCAGTCATTATTCAAATTTTCCCAATTATGTTAAAAATATATAGTTTTTTAAAATTCTAATATCCATGTAAAGAGCTGTACATTGCCAGAAATATTGTTATGTTTCAAAATCACCTTTATTCCAGAGTCTTTCTACTCTTTAGAGAGTATTATTTCCTTTTCCTTGACTTTGACTTTTGAAAAAGTCCTGGCTTTGGGAATGTTTCAAAGTACAAACTTGTCTGATTGATTCATAATAGTGCCATTTAACTAGTTTCTCTAATTACAATATTGTAAACGACAAGTTCGGTAGATGCTTTATTTAGAATAAACATTATTGGCAAGACTTTATTGCTAATGATTTATATATTTTATATTGCAGAGCAGAGGCAACTCAAGCTGTCAGCTCATCCTATTATTAGCATCTGCTGTAATTGCCTGCTTGGGTTGGGTATTGACTGACAGATCTTTCCATAGCAAAGGTGCATTTTACCCTTTACAATTAGAAAGCAATCTATGTGGTGATATTTTATCACTGTGAGACTATCATGCTTCCCAACAATCTATTAGCTCAGACTTTAGCCTCCACTGATGCTGTTGCCTGAATATCAGATATTATATTGATGATGCAATAGTGATTTTTTTATATATATTATTGATTTTTTTACAGAGAGGAAGGGAGAGGAGTAGAGAGTTAGAAACATCGATCAGCTGCCTCCTGCACACCCCCTACTGGGGATGTGCCTGCAACCAAGGTACATGCCCTTGAACGGAATCGAACCTGGGACCCTTCAGTCCGCAGGCCAACGCTCTATCCACTGAGCCAAACAGGTTAGGGCTGCAATAGTGACTTTTAACATCTATTTTTCTACATTTATTAGTCTCTATTAATAAAATAGTAAGTACTCGGCATTGACTATGCATCTCAGTTGGTTTCCTTGCCTCAATGCCTCCTTCCCTGCTTTGCAATCCATCTGCCAGAATACAGCACAGCTGTTTTTGACCCATGTCACTTTTCCAAAACCTTCAGTTTGCTCTGAAATCAAATACATAAAAAGTGGAATTACATGGAGAATACCAAAATGCTTCTGAGAAACAGCCAAACCTCTGAGGTGTGCCATATTTAAAAATAAACAAACCAAAAGTAAAAATAAAAAGCAATAAAGAAGCTAACAGATGAATACTTCAATGGATTCTCATGGACCATAATATGAAATTTAAACTTTTCTAGACATTTTCCTATGCAGAACTCTTTCTTTAAGCAGCTTCAGATGAGCATTTTCCAAGTCATGTGTTACGTACGTCTACAATGAGGTCCCAGAGGGGTAATGTGAGGAGAGCTAAATAAAGGACGTTTTATAAATGTGTAGACAGGTTCATAAAGAGAAATCGTATAGAGTCATGAGACTTGCAACAGGTGAGGAGCACAGCCAGCCTTAGAACGCAGCCCTAGTAAGGGGTCGCTCTCTGGGAAGGGCCATCTGAAAGTAGTTGTGGTCTTGGGTTGAGGAATGCAGCAAATCTGTGGTGACCTCTTCCTTTGAAGAAGGAGCCAAGGAATAAATGCCCTAACTGCTCTCTCCTCTCAATGTTCCCTCCTCAGAGTGCACATGTCCCAGTTGGACCAAACACAACCAAAACCAAACGCAGGGCATTTGAACATGAACTCCAGAAAGATCATCATCTGGGGCATGGAACAGTGTAGAGAAGAGTGGAGAGTGAATCTGGGGGGGCCAGCAAGGGGAACTATCCAACCCATCATAGGTTGCTAATAGTTGTTATATGTGACAGGAAAGAAAGGTACGTTGAAAAAATAACTGCTGGTTGACATAAAGCCTAATAGATATATGCACCTATATCTGTTATACATATCCCAGGGTATGAAAAAATATATAATATGCAGTGTTTTTAAGGCTTCATTTTTAATCAGTGCTTTTTAAAGACACAGGTGCTTAACAGAAATTATAGAGCAAAGATACACTAGAGGTACAATGTCCAGTTTGCCTAATTCTCTCCGTGTTGTACACTTGGGAGTAGAAACTGTATCTTTCATCTCTCTGTTCCCACTGCCTGAGATATAAACATTTACCAAGTGAGTAGAATGAATCAGCTGTAATTTAACATTCAAGGCTCTCCTATTAATATTTCCAATATTATTTACATCTGTTTCTCTACTCCTGCCAAACTATTCTTGATACACATCCTATACTTTCTCCATGTGGTAGCTTTGATAGTCCTGTGTTCTCAATCAAGAACAGAATTTCTCAAGCTTGGTCCACTTGACTTTAGGCCAGATTATGCTTTACTGTGGGGGCTATCCTCTGAATTGTAGGATATTTAGCAACATCCCAGTAGATGCCAGAGTACTTTTTCAGCTGTAACAACAAAAAATGTCTTCAGACATTGCTGAATGTCCCCAGAGGATGGGGATGGGCGTGGTTACCCCTCTTGAGAACCACTGTTCTAAAATACCATTTCTCCCACAATTCAGTGTTACAGTGTGCAGATGTCTTGTAAAAGTGTACACCTGAAACCTGTATAATCTTATTAACCTGTGTCACCCCAATAAATTCAATAAAAATTAAATTAAATAAATAACACTTCTCCCTTTTTTCTATTAAATATAAAGGTACCTCTAAGATGTAACTTTACATGGACTGTATGTTTCCTGAAATTATATATGATGTCTCCCTTTTCTCAGCCACTGTAAGAATTACTTTAACCTTCTCTATAGCATTTGTCACTTTCCACCATGAATTTAATTTCTTGAATTCTTGAATCCTCTTATTAGATGAAAATACCATGAGAATGAGAACATTTCATCTTCCCCAGTGTACCTGGTGATGCATCTTTGTAGGCTACAGTATAATATCAACAAGTAATTTTTAAATGAATACATATCTTCATTTTTCCATATGCAGAACTGTCATCATATAGGCACAATCTCTCTTTGAATTAAGTAAAGGTATTTAGAGAAAAATGAACCAACATGGATCTAACATGGCAAATCTCTTTTTGTAATACAGAGCTGGGAGAAATACTTGCTCACTTGCTGGAATATGAGAGGTTTAGGACTGTGAGAAAAATAAAGTTCAGAAACACAAGGTATCCATGATTTTACAGTGTAAACATCAAGATTCAAAGAAGGACTTCATATCCTTTTCATAAGTATTGTTTTTTAAATTCCTAATTAATATAGGGATCCAAATGATCATGTAAAATATATTGAGGAGACCAAATATATGGCTTTCGTTGGTTAATATTTACCATAAACGTTTACTTTTAATAATGGGGCCTATAAATTGTTTTATCTTCAAAGTGCTCTAAGACATTAATTAATTATTGCAAGACTTCTGTGCAATAAATAATTAAGTATTATTATCACTCTCTTTATTGATGGGAAAATGAAACAAAATTGTTAAGAGCTTTTAGCTAAGGTATTTAGGTCAGCTACAATGTGAAGGATCTAATTCTTCTCAGCATATTTTTTTCATTCTAAAACCTGATTTAAGAATCATTTTATGAAATATGTTTTTTCTAATAACAGAGGTATAAATAATAAACTCTCCTCTTTCTACTAAATATTAAACCAACTTCAATCTTCAGGATTCTAGTTCAAGAGCTATAAAACTTTAAAAAGTGGTAAGTGATTCCTAGAAATTACATTTCCATTCCTTCAGCATCATTATTAGTAAGTGGATGAAGATTTTCTTCAAGAAAACATGTAATGTTTTCAAAATTCTAGCTCAAAAAGAAATAATTTCAAAACATAGAAGATATTCTGGGGTTTAAAAACCTAGCGCTTCCCTTGAAAAATAAAATGATACAAAATTTATTATGTTCTGTCATATTTGATAATGTAGCCAGAAGTAAACTATTGGAAAAGTTTTGCATATGTCTGTCAATGTTGTGTTTGTGAGTTTGCTGTTTCTGATGAATTACAGGGTATATTCATAGATTTTGGAAAACAAAGTGTTTGTCCTTTTAATTCCATACAGATTATGGGTGTGTTTTTGTATCTGCACCACCTACTCATAACACAGATATTTAAAATAATATCTGTAGCTGCGCACTCAACACAAATGGATCTGTGTTTCCTTGGGAGTGTGAAACATTTGTGTGCCTCCTTTCCAACGTGCTCATTTAAGGAGTAACTCCTCTCTAAACACCCAGTTCCTACCATCACAACTGGCCTTCTGCTGAGTAGCATTTACTTCTACAAACTAAGTCCACCCACGACAGTTTTACTTCTTAAGAAAATATGAACTAATTCATCAGTTTTTAATTGTATCCATTAGCTGCTTAATAGTTTCGTGTTACGATGCCGGAAGCATTTAAGAAAGGAAGGGAGCAAAGAGAATGAATGGAGAGAGGGGAGCTATGTTGGTGCTTACCATTTCAAATACAGGTTGTCCGCTCAGTGTGAAGGAAGGTCAGGGAAAGGGAAGGACATGAAGGGAGAGTACTAGGAGTTCCTATAGGAGCAGAGAGGACTTTTAGGAGAACTACTGCCAGTGCTGTTATTTCTGCATTTGTGGGATGACTCTTCACTACTATCTATAAGGGAAGTCTAGAACTATTGCAGGAGAGAGATATTGTTAACTCAACAAAGAGAGCCACTTCAAAATGCTGCCCTGAAACAGCCTCTTTCTTACTATTTATACATTTTTAGTCATTTGCATGCTTGCCACTGCTCTGACATTAATCAGAATGTGTGGGTGAGTGAAATCAAGAGGGGAATGAGAAAATACTTCTGAGATGATACAGAAAACAACCAATGCTAACATTTCCCCCAAGTTCACACACTGAATGTGCCAGAATAAAAATACAATCAGAGATATTTTGTTTGTTCCTTTGTTTTCTTACAGAGGTTATCTGAGTCTCTGTTGAGTGAATAAAATTTTAGCCAAGTGTGACTTATGAGGTATACTAAAAGTAAACCTTAGATTAGGATACTGTTGCCTCTCAAAGTACAAACATCTTATTTTGAAGAGATGAAGGGGACAAGGGAGGGCTGGAAAAATGGATAAGATGCACCTGTTACCTATTTATATGTGTCTGACCATTTATTCTCACAATATACCTATAGCATATGTATTTATATGCCAGTTTTTATAAATAAAAAAGAATGTCTGAAACTGTTAAGCAAACTGCCCAAGAATAATTGATTAATTTGAGTAGTCATTTTAAACCAGACCTAACTCAGTGGAGCACCTTTCTGTATTCACAATCCTAATATCTTATTACTCATTTATGCCAGTGAAAACATAAAAATCTAATATTTTAATGATAGCACTGAAGCCATGAAAAAGTAGCAAAGTAAAAACAGTGGGGGGAGGGGAAAAGAATTCAACAAAGAGAGCAAGAAAGAGGCTCCAGAAGAAAGTTGTGCCCTCTCCAAAAGATTTTAAGAATAAAGAAAACAGCCCTGGCCTGATTTACTCAGTGGTTAGAATGTCAGCCAGGGACTGAAGGGTCTCTGGTCTCAATTCTGGGTCAAGGGCACATAGCATACCTGAGTTGCAGGTTTGATCCCTAACTCTGGTCGGGGCTCATGCGTGAGGCAACCAATCAATGTGCCTCTCTCACATTGATGTTTCTCTCTCACCCCCTCCGCCCTTCCTTCCACTCTGTCTGAAAATCAATGGAAGAAATATCCTTCAGTAAGGATTAGAAAAAAGAATAATGAAAAAAAAATGTAGATTAGGAGTCTGTGAAAGTACCTTGCAACCACCAGACCTGTGAAATGCAGCTTCATGAAAAGCAAAGACATTAAAATAAAACAAAACAACCAATGTATGATCAATTCATATAGTTCGTCATAATTATTGAGGTGCACAGTCTAACTTGCAATACAGATTTATTTAATTGGCTAGTATACTATGTAATGTTATTCTTTCAGAAGACTAATAAAAATATGATGAGAGCAAGCGAGAGAGAGAGAATCATCACAACACTGACTTGTTTCAGTATAGCCCTACCATAACTCAATGCAATATCATTAATCTTACCATGGATTTATTACTATCAGACAGTTTTTAATTCATTCAGTGCCACTCATTTGTCAACCAAAATGACAGTGTGAACTCAAATTAATTTTTCACATATTTCTTCAGGTACTTTTAATGGTTTATTAAATTCTGGGAAATAGATATTGTATCTACTGCCTTTCCTCAATTCTCAAAGTTGGTAATTCTACTTGAAGCTATCAATCTAAACATGACTTATCCTTTATAATTTATAAGACCATTTTAGTTATTGCTCATTAATTCCACTGGCCTCTAAATTGTCCAAGATGTTATGTTTATAAAAGTTTATAAAAAGAACAGGTTTACCAAAATCCAATTCACATATTCTTTTTATTTCACCTTCCATAATTTCTATGTATTTCACATAGCCATAAAGACTTAAAAATAGAGACATTTCTGTTTTCCTGAATTGTTCTTTTTCTAAAGACATTGGTGTCTTAAACGCCTAGAAAGTCATATAGGTTGCTTATCTTACAGAAAGGAAGATAACAGAGCTGTAGATTTTTTTTAAAATTTTCTTGCTAAAGTAGATTATAATTTTGAGTGGTTTGAGAATAACAGAAAGCCAAAGGTTACATTTTCTATGGGTTTTTGTGTACTGTTATCATGAAACTCTAATGCTTATCTGGAAAGAACCAGAAGTATCAAGTATCAAATCTAGATTCAGTGTGCCGTGGAGTCTTTGTGTTAAATATTGGTATGCCTTGGTTTACTATTCAGGATTTGGACCAGCTGCATGAAGGAGAAACTAAAATTAACAGTGGCTTGAACAGAATAGTAATATAATTTTCTCTCAGATAAAAGAATTCTGGAGGAAGGCATCCAGAGCTTTGAGAGACCCAGATTTCTCCTATCTTCCTTCTCTGCCATCCTAGTGCATGCTTCTCATACTAAAGGTCAATTCTGGTTCAAAAAAGATGAAAGGATGATAAAGTGCATACTTTCTCTTTTTAAAGGAGACTTTGTAGAAATCCCCCATATCATTCATTTGCACTTACATATCAATGGAAATAAATTAATTATATGGCAATACCCAACTACAAGAAAGGGAACAAAATAGTCTTTTAGCTGTGCAGTAAATCAGAGTTTTGTTACAAAAGAAGAAAAAGAAATGGTCATTAAGAGGCAACTAAAAGTCTATACCACACCAGGGCTCATGCTTGATACCTCAATTTTGAAATCATTATTTGAATCCTTTTACTCGTTTTCTAGGGTCTTTCTTTGTACAATGGCTTTAATTATCCAGCATCTAACTAATCAACCCTATACCATTGCCACTGTCTTCCAAGTATACATACACCATTCAGTCTTATCTCCTAAATTTCTGATTTCCAAATGCCCTTTTTCATTTCTACTTGGATATTCTACAGTACAACAGAGACAATGCCATGTATTCACTAAACCCATTCTTTTTTGGGGGGAGGGGGTCATATAAGAAGACCACATTTCCAAGCCTCCCTTACTCGTAACTTAAAGCCATATTACTAAATTCAGACTAATGGAACACTGGCAAAAGTGATATATTCTTCTTAGGTCCCATTTGATAGCTCACTTTCTGCTATATCAGAGGCAGGAGGTAATGAGCTCCAAGATGGCAGAGCTACACAACTGAAGGAGGCTACATCCCTGAGTCATTGCTTAGAAATGAACAACCCAAGAAACACCTCTGCCTAAACCTCACTCAGACTTATCCAATGATATTTGTAAGGTCACTTGTTCTAGAAGTAAGTACTAATTACACTAATACAAACAGGTATCAATAATTTAAGGAATCACTGTATTCTCCAGTGATTCAAATATACTTCATAGCATATTTGTATGTAAAGAGGGCAAATCATGTTTGGAATTACAGATTTTTAAAATATAAACCAGACAGATAAAAATTCAATGTTAATCAATTTATAAAGGTTAGAAGAATTATATATAAAAATGTAAAAAAAAATCACAATTAGGGCAAATTTTGGGGATTCTTTAAATGTCTAATAATTTTGATTAGCATTCCTTCATTCCTAGGTTATAGCATCCTTGTGATCAGAGCTATTATCTAAAAATACATGGCATCCTACTTTGTACGGAATGAGTGTTCAATGACAATAATCTTAATGTTGATGATCACAGTAATAATGATAGTATTGATAGAGTTGACATAAAATAGACAGTGGTTTCATTATATCAAGATTAGTGAATATGTAATAAAGATTACTTCCAAATACAGAGTTTGGAGTTGGAATAGTTAAAGCTATTTCCCCATCATTTCCTTTTTTCCATTCCCAGTATAGAATTTCTAATAGTGCTAAATTCAGCTTTCTTTTTGTCTTTAATTTTTTGTTGCTTCATTTCTTACATAGATTCCAAGTTCTATCATCTGATCACTTTCACAAAGATCTTCAATTTTTAGCTTTCCTCTTTGTATTTGTGAAAATGAACCAATATGTATAAAATATTAATTGGCACCATTATCTTTTGTTAAAAAACTATGTGCTTTCACTCAGCTGGCCTAGCTTAGTGATTGAGTATTGACCTATGGACCAGGAGGTCACGGTTCGATTCCTGGTCAGGGCATATATCCAGGTCGCAGGCTTGATCCCCAGTGTGGGGCATGCAGGAGGCAGCAGATCAATGATTCTTCTCATCATTGTTTCTATCTCTCTCTCTCTCCCCCTTCCTCTTAGAAAAAAAGCAAAACAAAAAAACTAAGTGCTTTCTTCAGAAATCCAAATGTCAACACTTGTCACCTCACTTTTTTTTCCAGCTGAGTTTGTCTTCCAACGTCTCCAAGCCCTGAAAGGAGTCACAAGATGGATTCCCTGCTCAGATAAAGAAGAATTAGAGCAGCAGTTCTCAACCTGTGGGTCACGACCCCTTTGGAGGTCGAACGGCCCTTTCACAGGGGTAGCCTAAGACTATCAGAAAACACATATATAATTACATATTGTTTTTGTGATTAATCACTATGCTTTAATTATGTTCAATTTGTAACAATGAAAATACATCCTGCATATCAGATATTTACATTATGATTCATAACAGTAGCAAAATTACAGTTATGAAGTAGCAACGAAAATAATTTTATGGTTGGGGGTCACCACAACATGAGGAACTGTATTAAAGGGTCGTGGCATTAGGAAGGTTGAGAACCACTGAATTAGAGTAAATAAGCAAACGCTGAGATAAAGTTCTATGTACAGTATTAGGACACTCAAACATGAATTGCAATACATATAAAAGTTTTTAGATGAGAAGTACAAGGACAGAGTCTTTTTCAAGCTGTGTAATCTGTGCAGAAATAATAGCTATACTTATTCTAGTTGTTTGGGCAGAGATCATATTAAAGTCAGCTGGAAGGTGGGATAACGGGAGGAATGAAGAGAAACTTAATACAAACATAACGGGACTTCTTTAAAAATATCTTTAGAAAAACTTAGAAAACTCGTACAGTTAACTAAACAAGAAAAACAAAAGAGAATAAAAAGGCATTGAGAAGAGAAGAAAAAGAATGAATACAGGTTATTTCATGTGTGTTTTTAAAGTAGTATAAAAAAGAGATGAAACTATGAGATATAACACAGAGCACAAATAATACAGGATTGTTCTGTTCTATTTTCTTTCAATTTTCACTGAAAAGAAAAATGGTCCTGAAAACACAAAAGAGACAAGATATCCAGGTGGGAAACCCTTAGAAAACAAGTATGTAGAGTACAGGACACTATCAACCGAGGAGGAAGATCATTCTGAGTACAGAGGAGAAAATAATCTGTCTTATTTGGTGACAGGCTACTCTCCTCAAAAAAAAAAAAAAAAAAATTAAAAAGTGTTTCATGTTTGAATAGAAATACAGTCAAGTGATAAGGAATTAAAAGGGCCTGAAATTGCCTTCTTTGTGTGTTTCTGCACTTGTTTTCATTGTCATGTTGTCACCCCCAGTTCCCAGCCTGCACTCAGACCTTAGCAGTGGTTCTCAACCTTCCTAATGCCGTGACCCTTTAATACAGTTCCTCATGTTGTGGTGACCCCCCACCATAAAATTATTTTCGTTGCTTCTTCATAACTGTAATATTGCTACTGTTATGAATCGTAATGTAAATATCTGATATGCTATATGTGTTTTCTAATGGTCTTAAGCGATCCCTGTGAAAGGGTCATTCGACCCCCAAAGGGGTCGCGACCCACAGGTTGAGAACCACTGCCTTACAGAGAGGCACAGAACAAATTGCCATTAAGTGTTTGAAGAAATGCTCCTAAATTTGAAGTGCTTTGAGTACAAAAAGCTTTCTTATGCCTAATGATGTTTTCTACTTCTGAGACTGCACTAAACTATATTATATTTAGTTTTTAGTACTTTAGAATATATTTAGTTTATAGTACTTGGTTTTCACTGTTTTTCTTTTTTAATATTTTTATTTATTTCAGAGAGGAACAGAGAGGGAGAGAGAGAAAAACATCAATGGTAAGAGATAAGAGAGAATCATTGATTGGCTGCCTCCTTCATGCCCCACACAGGGGATCAAGCCAGCAACCGGGGAATGTGCTCTGACCAGGAATCGAATCATGACCTCGTGGCTCATAGGTCGACTTTCAATCACTGAGCCATGCCGGCTGGGCTTCATGAGATTTTATGAAAACCCTTTTCTACCTTGAAAGGTATCATTAAGCTGCCCAAATTGAAACCTGGTAAAGGACACAAATGGAGCAGTAGAGGAGAAGGTTTAACCAGGAAACAAATTAATTCAGCCAAATCTTCCTTAGCAATTAATGGACTGACAGATGTCAATGCCAATTCACCCTTATCTCCATAGAATGGAGTGGTGCTTCTCAAGAGATGTGCTGCTGTTACCATAAATATATTAAAGAACCAATTTAGATGTTCACAATACAATAATTTCTGACCTGCTGAGAGTGATGTGTAGGCATGAAATAAATATCACAGTTGGAAGTTCTATCAAAAGAACCTTTCCCTTGCTTGTGATTTGTTACTGAAAAACCCAGTATGTCAGAGCACTTTGTCTGATTTGAAGGAGGATAACAGGGAGCTCTAGGATTTTTTTTTCTTCTTGAAATAGATTGTAATTTTGAGTGGCTTGAGAATGACAAAAAGTCATAGACTACTTCTTCTATTGATTTTTCATCCTTTGCTATTAGGTACCTCTGATGACTGCCTAGAAAAGTTCAGAAATACGCAATATCAAATCTGGTTTCAATGTACCATGGAGTTAGACTGAAGGAAGCTCAAGATCTACAGAGTTTAATCTTTAAAGGTTTTCCTTTAGAAGATCAATGGCCACTATGAATCAGTAAAGTATGCAGCAAGACATGAAGAAATAGATAGTATAGAGTAATCTTTAAAAAAAGAGAAAAAAAAGGAGCAAAACTTCAATCTACAAGGACCCCAGACATAGGCCCTTAGGTCTCTTTAACCTCACGGAGAAGTCATAATTACTTACTGGAGAGATGACATTGCTGGCCAAGAGGATAGGGGGAAGGTGGGGAAGGGAGTTGAGGGGAAGGAATTTCTCCCTGAGGAAACTGATCAGAACTTGAAAAGGGGATGTTTCCACTGACTTGTGCCTTTGGTAAAGGAAGTGAATCAGGACTTCCAATTCTCATCCCATCTCGCATCTCCTCCCCTCTGATTTTTTCCCTGAAACTACTGCAACTGTTTCTATATCTGTCATTCTACTGACTGTTCTCAAAAACCAAAACTACCCACTATAAAATGTTTTTGTGAAATACTGATGAAAAAAATCCATTTATTGACCTTTCCTTATTAAACTTCTATAATAATCTTGTTCTGCAAAGGATGCTTCTGATACAGTACTTTTCAACTCTTATCCTATAACACTATACAACTTACATCTGTCTGTGTAATGTTTTTCATTTTTGAAGGCTCCTTCATTTATATTAATTTGATCACAGGTGAAGGTCACATGGCTATATCTAAGTATAGAACACACCTCATGGTTCCCAGCTCACTAAAATAATACAGAAGTTAAGTCCTCTACCCTGTTCGTACCCCAACCCTTGCCCAGCTGTGCATTTCAACCACAATACTTAACTTAGTTGGTAATTAAATACAATAAAACATTTTAATTAATATTTTACCACCCAACAGTAAGTTCCATAGTCCATTTTATTCACCATCATAATTCTTGCACAAAACATGGTCCCCTGGCACATTAGAGATATTCAATAGATACCCATTACATGAATGGATGGATGGTTATCTTTTCATCAAATGGTACCTAATCTTTGTACCTTCACCTAATTGTACTTTACCTACATCACCTGCGGCTCCTGTTAATCTGGCTTTTGTCAGTTTAATTCACAGGTTATCAAATACTGATACTAAATACTTATAATAAAAGTTAGTTTGTTTTTTAATCTCAGGAACACTTTTGGCTGCAAGATACAGAAAAGCCATTAAAAAGTTGGCTTCTATGAAGATATTTGTTATGTCATAGAAGAGTCCATAGCAGTTACAGGGCAGGAGTGGTTAGTTGGCTAATTCCTCAGTCCATCCTATATAATAAAAGGCTAATATGCAAATCAACTGAATTGTGGAATGACTGGTTGCTATAACATGCACTGACCACTAGGGGGCAGACGCTCAATGCAGGAGCTGCCCCCTGGTAGTCAGTGCGCTCCCACAGGGGGTGTGCCGCTCAGCCAGAAACCCTGACCTGGGCTCACAGCTGGCAAGTGCAGTGGCGGTGGCAGGAGCCTCTCCTGCCTCTGTGGCAGCGCTAAGGACCTCTTGGGGGATGTCGGCGTGCCGGCTTAGGCCCACTCCCGGGAGCAGGCCTAAGCTGGCAGGTGGACATCCCCCAAGGGCCCCCCTCCCTCACCCTCTACCCCAGTGCACGAATGTCGTGCACCGGGCCTCTAGTCCTATATAATAAAAGCTTAATATGCTAAGTGTCCAATTGTCCTGTTGGCCATTCAACCAATCAAAGTGTAATGTGCTAATGATATGCTAAGGCTGCTAAACAGCTCGCTATGATATACACTGACCACCAGGGGGCAGACAGTTGCCTGGTCAACCAGTCACTATGACGTGCACTGACCACCAGGGGGCAGACACTCCAACCAGTAGGTTAGCTTGCTGCTGGGGTCTGGCTGATCGAGACTGAGCGAGATGGGCCAGACATGCCCTGGAGGCCTCCCGTGGTCCCTTCCCAGCTAGCTGGCCAACCTCCTGTGTCCCTCCCCGGCCCCCGATCATGCACTGCTACGGTCCCTCAGCCTGGCCTGTGCCCTCTCTCATTCCAGGTTAAGGGATCACCCCCAACCCCAAGTGCACAAATTTCGTGCACCGGGCCTCTAGTTATGCAATGAAGAACCCAGGTATTTCCATCTCTCCCATACTGCCATCATCTGAATGTAGGCATATGTCCTTAGCTTGTCCTTTCCTGGTAGCAAGATGGCTGTAGTAGCTTCAAACATTATATTCTCACACAATATCCAAACATCAGAATGAATGGAAGCCATATTCACTTCCTTGTATCCTTAAATGAGAATGGTTAAATTTCCTAGAAGCTGTCCAACTGATTTCCCTTCACATCTCACTTGCCAAAAATCTGTCAGAATGAGTGCCTATGTCAGAATGAGTCACTCGGCAGGGGTATGGAATGACCATAATTGGCTTGGACTAATCAAGCTTCACCCCTGGAGTTGGAAAAGAAGCCAAATCCTCCTGATGCTCATCATCCAAGGCAGAGCATGAGCAAAATCAGTGAATGCTTGTGTGTAGGCCACCAACCAACACTGTCTGTCATGCTTCCTAATGCAATCTCTTTGCTCTGCTCATGCATTCCTTTCTTTCCTACTTTCATTGCATAATTAAAATACTGGCTTATTTGTTTTATATTTCACAACCCCAATTTTGTAGCACCAGCTTAAAGAGTTCCCACTAGACCACTTTGTGGCATATCTTATAAATAGGCTAACCTTCATTTCACAAAAGAAGCACTTACAAGCACATTAAGAAAAGCAATTGTCCATTAACCTTCCTAATCTTTGAAGATCAGCAACATAATTCACTCAAGATACCTGGGGGGGCAGGAAGTAGCCACAACATCACTCAGCAGATTCTATTACTTTAGCTCCTCAGACTCCAAGATCATGATATTTGTGATACCTTATAAATTCCTCAGGAGCAAGACTCTCATCTCCCACAGTGATATGCTATGAGCAGTTAATAAAGATTTATTGGATAAATTAATGAATTAGTGTTATTCTTTTTGTGACTCTCGTCTTCAGTCTGACAAGATGAAAATTGCCTTTTGGAAACTCATTAAATCTCCTAGATCTATTTATGGTCTGATTTTCCTTCACCCCAGAGATTCTAGATTCATCCTGCAACAATGACCACTTGCATTAAACTGCATTAGATTAATAAAATCCATTAAACTACATCATCCTATTTCATAATACTTTATAGATATTCATTATTACTTAAGAATAATTAGTTTATTATAATCCCCAAACATTATGTAAATAAATTATAATAAAATTATTATTTTTCCAACGTTTGGGGTTCAAAGGACTCTACTTCAGAAGGTTATATAACACATGCTGTGGTGCTATGAAGCCTTTCATGGACTGTGCTTTGCCACAGTTCAAGGTCATGTAATGCCTTTTGAGAATTCCATAAGCATTCTACGCTGGGCATAGCTTGCCAGAGAGCTCCAAGCAAAACTAGACACCTGCTTTCTAAGCTTTTTAAACCATGCTTTATTACAACTTTGTTTTGGTTTGTTTTAGCTCTTTGACATGTTTGTTGCCTTTTTGGATGGTGAATTACTTGAACATGGATTCTGTTTTGTATTCTTAATTTCTATTGCCTTTTACAGTACCTTGAACATAGAAAATAGTTATTAAATATTTGCTAAATTAAACTTTTGAATTGCACATAAATCTATACCAACCAAAGAATATTTATAATATCATTATAGAGCTAGTGTCCTGTGGGAACTATAGTACCTTAATTTCAATCCTTTTTTAGAGCTTCATCTCATTGACAGAAATACTCTTGAGGGCAATATATTTCTCATGGTTAAGTCTCATTTATTATAAATATGAATGGAAAGGGCCATGTACTTAAGACTTTGCTTTGTATGTTTAATACCCAGTAATTCAATGCTGCTATTTGGTTATCCAAAGCACTTCATATTTTTCCCATTTATTTCTCTAGCTCTTTCTCTTCCTTCCTCTCCCCCCCCCCTCCACCAACCCCCCGCCACCGAGGGGGGTGGGAGGAGGACATTGCAGAGCATTCAAATAAATGACATGTAAGATTTTTTATAAAATAAATGTTTATATCTTTAGATGATTTATACTTTAGTTCAAATGGAATATTAGCAACAAATAATATTATTTCTTCAAAATTCCAATGAGTATATGTCTTGCCTACTGTTTTTCTGTAAAATTTTGTAAATAGCTACACTACTCTGTAATCATTTCTGCTTTCACAACTAGCATTTGGGGCCACCATAACTGTCCTATTCACTGAGGATTTCTGTATAATCTCCTAGAACAGTGATGACGAACCTTTTGAGCTCGGCGTGTCAGCATTTTGAAAAACCCTAACTTAACTCTGGTGCCGTTGTCACATATAGAAATTTTTTGATATTTGCAACCATAGTAAAACAAAGACTTATATTTTTGATATTTATTTTATATATTTAAATGCCATTTAACAAAGAAAAATCAACCAAAAAAATGAGTTCACGTGTCACCTCTGACACACGTGTCATAGGTTCGCCATCACTGTCCTAGAATGTAAGCATCTCAGGAACAGTAACTTGTCCTTGTTTACTGATCTGTTTCAAGTCCCTAGAACAGTGCCTGGCTCATGGTATAGGCACTCAATCATTTTTTGTTGGGCAAATGAATATATCTATAGCTCCTATACCCACACATCTAGTTGAGAAGACCTAATTTTTTTTCTCAAGTGCTCATGCCTTCTATTTTCTTTCCCCTATTAAAGCTCACATGTACTTATATGTGGGGTAAACAACTCACCTAACACTAAGTTCATCTCTTTTTTTTTTTACCTCCCAATCTGTTTTATACAACAAAGTCAATTTCAACTTTTAAAAACCCTAAATTCCCCATTCTACCAGTAAGGTCTTAATTTGAATTCAAAGTCTTCTATAATTTGGCCCAACTTAATTCAGCTCTAATTCAACCTGGCTGCCTATTTGTTATTTCTGAACAAATTTACTTTCCACTTTCCTGCCCTATATCTTTCAGTGATATATCCTTACATCATAGAATGCGCTCTCTCTTTTCCCTGTATGTGTTTCCGCAGGCAGGCATCTGACACAACTTTTAGGCCTCAAGTTTACCTTACTTCCTCCAGGAGACGAGATTATTTCCAAATGATTCCCAACAATAAGAGCAATCATGGTTTTAAAGTATGAAGAGAAACTAATAGAATGTACAAATTCTTTATGCAGAGAACTATGCATACTCACATCTGTCCCAGATCCTCCTAAGGCGTCAAAAAGACCTTGAGTCACCTGTGCCACTCGTGGACTAGCTTGTATCTTCATGGCTTCAATGTTCTTTCTCTTCAACTAAGGGATTAATCCCTGCAGGGCATGAGCCATGTCATGAACATATACATTCCTATGTATGTACCACAATATCTTGATTAGAGCTTAAAACTTAAAAACTTAAAATCTATAGTCTATTGAAGTCCATCTTATAAACAATTTTCAGTAAGATCAATAATAACTAATCATGCTACATATTGCACAATTACCTATGCATATGTTCTTAACTTTATTATAAAAAAATCTCCAAATGATATTTAATAGTATTCCAATTTAAGAAATTACAAAAACTTTATAACACTTTGATTAGATAAAAAAGAAAACAGTTCTCTGGAAAAATATTGCGCCTTGGTGACCCCCATATTTTCCTGATGACTTACTCTTTCTTCTCCAAAACGAACCACCATGAGTTTGTGTGTGTGTGTGTGTGTGTGTGTGTGTGTGTGTGCAGTATAAAAACAAATAGATACATCTTTTTTAAGTAAAAGTTGTACTCAAATGCTTAAGTGCCAATGTACAAAAAAATGTGATAGGGACAAGAGAAGGAAAAGAGAGAGAGAGAGAGAGAGAGAGAGAGAGAGAGAGAGAGAGAGAGAGAGAGAGAGAGAGAGAAAGAGAGGAGAGAGAAGAGAGAAGAGAGAAGAGAGAAGAGAGAAGAGAGAAGAGAAGAAGAGAGAAAGGATCTCCATGAAGGAGAAAATAATTTCATGTCTTTAAGTTTAGTGTAAAGAAAATGCATTTCTAAATCCCTAAATGGACTTATTTTAGGCTATGAAATACTCCTCTCTAGAAGAAACTAAAATCCCTTCCATATTATCTTATCTTTGCTATTAGAAATATAAAACATTGTAGCTTTTTAATATATAGCATTCAATTTGTAGAGAATTCTTAGAGTCAAAGATAAAGCCAATTTCAAAGAAATAGGTAACCATATTAGGATTCTTTTGCAAGAATGTATTTGTTTCACTCAGATTCTCCAGAGGAAATAAACACATTTAGAATATACAAAAAACCATTCATCATTTTGTTAAAGTATAAATAATCCACTAGGGAGAAATGTGGTAAGAAAAACCCAAGAGCAATATGGAATACAAAATTAGTTTGGACAAATCTTTGCAAAACATACTGCAAAGAATAATCCCTTGCTCCCAACAGACCGCACAAAGTAACATAGAAATTCACATTTTTGCCATCTGATAGAACTTTCCCCTTAGAATAGTAGAAAATAGGAATCAACTTTCTATAGGACAATTAATCATTTCTTAGTCAGCATTTCCTCCAGCTTCTACAAAGTGTCTTTGCATTTTGAGGACTCTTCAAATAGATACTTTATGGACTGAAAGATAGATTGAGACTTTTAAATCTCAAAAAAATCTCAGGTGATGCCCAGTTGCACACACACAAAATAACTATATAAACCAAAAGAGCCGGCTAGTCATGAATGAGCCCGGTATGTGTAACAGCCTCTGAACCAGCGCTAAAATCTTTTAGCGATTGTGTTTGACCTGTTTGTTCAATGTTTGGATTCATGTGGACCAGTGTACAGTGTTTTTCTAAGAAGCCAATGGTTTCTAGGCCTGAAGATTATTAAGTCTCCGGGAAAGAGAAGTCTGGTTCAAATTTTGCTACCACAATAATGGATTTGGGGTCTGAATAGCTCTTGTCCCTTCAGATTGGAGTGTAAAATCTTAGATTATTTTAAGACTTATATGACTGATTTTATAAGACATCTGGGCTAACTTTACATGTCTGGGCAAAACTGGCTGGGCCTTGTAAAACTAGAGGAAATACATTCTAGATCCACTCCTTCCTTTACAAACCACAAGCCACACTTCTAGTCCAAACTCCCATTACCTCACATGGGCCTTTTATTTTCATAATGGTAGTATTTATCATTTCTGTTATGAGCTAGTTATGCATAGGGGCTTTACCTAATTCCTAAAATGTATTAACAACCATTTACTCTTATCCAAGTATTACTCTAGCAATTTGCAAGTATTATTTCAATTCATTTCAAAGGAGATAAAACACAAGCCAGTCGTTTGTGCTCTTGAATATTTGCAAAATATTGATAAAAGTCATGTAGAATTGTAATTTGTTTGTTTTTATCCTTACATGAGTCATTGTCTAGTACAGTGGTTCTCAACCTTCTGGCCCTTTAAATACAGTTCCTCATGTTGTGACCCAACCATAAAATTATTTTCGTTGCTACTTCATAACTGTAATGTTGTTACTGTTATGAATCGTAATGTAAATATCTGATATGCAGGATGGTCTTAGGCGACCCCTGTGAAAGGGTCGTTCAACCGCCAAAGGGGTTGCGACCCACAGGTTCAGAACCACTGGTGTGTGTGCTGTTATTTTCCTCACTTTAAAGACAAGAATATTGGGGCACAAAGAGGTTAAATAATTTTTCCCAGGCCGCACAGTTTGTAAGTAGTGAAGTTGAAATTTGAATTCAGTCTGACTCCAAAGCACATGCGCTTATTCACTATACTTTCTGAAATTATCCCCCATAGATACCACTTGGATTTTCTAATTGCCAGTGTTCCCTATAGAAAAAGAGCAATGAGAAAAAAAATCTGGCCAATCAACCTAAATTCACATTTTTGACCCAGGCCCACCCTATTTGACTAACTCCACTATGGTCCAGATAGTGCTCACTGATGAAGACAAAAGGACTTGTTTCTCTAATAATGAATTCTTTTTTGTTTTTTGATGGTCCAAGCCACTGATTGTGTCTCCCTCCTTCTGACTACCCAGGCTCCCCTTCTGCACCATGCACTTTCCCCCATAAGGGTTTGCTAAAAGGCCATGTAGAATTATAATTTGTTTTATCCTTACATGAGTCATTGTCTAATAGAACCTGTCTCTCTGCTAGCTGGAACATGACCTCTTGCCTGCTAGACCTATAGTGCCTGCAAGAGTTCTCCTACCTAGAATGTTGGAGCTGGTCTTAAATAGCTAATTTTCTCTTATACAGTCACTGCCCGTTCATGATATCATCTCTCTAATAGTGTGGTTTTTACATTCTTCAAATATTGCAGAAGACTAATTGTAATGGTACTTTTAATCTAAGAAATCTTTGCATGTGTTTATACAGCAACATATTTGGTATTATACTAACACATTTTATACTCACTTCTTAAGCTCTCAATAAATCCTTGTGGAAGGAAAAGAAGTAAAGAAGAAGTAATGGCGGTGAGGGGAGGCAGAGCGAGAGAAATGAAGAATGACACAGAAAGAGATGCTCATTTAAGGTATTATTTACAAGGATAAACCTAAAGCAAATTTCTATTGCTCTTATATTTTTAGTCTGAACTGTGACCCTCCAAAGACAATTATAACAATTAAGTCTTTAATTATATCAGTGGACTCACAGACAAACTATATATATATATATATATATATATATATATATATATATATATATATATATATACACACATATATATGTATATATATATATATATATATATTAAAATAATACATGTGCCTTCCCCCACACCCATAAAAAACTTTCATCTAATAACCTTGACTTTCATTTTTAAAGCCCAATCTTTTAAGTAATGATTTATTTTTTTAACATATCTAGAAATGTTACTCCAGGGGGAAAATGAGACCCAAAAGATAAATGTTAGCAATTAAACTAGAATTTTCTATCTTATGCTAGATGGTGCATTTATAAAGCCACATAGAAAAATATGAATCATCTTTATGACAATTGTTACAAGAATCATTAGTACTAGTCTTGCATTAAGTAAGGAAATAAATTGCTTTGCTCAAAATTTAATCCAACTATTCCTTTACATATTTGCTAAAATGAACAACATTTTACATGCTAAAAGAGCAGCTAAGGACCTAAACTCCTTGCAGCAAACAATTAATATGCTTTACTATTACAAAACAGCTATGTGTTTATATTATAATTAGACCGGAAATAGTATAGAGCTTCTTTCATTGTTTTGATTGACCTAACCTGTCAGATCAGTCAAAAGAATTAAATAATACTTGACATTGTCAAACAATCCCAGGCATATGAGTCCTGTTTTATAACCTACTAGAGGCACGGTGCATGAATCCGTGTACCGGTGGGGTCCCTCAGCCTGGCCTGCACCCTCTCGCAGTCCAGGACCCCGCAGGGGATGTCGGATAGCTAGTTTTGGCCTGATCCCCACAGGCCCAATCCAGACAGGAGGGAGCCCGAGCCTGTGCATTGAGCATCTCCCCCGGTGGTCAGTGCGTATCATAGTGACTGGTCAAACAATGTAAATAATAGAATAAAAGATGAAGACATTGTGTACAGCAATAATAATAATTATCTTCATAACAAGAGTTCCTACTTTCCAAGGCCTATGAAATCTCACATTTTCAACTTTCAGTTATAAAAGAATTAAATTATCTCTTGGTGTGCTCCTTATTCATACACTTTCTTTTCCTTTTCTCTTCAGAAAGCCACCTACTGGCTATTTATCTAATAATTTACATTATGTCTGCTTTTGAAGAAGAGTCAAGTAAAGGAAATAAAACACACGCCAGTTGTTTGTGCTCATCCTATATAATAAAAGGCTAATATGCAAATCGACTGAACAGCGCAACAAC
Organism: Myotis daubentonii; assembly: GCF_963259705.1. Classification (NCBI taxonomy): domain Eukaryota; kingdom Metazoa; phylum Chordata; class Mammalia; order Chiroptera; family Vespertilionidae; genus Myotis; species Myotis daubentonii. Next base: position 19,249,750 of record NC_081845.1, on the reverse strand, counting down.
CAGTCACTACAACATGCACTGACCACTTGGGGGCAGACACTCAACACAGGAACTGCCCCCTGGTGGTCAGTGTGCTCCCACAAGGGGAGTGCCGTTCAGCCAGAAGCTGGGCTTGCCAGAGGCGATGGCGGGAGCCTTTCCCACCTCCACTGCAGCACTAAGGATGTCCGAGGAGCAGGCCTAAGCCATCAGTTGGACATCCCCCAAGGGCTCCCGGACTGCAAGAGGGCACAGGCTGGGCTGAGGAACCCCCGTCCCCCACCAAGTGCACAAATGTCATGCACCAGGCCTCTAGTTTCTATAGAATTGGCTCTGCTACTGGTCTGTTTATGTTTGGTACAGTCTCACACTATCACTTCATATATGTTTATAAAAATCATTGCCTTCCTAACAGTCCTCAGCTTTAAAATGGCTAGCTCTCAATGCCTACAGCATAATTCTTTATCATGACAATAATAGCCTTAATAATTTGACTAATCATTTCTAAGCCCTTTAACCTACTTCACTATCCTGTCCCATACCCAACTCTATGGGTTTCAAGTTCTCAGCTTCTTCTTACTACACTTTACTTCTTCATACTATTTTTCTGTTGGAATGCTCTCCACTGCCTGGTAAACTCTTATGCATTCCTCAAGGCCTGATATAAATGGTACTTCCTCTGTGAAATCATCCCCTACTATTCAAGGAAGAGTAAGTTGCTTCCTGTTTTGCTTTTCAAACAGTTATTCATAATTACTAGACCATGCATCAAGTTGGGTCATGAATATTTGTTTACATGATGGGTAATGTGGCATATTGATAACAGTTTGACATCTAGAGTCAGCTTAAGATACCTCACGGGGTTTTTGCATCAGATGATGTAGGTAAATACCTAGCCCATTATGTGTTAAGTCATTAACACTTTAACCTCTCTCTATATGAGATGATAACCTAATGTAAAATATTTTACTTTTAAATGAAAGTTTTTAAAAGAATGCAAAAGAGTGATTATATGAGTGTCAGTTTATTTACATGTTCAAGGTTAATCTCTATAAAGTAAGGACTCCATATCCCACATATTGACAATAATACCACAGGAATTAAAAGTATACCATGTCATGTCAACCAATGTTACCTCAATAAATTCAATTCTTTTAAAAGTATAACATATTATCCCTAATGGCTTCAAAATACTTTGTTTTTAAATGCTAATAATGGGTCTTTTACTGGGAATCCTGTCTCTTTTTAAACGTACTTTTGCTCAGATTTTATATTTTTAATTTTGTATCCAGTCTTTTCTGAGACCTATAATTTTGAATTAAAGACACGATAAGCTACAAAACTAATAAAGTATGTCCTTATTTGGAGCAATACTAGTTATTTTAAGGAGAAACCCCCATATTGTGGCCCACTTAAATGAGTAATAAAAGGAGTATAAAAAAAGAGATAAAACAGAAAATATGTTAACCAACCCCCACATTCCCTACTACTAGTGATGAATAAATCACTAAACCTAAAATAAGCCTGAAATGAGAAAACCTAAAGTAAGCTATGTCCCTGAAAATAAGTGGATTGAGGGGTTAAATGCAGAAACTGTCACTGATTTAAATATTCAATATCTTTGCTTTCACAGGTCCAGATTGCAATATAATCTTTATGCAAATTCTTTGCATTTGTCTTTCCTGAACAGTTTAAAAAGTTTCTTCTACAGAGAATGGGATGGGGGCAGGGGTGAATCTAAATTGCATATGCAGGATAAATTTAGCATTTTCCCCCATAAATTGTATTTGGATTGGGGGTACATTATTAAAGCAAACATCATTCAAAATAAATAGCAGAAAGCAGATTTTATGTTTTGCAATACTCTTACACAGACTGAAAAGCTAGAGAGATTGGACCATCATCACTGAGACTCTGGGTAGAGCAGATGGATTCATACTCTAAGCACTCAGGCTAGACCAGCAGAGCCCAAGCATCTTTCTGCCCATGGCTGTTTATAGGCCTTGTTAAGTAGGTAAATTTTATGCATTATTCACAATAAAATGTCCTCACGAACAGCATTTTAAAGAGGGACAAATAGCTGTATACTTTATGTGTATTCTCCATACACAATATTTCAAATATGTGTCTTGCAAATCATTTAAAGAAAAACTACATTATAATTCCAGATGGCTGCTTAATTTTATCCTGAAATTTATTTCAAAATTTCAAACATTTTACCACTGATAAACTATATTGGCAAGGATATGCGTGATTGATTAAAATTGATGTTTATAGCAGGTGGCCAAATTACACAAATCTGCTTTGCTGTGAAGCTGTATTAAAAACACCACTCGTAAAACTAATCTGCCATTTTAAGGAAACAGTTCAAGCCAATCCAGTAGCTGTTGCTTTTTAAAAGAATTTGACCATGCCCTACCAATATGCTAATACCCATCTGGAATTTAATAATCCATTGAAATAATCCAAAAATGCCAAATGCAAAGATGACCACAGTCTTTCATTTGTTCCCTCCAAAGAGCAAGCTGAAACACTGCTAAAACTTTGTTTTTCTCACCTATTTTAAGTTTTGTTATATTATGTTGGAAACATGTAAGCAAATATCATGCTGGCCATAGAAACTTCCAAATCTTATATAAGGATCTGTTATATACTTGGGTAAAACTGGTAAATGTTTCCTCATATGCCATCTGCCCAATCTACTTTCTACAACCCAATACTATTTACAAAGTTTGTATCTAGGAGGTATCCAAGTTATACTGTCTGTAATGATGAGAAAGTAATTGACTTTCATTGTCCATCTTATATTTGGTAACAACGTTGATGAAAAGACTGGAGATCAAGATGCCCTCCAAATCTGGCTAGTAATATGCTGACATCATCTGTGCCATGAACAAAGACATTTTAATAGAACTCATTACTAAAAATTAATCATATAAAACAAATCAAACAAAATAAAATAAATTGGTTTATATTTTAAGAGTCACAGATCTGACTTCATATAAGTAGTTATAAAATTTTTATTTTTATCAGAAATTCTAACAAACTAATATTTTTAAACATTTTTACACTTCTGTCTAATGGAGTGTTTAAAACATAGTTAATAAGTGTGTATACATGTGTGTACAGTATCTATATGTACAGATACACATATATAATTTTGGTATATATATATACATATATCTATATATACTGTATATACATATATCTGGCACTTTGGTTTTATCACTAGCAGCAGGTAATATTGTCACAACTCTTGCTTGTATAGTTTAAAGCCTTTTAAATGTCACAGGAAAAAAAGTGCTTTGGAGCCTGGGAAAGATGGATTGGTTGTAGTTCATAGGATACTGACCACCAAATTTATGTCCAACTACAAGATGTTTTTAAGTTTCTTCATTATTTTCCTAACTTCTTCCACTAGCTGTGGGTAACCTCATATGAATTTAAATATGTACAATGTCTAATAGGATTTTCTCTTTAAACCTAGAACGTTGTTTCAGTTCTCATTCATCTAAGAACTTTCAATTTTGCTCTATTAGAGGAACTCTAACAATCTGGTCACAAAGAGAGAAACACCTCATATTCATGAAATCTCTTTGGTACCTATAGGATGAAGACTCAGATCTTTTTTAAGTATTCAAGGCTCTTTTTCATTAATCCATTCAACATTTATTGAGTATGATTGTGTCTGTTACTATGCAAGACTATTATATGTTCAATTTGATGACTCCTACTTTATTTTACACTTGGTTCACACACACACACACACACACACACACACACACACACAGCACTCAATTGAACTGACCTGCCTACTCCTCCCTCAAATACACTCTGCTTTTTCCCATTTTTGTTATTTTTCACATACTATTTCAGGCAAGGATGACACTAAGCCAAAGCACAGACTCAATCCTCATCTTCAAGAAGCCTGTAAGCTACTAAGGATAGAGACCTTCTTTGTTAAATTCTCAAAATCAGGCTCTCAACAGTTCTCATTATTTCTCAGAAATCACTCTTTGCAAGAAGAAATATGTATAATTTATATGATTATAAGAATCTAATGTAATAATATGTTGCATGTGGGTATTGAAGTGAGTTCTACATAATCAACCACAGCACTACTGCATAAAAATATTTTGAGGGTTTTATACGGCATAATATTCTTTTTAAATACAATTAAAAATGACTGCTCTGAAAATAGCTAAATTCATAGAGCCTCACTGTCAGCATTACTGAGATTATTGTTCAATGGTAAGAATAAAATATTATTTAAGGCACATTCTTTTAATTCTGAATTTGCTTAATGTTAGAGTAATTAGCATCTCTGGTTTAAAAAAAATTCTATGCTTCTAAAAGTCAAATCTTCCTGGTATCTCAGCATGATCAGTAACGCCTACTAGTTTGGGACGAGTAAACCTGCATTAGTACTATGTTCTCTTAAACATTTGGCATTGTCTTTGGCAAATTACCAAGAAATTCGTTTACCTAACATAGAATGTCACACTCTGAAACCAAGAACAACCAGTAGCATATTGAAATGACCATTATTCTTCCAAGCAAGCCATCTTTTCATTTCACTGAACCCAGACTTACAGAGCACACGGGGGCCAGCACTCCTGGACTATCTCAACTTACGTGTCCAATTTTGGTCCCTTGAAAGGAAGGTAGAGCACACCAAAAGAGATTCGTACTCCTTAAAATTGAAACCATGAGAGATTAAGCAGGGTTTGAGAATGAATCAAGAGCCATACATTGAAGCCCTTTAAATGGCATTTTTGGTTTCTTCCTTTTTCTTTTATTTAAAGAGTAAGCCATGGTCCTTGTGGGGCAGGGGGAGAGTAGGGAGGCAGGACAGGGCTGCCTCCACCTTCGCCCTTTTTCCCAAGCACCATTACAGGAACTTACTTGACTCAGACACGCCCATGGTCACCTCATTCAATGTTATACAGCTCTTTATAGAAAAAGCCTCTTATATCAAGATTTAAAAATTACTATTAAAAAATACTCCAGAGGATATGTGGAGTTGGCATGGGTGGCTTTTTGTGTGGGTTGAAGAAAAACAGGTACTGTTATAAAAGGATATTCCTACAGTTTTAGGTTTAAACCCCTCAGTGAAACTCCTTTCACATTCCTGGAGGATAGTCTGCCTTTCCAAATCTGTCAATAATTAATCTATAGTATTGGAAGTCAGGAAGGCACGTACCTTTGGAGAGAAGAGGGTAGGCAACGACCGAGCTGAGGATTCTGAGATGCTGGTCATGTTGTGTTTCTTGATTTGGGTGTTTGTTATGCGGACATGTTCGCTTTGTGAGAATTCATCAAGTTTCTCACTTAAAATGTGTGCAATTTTCAAGTTATGTGCTATATATATATTTTAAGTTTTCTAAAAATAATAAAATAAAATCTGCTGCCAAGTTAAAAACCCAACACTTTCCCAACTGTCAAATGCCTTGGAGCCTTCTCAACTTGACATTTCATCTGCCAGTACAGAAATGGACTTTATAAGTCCTGAGAAGAAAAAAGCGATGTAACAACTTAAAAATTAATAAAGAAAATAAGACTTTTTTCTATCCTAGTATTATCAATGGTGTATGTCATCTAATATAATTAATATCTAGTGTTATGGGTCTTTAGCCACCAGAACAGCATTATAAAATTCCAGTATCTCATAATAACCACTCTCCTCCAGGGCAAGAACTCAACTGTTGATATTATAGGCCATTTCTGTGCTGTTTCTTTCTCTATTCCACTTCTTTGAAGGTTAGCAAGAACAAGTGATTAATGTCCATGATCCTCTGCAACACGAGCCTTGCTGGATAGGATGAAAAGGGTTTCAGGCAACAATTTCAGCATTAGGATTCTAGTTGGGCATCCTGGAGAGGAGCAGTGTTATTTTGCTCTTTTCTCCTTGCAGCCTCCTGGGCTCTACCAACGTGTGTGGGTAGTGATCTCTCTGTAAAATATCAGCTTTTCACTGCCATGTGCTACAAAAGAAATTCTAGATGAAGATAAAGCCATTTTGTTTCCTAACAAAGGAGGGAAGTATTTGTTATTTTGCTGTCGGCATAAGAGATGTCACCCACGGCAGCCATTTATGTAATGTGCCTGGCTGGCTGGCCACTCATGCCTGCCTTCACGGTCCTCTCCTCAGATGGTAAAGCAAGACAGAAGGGAAGTAGATTCCATGTAGAATTCACAGCATGGGAAATATAGAAGCCCCAAACCCTTCTATGGGTGTGGTCACAAAATACATTTTATAACTAGGACTGTTTTGAGTTACTAAAAAAATGCAACTCCTAGTATTTGTAAAGAATAAAGGGGGGATAGGGCAATCTATACGCTCAAGAAACTGAATATTTAGAAGGCACTAGATCTGGTGGCTCAAATTATATCAATAAGGACTTGGTCAATATTCTCCCAAGTCTGCTTTTCTCTTTGCGGGCTTCATTCAGTCAAGCTTACCACAGGGAGTAGCAAGGTGGCTGAGACAGCTCCCGCCTGTATCTTCTACCGTCAGCAATCACAGTGGCAAGAGCTCTTCCTTTGCAATAGTTCAAACCTTAGGAGTGCTCTGAAAGGTGTGATCCACCCCCAGCCCCCATCAGCGATACTCTATAAGCAAAGGAATTGAATAAGCCCATTGTCTCGTCATGGATCAGAGCCATATCTGAAGCCAGGTTGGTGGTCATCTATTTTAAAATATAAGCCCTAAATGTGGGAGCAGGATAGTTTTCCAAAAAAGTGAGGATTATGTAAGAGAGGCTTTTATAGGCTAAGGTAGCAGATTTCCAGCAGCAGATATATTCAGATGAGTATTTTAAAACATAATGTTATCTTCCTAAGGAGAGAGGGGGAAAAACACACAGATATATCAATTTACAAATTCAGATAATCACAGCTGTGTTCAAAGTCCTGTTCCGGTCTGAATTGATGTTCCTGGTCCAGAATGTTCTCTACAATGCCTCTGAAGACAAAGCCCCATCTTTCCTCTTATTTCAGTAACTACCTGCTCACGCCCTTTTACATTCAGCCCAAATCTCTCAGTCAGCTTGAATTCTACTACCTTTTTAAATATCCTTCTTCATTATTTTCTTCTAAATCTTGTCTAAAGACAAAGAGAGTGCTATGTAGAATACAAAAGAAAGACATAATCTAAGTATATAAGTTGACATGCTTGATAACATTAAGAAAGAAAATTTAGGTATCATTTCAAAAAAAGTAATAAACTCATTCTACTCCTCCTAGGAGCCTATTAGTTAAAGGAGGACGAGCATGGCATGATAATAACATGGGCTGTAGGCATGTGTGCTAGTACTATATTAAGTAGAGACTTGGAAAAAGCATAATCTTTGAAAATGTATCGAAAAATAGCCTAACAATTAGATGCTTCCCCCAGGGCTTAGAAAGGGAAGACTGTGGCCTCTCCTTCACAAAAGATTTTTAAGAAACAAAAGAATGATGTTTTTAGGTTTGAATGCTATTGGGCCTGGAGTCAGGAAAATAGACTCTCTATAAGTGTTCCCGGCCTATGATTTAGGGACAAACTACTCAATGATGGGATAATCTACAAACCAATTGTTATATGAGACACTCAGGAACAGGCTAAGCAAAAAACTTAAAGACAAATTACAGGGTAAAGTCCTGGACTGCTAGAAGCTGGAGTCTTTTATCCAATTTTACTTGCTATTTTACAAGTTGTTATATGGTAGACTCTCTTTGGGGGGAAAAATAATGTTCAGTATCAACTATTGTAAAAATAAAATGCTCCATAAAATCTCTATGATGGCAACTGTGATTCTTTAGGGATCTGAACATCCTAAGCTTTTAGGCTTTTCTGTGATTTTCTAACATTAACTTTTTCCCTTTAAGGCTTTGTTTCATGAAGATCTAGACTTCATTTTTCTGTTATAGCTTATAATTTTTATATTTGTCTTTCTGCCAAACTACTGTTGATTTCCACATTTCCAACATGACTTATGAATGTTATAATTTTTAGCCTTATTCTGGACTGATTTTCTATGTCTCAGACTGTTGTTGAATTTTGGTTTTCCTTTTCTTAGGGAACAAACCAAGATAATGTTTTTTTTCTCCTTTCATTCAAAAAGAGTTAGCAAAATTTTCAGCCCAGCAATTGCAATCAGATGATTTAAACTATTTCATTATTTTATTATTAGCTATCATTTTAATTTCTTACTTCATCTATTTGGGTCACTTTGTAAGTTTTGTTCAAATTAGATTGCCACTAAAATTTAAAATATAAACCACTATATTTATGCATCATTGTTCTCATAAGACCCTATTATTTCATGTGTTATCTCTTACCAGCACTATTGTGATTATTTTTCACTTGATTTCTCACTGAGGAATACTAAGCTTCTATCATAGTTCCTATTATATACTAACAGTACATGCTCAATAAATACAGTATGCCTTAAGGAATTAATAAATGATTGGGTGAATGGACAAATGATTTTAATGTTTGACATACAATGGAATCTCAATCATTTCTTTAGTAATGAATATAGAATGGTGTTTTCCTATATAGAACCCATATTTAGTTACCAGTGTATAATATAAATATTGTGAGTGATTATACTGGAATAGTTGTGAGGTACTCCATTAAGATTTTGGAAATAAGAGGAAAAAATTGCCACCTGAGGATAACTATGGGGCAATATATGGCTGGTTCAAACAAAGTAATAATATAAGTTAACTAAAAAGAGAATAATTCCAAAGTTGGCCAGTTTTGACAGTCACCTTATTGGAGGTTTTACTACACCAAAAAGAAAAAGAAAATGAACATTCACCAGCGGTAAGGATTATTTGTACTGTGATCCTAGGAAAGGAGGGTCTCAGGGATAAATACTGGGAGTGTTCATCTAGTATTATTTCAGAAGGTAGTGATGGCCCAAAGTTTTGACCTGTCTAATACTAGCAACAGGTATATCCCTATCCTGAAGATGAGTATTTCAGTCCCTCGTTATCAGATGCCATTAAACATCACATCCCATAATTAACTCTCCTGTCCAGTCAAGTAGGTTTCTGAGTATCTGGCTGCATACTGGGATATAATGTTCAGAGAGTCCAAGATGGGTACAGGGCTTGAGCTGCATTTTTTTAAAGTAAATGAATCGTTTGAGAGGTAACAGGTAAGAGAGAAGTTGAAAGAAATGTCCAGACAGACATCTGACTAAACCATCAATACAAAGGGATTCAGGCAAAGGGGGGGGAGTAGGGAAGAGGTATAGGATGGAAACAGTACAGGCAAGTGAGAGAAAACAGGTTCAAAGAGGACTTCAGGTTGAAAGCTAAAGGCAGAGTATCTGGAGAGACATTCTTAGCTGAGGCGTGCAGTCACTTTCCAAATGATGTCTGCAGCCCTCTGGGTCAATAGTCGGCTGAACATTCTTCTCCCAGCTCAATGCAGGGTCATCTTCTTTTCACTGTAAAAATGTGGAGTCTAATTTTTGGAGCTGGTAATGAAAGTTGTATTGTTACTATGCCAAGTATTTATTGAACATTGACTCTATAATCAACTTTCTCAATATTCTCTTTCAATCATCTCTGATTCTTTCTTCCTTCCTTTACCTTGAAAGTATCAATGGTCTGCCTCAAACCCAGAAACTGTTGACTGAAGCAAATATAAATACATCTTGAGGGACTGGTGGCTGCACATCTTATTGTTCTGTTTCTATTCCTGCCTAGTTTCTCCTCACATTAAAACTTTCACTCAGTGCTGGCTACACATGGCACATTGCTTGCATATAGGAGGCACTGAAAAAATGTATTGTTTATACATATATATCAATGCCTCTACTACCATTTGTGATTTCTAACACAAAGGGCTGACATTAGGAATGCAGTAAAAGAGCCAAGATTTACCTCACTGAAAAGCGAAAAATACATTGGAAAAAAGGAGTAAATTCAATTGTTATACCTATATACTTTACCAATCTGGACTTGGTGACCTGGGAATAACCCAATGTGAAGTACAATCAGGATCAGGAGTATTTTCTGCCAGTGTAGGAGATGTTTCTTAAATGTTGGTTGGGTGATATAGCCTTAAAGGTCCAGTTGATAAATGAGTTAGGGTGCAAGTGGGAATTTTCCTCATTGGTTTTTCTCACCTTGGAAAATGGAAGCTAAAAATACACTAAATTGTAGTGTTCAAAGAGTAACTGTGTTTTGGTTCTAAGTTAGGAAAATTCAAACATAACTTTGGTAAATAGGACTCAAGAGAACATTCTGAATTCTTAATCTTGTTTCCCAAAGAAAGATCAAGTAGATAAAGAAATAACAGTTAGAATAATGCCACCATAATAGTCCTTTGACTACATTATGAGGAAATAAGCCAATAAGCATTATGCACTCCTTGCACATGCACACAAAACTAATCCCAAATCCTCTCTACTCTTCTTTGATATAACAGTTTGTGAAAGAATGTCAGTCATCAGGAAAGGCCACATTCAGAAGCGATATTAGATACAATTTCTTTTTAAAAATATAATTTTATTGATTTTTTAAAGAGAGATGAAGGAAAAGAGAAACATCGATGAGAGTGAAACATCCACTGGCTGCTTCCTGCACGGCCCCCCACTGGGAATCAAGCCAGCAACTTGGGCATGTGCCCCCATCTGAAATTGAGCCATCAACCTCTTGGTGCATGGGTTGACACTCAACCACTGAGCCACACCAGCCAGGTGAGAAAATTTCTTTTAAAAGATCTGAACCCTGATCACATACTAGTAACTGTGCTACCACAAATGGTAGTGCATTCACCTTCTCTTCCAAGACAATTGAAAGCTTTGTCTTTATGCTCCCCAGTCAGAAAATATGGTGACCTCAAGAACTGAACTATGGTCCAGAAGAAGCCTTTAACACTGTACCTACATAAGGCAATTTAAAAATATATATATATATCTTTATTGATTTCAGAGAGGGAGGGAGAAGGAGAGAGAGATAGAAACATCAATGATGAGAGAGAATCATTCATTGGCTGCCTCCTACATGCTCCCTACTGGGCATCAAGCCCGCAACCTAGGCATGTGCCCTTGACTGGAATTGAACCCAGGACCCTTCAGTCCACAGGCTGATGCTCTTATCCACTGAGCCAAACCAGCTAGGGCCATAGGTAACTTATTAAGAGGTATTATTTGTCCCAACCAGAAAGATATTCCTGGGAAAGCATGAGAATGAGAAAGTAGGCACTCAACAGACACTCCTTTTCTTTCTTTTCTTTTCTTTTCTTTTCTTTTCTTTTCTTTAATAATTGTATAAGGAATGTTTAATTTGGTTGAAGCTTGCAGTTGGGTTAGGTAAAATTTAATTTTTTTACAAGATAGTTAATGGTTCAAGAAGTCATTCCACAAGAAAAAGTCATTCTGTCAATTGCATTTCAGAAACCCACCCAGCCCAACTCAGCTCCAACTCAACCACGTCAAAGGAAAAAACAAAACAAAACATCAAAGGTTATTTCCTGCACTTGAAATATGTGTAAGAACTTTTTGATGGAAAGTAAAGAAACAAGATCAATATAAAATATTCAACCACCAAGCTTCTTGCTTTAGACTCTTGAGTTCTTTAAAAAATATATGTTAAAAATAACAAAATAATGTTTCAAATAATTAACTAATAAAAGATAACTAGAACATTCTTATTTGTACAAACAGTAAGAAAGAAGGCATAATGCTAAGACATAACAGGCAGCATAGTTATTTTCTCAAATAACTTTCTTCATTCCCTTGCTCTACTAAGAAAGAAGCTTCAGAGGAGAAATGTGTTCATGTAGATGAATACTGTCCAAATGATCTTCATGCAATATAGCCTGTTATGTAAACGTTTTCCGAAATGTGAAAAAATATTATTTATAACTTAGCTCTGTTTCTAAAAATACCATCTGAAAGAGGAATATAATATTCAAATTCTAGAATATTACCTTTTCTTATTTGATATAAAAGAATCCTCAATTTCAGTTTTAATTCAATGCAATCATTCACAATCCTGAAACATGGATTATAATATAAAGAAATCTCGCTACAATTTCTAAATTTAAAATCATTTTTACAACACAAAGCTTTAAAAAATCCCATTTCTGCCATCAATCTCCTTAGTTTCTGCTCTACAAAGGGATATATACCTTTAATCAACCCTGTAAACTTCAGTTAAAACTTTTCAAATAATTGAAAAAATAAAACACATGTGCTTTTGCTTGTTTATTTCAATCAATTTTATTTAGGGCTAGTCTCTTCTATTATATTGACTGTTTTTCACTTCAATCAGCTTTTGATATAAATTATGGATATTGGTTATTTCTATTATTTCTGAAATATATACTAAAAGCTACAAAGCACTTTATTAGTTTCTTTACTAGTAGAAAATGCATTCAATAACTCTATGAGTTAATATTTCTTATCTTCATTTTACAGATGACATAATTGAGACTAATAAAAATATTAAATATTTTGCCCAGTATCTATTTCCAAGTTTCTCAGATTTCAAAGTACTACTACTGTTTGAGATTCTAAAACGAAACAATAAAAATTTGATATTTTTAAAACGTGAGAGGCATTACTAATCATATTAAGTTAAAAAAAAAACTATTAAAATTTCAGCCGAAACCGGTTTGGCTCAGTGGATAGAGTGTCGGCCTGCGGACTCAAGGGTCCCCGGTTCGATTCAGGTCAGGGGCATGAACCTTGGTTGCAGGCACATCCCTAATAGGAGATGTGCAGGAGACAGCTGATTGGTGTTTCTCTCTCATCGATGTTTCTAACTCTCTATCTCTCTCCCTTCCTCTCTGTAAAAAATCAATAAAATATATTTTTAAAAAAACTATTAAAATTTCACTTGTCTTGCCCTAGCTGGTTTGGCTCAGTGGATAGAGTGTCGGCCTGCATACTGAAGGGTCCCAGGTTCGATTCCAGTCAAGGGCACATGCCTGGGTTGCAGGCTTGATCCCCAGTAGGGGATGTGCAGGAGGGAGTCAATCAATGATTCTTTCTCATCATTGATGTTTCTATCTCTCTATCCCTCTCCCTTCCTCTCTAAAATCAATAAATATATATGTAAAAATATTTCATTTATCTCAAAAACTGTACCTTCTTTTAGATGTCATCTCAACATCTTATGAATTTCCCCTTGAGGGAAACACACAGATTAAGAAGATTCACCAAGAACATCTGAACATCTTATGCTGTGTTTCTTCCTTACCACTCCTTACCACTTTTCTCATCTTTTAGTACCTTGCTAATAATTATTTATTTTAAAAAAAATAATCTTTATCCATTTCAATCTGTCCTTTCTACTTGAACATCCTTCATCCCCAGGTGCCAAATTTCTTCCCAGGGTAATTTATATACATTATCACTTGATTAGACGTGACCCTACTTGTGACACTGCCTATAAATACATTTTGTTAAAGAAGCCATGGATAATATTCATGATGTAGTACTCTCACCAAGAGAAAACAAGTATAGTTCAGAACTTCTTTAAGTCTGGTGTTCGCAGTTTATGTTTGTGCAGTACTGTGTACAATACACATAACTGAAAATCAATAGGAAGTTAATGAAAAGCAACTACCATATGGAGAATCAGGACTACACACAGAGCAAGAGAGAAAACATTTCAAGGAAATGGATAAAAGCAAGTTTGGAAAGTTGAAGAAAAAAATGGATGGCTGTTTTATATGACGTTTACCTTTAGGGTATCTATCACTTGGCCTAAGGTTCAATATGCTTTCACTTTCTCAAACTATAAAAGATGTCTGTTTGGAACACCTTGAGGGAAACACACAGATTAAGAAGATTCACCAAGGCGTGCTATGAGGTTCAGATATCTTATTCTCAGAAGTATAAGAAATGAATCCTCAAATGCTTGAGTGTCTCTCAAATGGTGTATGTAATGAATGGCTAAAATAGAAATAGTGAAGTTCAAACTTGCTCTAGCCACTATCCAGGGAAGTAGAATAATTTCAATCTCCTGAATATTCCTGTTTACCAATATGCTGCTCTTTAAAATTAAAAATTAAATTCTAATAAAGAAATTCAATTTATAATTAAACTATGAATTATTCATAAGAATTTTCTGAGCACTTCATATGAGCTCAGTATGTACTTGGCTTAGTGTTACATACCTCAATTGTTCATTCAATCACCGATAATGAGGAGGCTGCCTTGTACAATGGTTTGACCATAGGCTCCGGAGTCAGAAAGAGCTTGATTCAAACTTTCCCTCAGTCTTCTGCTATAAAATGCGAACTCATAAGGTTGTGTGAGAACTTCAAAAAAGCATGTGAAGTATTTAATCAATTGCTCTGTGCAGTTAGGTGGGCAATAACATATTCTAATGCTATTATTCCTACCTGGCAGTGTATACAAAGTTATCTATTGTACTATAACAAACTACCACGAATTAAGTGACTTAAAACCATACAAATTGTTTGTCTGACAGTTCTGGATGTCAGAAGTTCGAAATGGGTCCCGCTAGGCTAAAATCAAGGTGTCGGCAGGGCTGCATTCCATCTGGAGGCTCCAGGGGAGAGTCTGTTTTCTCGCCTTGGCCAGCATCAAGAGGCCTCCTGTATTCCATGGCTCTGGCCCCCTTGCGTAGCTGGTGAGTTTTCCACATCAAATGACTTTGAGTCAGATTTTTTTCCTTCCTATTCCACATTTAAGAGGCTTTGTGATTACATTGCACCCACCCTAAAATCCAGGATACTTTTCTTATTCTAAAGTCTGTTGTTTCTTTTAGTTTAAATAAATTGAAAAAAAATAAATACAAATGCTAAAAAAATAAAGTCAATTAATTAGCAGCCTTAATTCTATTTGAGAACTCTCTCCTCCTTGTCATGAAATCATGCCAACATAATATTTTCACAGATTTGAGGATTAGCAAGTGGATATCATTGGAGAGGAGGGAGGGTTATTATTCAGCTTACCATATACTGAAGTGAATAAACCATATAATTTACTTTGGTACCTATAACATGTTTAAAGTTAGGCATAATTAAAAAGAAAGATTGATATTTGCAAAACCCCTTTTCAAAATAACCCAATGATACTAGGTAATAACAAAGTCAACGAACCATGTGTATTGTTCATTACACTAATTGTTATTTTATAAGTAAAATATATTTTCTGTGAACAATAATCAAACCAATTATAAATTGTAAAGATATATGACAATACATGAATTTTCAACAGAAATTCAATTTTTTCATAATTTTAAGAATGAGTTACGCTATTTGTCAGTAAGAAGTTTTAATTACTCTTGAAGATTAGACCCCCTGCTCCAGAAACTAAGTGGGGATTCAAAAGGCATAAGAGAATTATATCCCTAGAACTTTCTATCTAATCTGTAAGAGAAGACATTCATTTCTCAAGCCAGTAAGTAGCATGTGAACCAGTTTAGGTTTAAGTACATTAAGTCTTTCAGAACTGTTTCCAGAGTGAGATCAATGTAGACTAGAATTTTCAAGTGACAAGGCAGGATTTTTGAGCAGATCTACCTAATAAATTTGACTCACTATTTTCCTTTAAAACGGGTAAATATTATGAATTTATTTAATTTCCCTACCCCCACCCCCAAAATACACATGGAATTATGGATACAATTTGTAAGTTTCACTCCCTCCCCCTCCCCCACCCCTCCGAAGCCTATGTACAAATTCTAATGGTTCATCATGGCCTTGCTGAAAAAGCTCAGTTCTCTGGGAGGGTTAGATATGACCAGATTGATGAGGAAAAGAATGGATTTCTAAGGATAAGGAAGCAGCCAAAAATGGCCACACACCACCTATACAATCTGGCACATAATTCAGACTTAAAATCTTGCTAGTCCTCCTGCCTTTTTTCTCTTCCTAGTGTCTGAAAGTTGAGAGAAGAGTCTGAGCAGTGTGAATTGAGTAACAGAAAGAAAATAGGACTGACTGAAACAGGGTAAGAACATATGCATGTTTGTTTGTCTTTCCATTTAGAATGGTAGATTTCTTATGCAGGATAATTCTTTGCCTTCACTGCTTCTTTCTGGCAAAGCTAGACAATGTGCATTATTCTATGCATATTAAGTCACAAGACTAACACTTATTTTAAGAAGAAAATTAATGTCAAAGGCATAAAAAACAAACTAAGAAGTTCCAACCCATACACTTTTTACATTTCTGCCACTGTTTTGTTACAAGTAATTATAAAGTGTTCTTTTTTTTTAGTCCTTTAAAAATGGAACAAGTCTGCCATTTTAACATCTGGCTTTAATATACACAAAAATACCTTTTTTAACTTCCTTAAAGAATCATTCCTTATCATCCAGAACTGGTCAAGTCCCTTCTTTTACTGGCTCACCTGAATAGTACTCATGACAGTAATAAAAGAGTGAATAAATGTGTAATTAATTGTTTATTCTCTTCCTATTCTATCCCCACAGGAGTACAAGCTCCACCTGGGAAAGGTGCTGTCTGCCTTGATTTCTGCTATATTTCCAATGCCTTATGCACCCATATTTACTGAACAAAAAATAAATTATTAACTAAATTCCTTATCCTTGAGATTCATCTCAGGTTGATTCTGCATGGATCACTTTGCTTTACTAAATGTTATTTCTAGGCTTCTCCTATCAAACTTCCATTTTTGCTTCTGTGCCACCTCCAGCTATAGAATATTGGTACTTGAGCTCTCCATACAGCTTTTGTCCTTTTCTTAGAAGTTACAGAATCTGATAGATATCTACATCACTGGCCTCCGACTTAACCTTAGTATCCTTCATCTGCAAACTGCTTTTATACACTGCCTAGAAGATGGAACATAATTTATATAGTTTCTGCTCTTAGTGTGGATTTGGATATCTCATCTGACAGCTTATATCAAAATTAATGCCAAAAAGAAAAAATTTGAACACTTTATTAGTTGGCACTCCCGTGTTAAGCACTATAAACTGAATTTAGCTAGATTAAGAAAGAGAGAGAGAGTGAGCCCTGGCCAGTTTGGCTCAGTGGACAGAGTGTCGGCCTATGGACTAAAGATTCTAGTCAAGGGCATGTACAACCAATCAATGTGTCCATCTCACACCAATGTTTCTCTCTCTCTGTCTCTCCTCCTTGCCTTCCAGTCTCTCTAGAAATCAATGAAAAAATGCCCTTTGGTGAGGATTAACAAAATGAGAGATAGAATGTATTACAAGGATATAATATGTTTTATCAATTCCCATGCCAGAAATACAGGCTGGCTTTAGAGAAACATTAGAACTAGAAAAGAGGAAAACATCAAAAACCCAGAAAATTCACCTTCTCTTCTCTCCTTTGCTTCTTGCTTTGCACTAACTTCATCCAATCATCTCTCTCTGAAGGCCTCAAAAATATGGTGAACATAGATGCCCATCCTATAGCATCCTAAGAGTGCATTATTTATTTATTTATTTTTAGCTTAAATTTATTAAGGTGGATATTGGTTAATAAGATTACATAGGTTTCAGGAGTACAATTCTGTGATACATCATCTGTATATTACATTGTGTGCCCACCACCCAAAGTCAAATCTTCTTCCGTCACCGTTTATTTGAGCCCTTTCACACTTTGCTACCCCCCTAATCCCCTTCCCTATGGTAACCACCATGTTGTGGCCTGTGTCTATGAGTTTTTGTTTGTATGTTCTTGTTTGTTCATTTGTTGCTTTCAGTTTTCTATCCTACATATGAGTGAAATCTTGTGGTTCTTAATTTTTTCTGTCTGACTTATTTTGGTTAGCATGATATTCACAAAATACATTGATGTTGTCACAAATGG
The DNA here is from genome assembly GCF_963259705.1 of Myotis daubentonii. Classification (NCBI taxonomy): domain Eukaryota; kingdom Metazoa; phylum Chordata; class Mammalia; order Chiroptera; family Vespertilionidae; genus Myotis; species Myotis daubentonii. The sequence goes on along the minus strand of NC_081845.1, from coordinate 19,231,998 downwards.
CAGTATTTCATATTTTCTTATGGCTGAGTAGTATTTCATTGTATATCTGTACCACATTTTTTACCCAATCATCTAGCAAAGGCCACCAGAGCCATGATAAAAAAAATACTGGCAAGGATAACACAAAAAGAGAAAACTACAGACCAATATCTCTGATGAATACAGATGCAAAAAGCCTAAACAAAATACTAGCAAATCAAATACAACAATACATTAAACGGATAATACATCATGATCAAGTGGAGTTCATTCTAGGGGCACAAGAATGGTTGAAAATATGCAAATTAATCAGTGTAATCCACCACATTAACTAAGATTACATCTTATTCATTCAAGTGCCTTTCTTTGTTTTAAATTTAAATTTTAGAGCCCCAATTTAAAGTCCCAGGAAAATAATGCTAACTAGATCATCTTGGTTCAGATATCCACTGTGTTATAATAAATTGTATCAAAGAAGAAGAATCAACCTGTTCCAACATGGCTGTCAAGGACCCACCACCATGATGCTATAGATTAGCCAGGTGATAGGGGTAGGGAAAGTCAGGAAGGCAGAGAATATGTGCCATGGCACAGCACTTCAAAATGTCTGCAAATATAAAATAGTCAAAAATCTAGCAGAAAGTAGAAGTTAATGATTTTCAGGTCTCCATATTAGAGATTAATTTATTTATGAGCATTGACATGAGAGAAGGAATAATAAATATAAAGACTAATGCTTTTCACTATATAAGCATTATAACTAAAATAAAAAGGGCAAGAGTAAATTAGAAAATATTAACAAACTAGTGCATGAAATTCATGCACATTAAAAGGGGATTATTTAGAGGAAATATTTTAATATTGCTATTTACCCTTTCTCTATAATAAAAGTGTCAGAGATGAAAGAAAATTAGTAAAATGTATATGAAAATCTTCCTCGTGTCAGAGTCTGGAGCGCACCACGGGGCCCTGAGTCAAGTCCCCGCCCACCCACGTGTGCCTTGAAATCGTGTGAGACCCAGACCCGGCTGGCCTCATCCCCACTGGGCTAGATCCAGACCCGGCTGGTCCCACCCTTGTCAAGCCCTGCCAGGCAGGGTCGCAGCCTCAGGTCCCCTGGCCTGGTGCCAGGTGGGAGGCACAGCCTCAGGTCCCCCATCAAGCCCCGCCAGGTGGGGATGTGGCCTGAGATCCCCCGTCAAGCCCCACCAGGCAGGGGGCGCAGCCTCAGGTCCCCGGTCCGGTGCTGGGAGGGGGGGGTGCAGCCTCAGGTCACCATTCAAGCTCTGCCGGGTGGGGGGAATGGCCTGAGGTCCCCTATCAAGCTCTGCCAGGTGGCAGCCTCAGGTCCCCTGGCCCAGCACCAGGGTAGGGTTTCAGCCTCAGGTCCCCCAGCCCAGTGCTGGGGTAGGGTTGCAGCTTCAGGTCCCCCAGCCCAGCGCCGGGGTAGGATGGCAGCCTCAGGTCTCCTGGCCCAGTCCTGGGGCACGGGCATGGCCTGAGGTCCCCCATCAAACCCTGCTGGGTGGGGGGGCATGACCTGAGGTCCCCTGTCAAGCTCCATGGTGGGGGGGGGGGGCGGGTTGGGGAAGGTGCAGCCTCAGGTCCCTGCTGATTGCTCTTATGGGAACTTGGCCTCCACTGTGGGTGCAGCTATCTTGTGTTACGGAAACCCCCTGACCCTCTGCCTCCGCTGTGGGCACTGACAACTTTGTGGTGGAGTGACAGTCAATTTGCATATTCCCTCTTTATTATATAGGATGATATGCCTTAAAAATCTAGATCATAAAATCTCAAATAAGATAAAAGGTGCCAGTAAACATGTTTTTAAATTGGTAATATGTTCAAATATTCTTAATTTACAATAATTGTATTCACACTTTTTACAACAAAATTTATCTCTGAAAGTAAAACTGGTGAAAATCAACACAAAATCATGGAAATTACTGATTTATGGGAATGACTCATGTGACTATCACTAATGTGAATAAAAAGTTTTGGAAACTCCAAGCCAGAAGCCTAATTAGCAAGATTGCAATGTGACTAGGACCAAGAGAGCTACAAAATTATCACTAAAGAAAGAGGGTTTATCAAGCAAAGAGATGTCAGCATATAGCCCAGGAACAGGAGAGTAGGAGGACCAGATTCACAGAGAGGCTCCAGCATGGTCCAGGGAAGAGGATTTCCTGTCAGCTGGCATGAACTTGGTTGCCTCATGAGAGGTATTTCTGAATTCTAAAATTGTCCTGGATAGCCACAACAGCACTGTACTTCCCCAGAAATTAACATCATCTCAGGGCCAGTGTGCTCTAATCCCTGACACACTGCTCAGGCCTCTTTGGAGAAGGCTACATTTGCTGGTCAGAGAACCAGAGAGGAGAGAGTTGCACACAGAGAGATTCAGAAACCTTCAGAGGATCTCCCTTTCCTTGCATCTTTGGCTGAATCCTGACCAGTGCATATCTGTGAGCAAACTCTCTGGAAACAGAAAAGGAGCTACCCAAAAGAATTACAGGGAAATTTTGCAAAGTTTTCACAGTGCCAGGAATAATTCTTTTGCTTACAAGTCAGAGTGGAAAATAGGACATTGGGTGGAATATGCACAATGATTTTTTCCTGAGTAGAGTGGCAAAATTAGCTGTCTGAGGCCACCAAAGATTAAACTTAAGACCTGAAGGAACCAATCTGTTTCTAAGTAACAAAGCTAAAAACATTTATAGCAATACAAAAATATCCAGCATCTAACAAGGTAAAATTCACAAAATCTGTCCTCCACACATAAAAAGAGGAGGTAAATGAAACATAAAATCAGAAGAAAAATAAATCAATGGTAACTGACCAAAAATTATGAAGATAATAGAATTTAGAAGTGAGGACATTAAAACAGTTATTGCAATGATATCCATGTGTTCAAGAAGCTAGAGGAAAAATTGAACATTTCCTCTAGTTTTAAAAAGACATAGATGTCATGGAAAAGAACTAAATCAAGCTAGAGATGAAGACTACAATATACAAATAAGCCTCAACCTTACCTTAAATCACATAAAAAAAAATTAACTTGAAATAGATCATAGCCCTAAGTGTAAATGTTAAAATTATAATTTTTTTTAGAATAAAACATATGAGAAAATCTTTGTAACTTTGATACTACTTTTATTGTCTTGTATACTATTTTTAGGTAGTGCATAAAAAGCATGAAAAATTTTTAAAAATAAATCTTCTTCATCAAGATTAAAAATGAGTTTGGAACGGCCCCGGTGAGGTTGAGACGGCCCCAGTGAGGTCGGGACAGCCCCAGTGAGGTTGAAACAGCCCCAGTGATGCCGAGAGGGCCCCAGTGAGGACGGGACGGCCCCGGTGAAGTTAAACCAGTCCCGGTGAGGCCGAGATGGCCCCGGTGAGGTTGGGACAGCTCCAGTGAGGTTGGGACAGATAATGGGGACCAGTATAGACTGATGAACAGGGGTAGATGCAGAGGCAGAGCAGCATTGAACAGACTGTCAAACTACAGTGGGAAGCCTGGGGAGGGTATGGGGGGGGCGTTAAAAGATCAACCAAAGGACTTATATGCATGCATAACCAATGGACACAAGACACTAGGGGTACAGGCTGGGGGAATGTCAAGGGGGGGAAATAAGGAGACATATGTAATACTCTTTGTAATACTTCAAGAAATAAAAGTTATTTAAAAAAAAAGATTAAAAATGACTGCCCTAGCTAGTTTAACTCAGTGGATCGGGTGTCAGCCTGTGGACTGAAGGGTCCAGGATACTGTTCCAGTCAAGGACACATGCTCAGAATGCTAGCTCGATCCCCAGTAGGGGTCATGCAGGAAGCAGTCAATCAATGATTCTCTCTCATCATTGATGTTTCTATCTCTCTCTCCTTCTCCTTTCCTCTCTGAAATCAATAAAAAATTTTTAAAATATTTAAAATGATTGATATTTAAGAGACCTTTACAAAAATAAAAAGGCAAGTCACAAACTAGAAGAAAACATTCAGAACACATGTATCTAGCAAAGGACCTGCATCTAGAATATGTGAAGACATCTTACAACTTAATAAAAAGAAAAATAAAAAAATTATAAATGGGCAAAAAATTTGAATATTTCACAAAAATATATATAATTGCCAATAAGCATTTGAAAATTCATTAATCAACAGGAAAAATGCAAAATAAAACCAGTAAATACCCACTAGAAATTGCCAAAATTAAAAATTTGACAATACGAACTACTGACAATAATGCAAAGCAATGGGAACTCACATATATTGTTAGCAGGAAGAGAAAATTTTACCACCATTTGGAAAACATTTTGAGAGTTCTTTATAAGGTAAAATATACACTTGACATTTGAACCATTAATCCCATTCCTAAGTATTTACCCATGAGAATTAATAACATGTTTACAGAAAGACTTATACATGAATATCAAAAATAGTGATGGGTAAACAAATTGTAGTATATTCACACAATGAAACAGTACTCAGTAGTGAAATAGAGCCAAGTACTGATACATGAGCAACATGAATGGATTTCAGAAATATTATACTGTAAAATGAAGTCATACAGCAAAGACTGCATGATTCCACTCATGTAAAATGTTAGAATTAATCTATAGTGATAGAAATCAAGTCAGTGTTTGTTTGGGAAGAGGAGTCAGTCAAGGCATCAGAGGTAAAGATTATGAATGGATTTAAAAAACAACAACACATGGTATTTCCTTCAACAAGATATTCTGGCTCTAATTATTGCTAATTATTCAACAAGATATTCTGGCTCTAATTATTGCTAAATACCTAACATGCCATCAGCTGATGCTGGTCCTCTCTTGTGACACCATACCCAAGGAGATCAGCTAGCCAGGATGATCACCCCATCACACAGGAAGAACCAACCTGTTTCATAAGAATAAACACAATAAACATGGATATATCTTCCCTGTCTGTACTGCTTCGCAAGCCCCATTACCCCATAGGCTAATAGAATTCCTGATTCTCTATCATGATACCCACAAAACCTTGCTTCTGGTCAAAAAAGACATTTACGAGTAAAGAGTAAGGAAAAGTTTCCAGCCATGGAATTTATTGGTTTGACTGATAAAACCAAGTTACCTTGCCTGGTACAGCAGGGGGATACTTTATTAATGACCCAGTTAGGGAACTGGGGAATAGTAACATCTTCTTCAGCTATGTGCTATCCTACAAGATTCTGTATCTGTTCTGAGTTAGCAACCAACATGATACTATTTTTCTCATTGCCAGAAGACATGGACCAAGGGGCCAAGACCTGGGAATGCAAGTTATTTCTCTCTCTATTATGCTTAGGAACAGAATTACAGAAGTCTTTCTTCCCATTTTCCATCTTTGGTGCTACAGGTTGTGTACTTAATTTCTTAAGAATGAATGCTTCCGCTAGTAGACCTAGTAACGATTCCAGTGAAGTTGAAGTTAAAACTATCCCCTGTGACCTTGAACTCTTTATTCCACTAAGCTGGCAGGTAAAAAAAAAAAAAAAAGTTTGTTGTACTAACTAAAGTGATTGATCCTGAGTATCAAAGATAGAGTTGCTACTACATAATGAAGGCAGAGAGGATTCAAGGAATTCTCTGGGTTGCCTCTTAGTACTCACATGTCCGGTGGGAAAAGTTAATAAAGTGGAACAAACCATTAAAAGCAGAGCCACTAAAAACTTCATCCCTTCAAAAATGAAGCTTTGCACCACCCGATCAGGTAAAGAACCATGACCAGCTAAGGTGATTACTGAGGGAAAATGGAATGGGCAGCGAGAAAATAAAATTATAAGAATCATGCTGACCTCTTGTTCACTTGCAGAAATGAGATGTGTAGAAGCTAAGCCTATTCCATCTTCTGCTGTATTATAGACATTTTTGTATAGATCAGCCAGTTTGTTTTCCAACCTTTCTCTTGTTCTATACAATATAAATGTATTAGGAGAAATTAACCTTACAGGTCAGTCTATAAGTTATAAGATATGGAAACGAATTGAAACCGAGTTAGAAAGAGAAAGTACATGACCTAGGCATAGACACAGAAATTCATGGAACTTTCTGCCTACGCACTTGGGGAAGGGATGAGCTGTGTATGGTCATATGTGCTATATAGCGAAATCAGACATCATTACATCATATTATGTGGAAGCCTAACTTTATAGTTGGGTGGTTGCTGTTTTTAAAGTTAAAATATGGGTAGACGGGAGCATATAGATGCTGAGTTGACAAAGGGTGAAAGATTCCATATGTGTGTTCAACTTAATAGATCTGTATCGCCCCAAAATGTGTATGTTGAAGTCATAATCCCCAATGTGACGGTATTGAGAGCTGGGGCCTTTGAGAAATAATTAGGATTAGATTGGGTCATGAGGGTTGAAACACTTTTATAATGCCCTTATAAAAAGCATAAGAAGGCCGAAACCGGTTTGGCTCAGTGGATAGAGCGTCGGCCTGCGGAATGAAAGGTCCCAGGTTCGATTCCGGTCAAGGGCATGTACCTGGGTTGCGGGCACATCACCGGTGGGGGATGTGCAGGAGGCGGCTGGTCGATGTTTCTCTCTCATCGATGTTTCTGACTCTCTATCTCCCTTCCTCTCTATAAAAAATCAATACAATATATTTTTAAAAAAACAAAAAAAAAGCGTAAGAAGCATGAGATCTCTCACTGCTGTGTGCAGACACGGTGTAATGATGGCCACCTGTAAACCAGGAAGTGTTCCTCACCAGACACCAGATCTGCCGGCACATTAATCTTGAACTTCCCAGCCTCCAGAAGTGTGAGATATAAATGTTTATTGTTTAAATCATCAAATGTATGGTATTTTTGTTACAGCCTTCCCATCTGACTAAAACAGCATTTTATATGTGTCCGCTTTAAAGGAGAACCTGAAACTCCATTTCCCTGACCCCCCCTTTAACTGGATGTTCCCGATTAGTCTGCAAAGGGAAAGCAAGCATTAAGATGCAGGAAGTAGCAAAGAAGGAAGAAGCATTTTTTTTTTCTGGCAGCAATAAAGAAATATTCACAGATAGACATGAGAGTCTGTGGGAGAAGTCTTCCAAATCATCCGCTTTGGGTGCTGTGGGCTACAGAAACATTAGTAGCCACTTCTTGGAGATTCTTAGGATTCACAGCGGCCTCCAGTTGAACTCTGGAGAGCCTTCTCTAGGTCTACCGGCCACTGAGACCAGCAGGTTGCTCCTTGACCTTCACTCTGTAATTCCTGGGCCAACCCCTTTTCTGTCTGAAAATCCAAGGTGGCTTCTGATTTTCTGACTAAAACCTACCAATACAGGTAAATACCATAAGTTTGAAATGGCCAAAAAGTGATTGAAAAGTAGTCCTTTTGAAAATTTAAAAATTAGAAAACAAACAACAACCAAAAATCACCCTCCATATCAGTTCCAGTAAGGTCACAGGTCGGGGGTTTTTGCTATGTAATTGTCTGCCTGAGGGCTACTTGCGTGGAAAAGAGAACGGCTATTGTTGTCTTAATATACTATAGGAAACTACTTGAAAATACTATTTTTTGCTGGCTACACAATTTTTATAAAAAATGGAGGAAAAGTAGTTCACTACATGAGTGTGAACTCAAAACCTTAGTCACATAAATGAACCATCTTTGTGATTCTTAGTCTCAAGACAAGAAAATCCTCCACAGGCATATATCTCACCCAGATTTCAGTTATTCTCAGCAAATTCATTATCAGTGGGTATATATTACTATGTGTAGTCTACCACATTTAATGTTATAGCAATAGAATTGAAATATTTTTGTAATTTATGCATTTTAGATCATTGAAAATATGGCATTTTATGTCAGGGGGCAAATGATGAATGACTTGGTGTGAGAGAAAAATAAACTCCAGTTTCCTGCCCCCAAGAAACATTTCATGCCAGTGACTAACATTTAGGTTTTTATTTCAAAATTAATTATAAAACTAATTCCGATTTACAAGAGATCTTTATGTATGCAACAGTTAAGGAAAACACCTCTTCGTGCAATCTGAATAAAGGCTTCCTTCTAAGGATTAAAAAGTTCAAAATGAAAGCTCTCCGTGTTTGTGATTTCATGTTCAGCTTAAGAAAGATTACTCTCACTTAATAGAAAATGCTTGTGGTTGTCAAAGGGAACGTTATGGTCGATTAATGCTCCTGGCAAAAGCATTTGAATATTTCACTGTTACAGAGAACCCATCATTCAAATCAGTGAATATTTATTCCCTTGTCATGTGTTAAAAACAAGGCTAAATTAAAGAAGTTATTCATTAAAGATCTATTTAGCCTATAAGAAGTAAATGAAGCTTTTCCAACTTAAAATAATCCTGGCCTCTTGCTACCTTTTTAGCATGCTAGCAAATGACATACTGATATGCCAAGAGCTAGACAGCTCTAGTGAACCAAATGTGCTTTTGGCACAAAATCAAACAATGTTCTATCAAGCAACACTACTGTCTACTATATAATGTGACACCTAAAATCTATCGGTAACATCATATGCAGCTTTCAGATATGTTTCACTGTTGACATGTCCCTCTTAGCATCAGGTGACAAGAGAAAGTGTCCAGTAAAAAGTTCTGAACATCAGGCGCTCCAGAGGCATGACAACCTAATCTACGTTCAAGGAAGCCTTTCGGTCAACTGATAAAAATGTAACCAGTGACAACCGTTTGTAGAAGTTGATTGTAAGGAAATTGCACAAGAGGGCAGAATGCCTGAAATGGTTCCAGAACACGTTACAGTTCAATCTGAAACAATGCATGAGCAAGAAAAGCCAGAGAGTGATAAGGGCAGAGCAGCTATCACTGTCAGAGCTGGGGCTGACGAGGAAATGTAAGTTTGAGAAAGTTTGAATAAAGCCACAATCTGCAAGTGATCTCCAATGAAACAGCATTTTCTAAAGGATAGAAATTGGTACAGAAAGGCCAATAGTTTTAGGTAATACTGTTTTGTCCCTTAAAAATGTAATGTTATTTATGAGGAAATCATGATACCTGCCATTTTAACACTTACTGGGTGCCAGGCTTTGCATCAGGCCCTGTATTTCCTTTTCTTTTCTTTTCTTTTTTTTTTTTTTAAATATATTTTATTGATTTTTTACAGAGAGAAAGGGAGAGAGATAGAGAGTTAGAAACATCGATGAGAGAGAAACATCAATCAGCTGCATCCTGCACATCTCCTACTGGGGATGTGCCCCTCCTGCACATCTCCTACTGGGGATGTGCCCGCAACCCAGGTACATGCCCTTGACCGGAATCGAACCTGGGACCTTTCAGTCCGCAGGCCGACGCTCTATCCACTGAGCCAAACCGGTTTTGGCTCCTTTTCTTATTTAAGCCTAGTGACAATACTTCAAGATAGTCATTACGATTTTCATTTTATAAATGAGGAAAGTAAGGTTCAGAAGCTAAGCAACTTGCCCCAAATCACATAGCCAGCAAGAAGAGCCAACATTCAATCCCAAATTTACATGGCTGAAGTCCAAACTCCTTTCCTATTCAAAAAATGTGTGAACCTTGTGTTTATCAATGCTTACATACATATATAAACATACATGTGTACAGAATATGAATACATAATCTTAGTTTATCATTCACACACATACCTTAGGGCACTGTGATAACTGTACCAGGTTTTATGTGAAGAAAAAGCATAGGAATATGTAAAATGATTTTAGTCCATTTTCTGGGATTTTCACAGGACTGAAAACAATCTCATTAGAAAAGTTTAAATATTCAATATGTTTTTTATAAGATATAGAATAAAGAAAGGGGCATTCATACAAACTCTTTTAGAGAAAAAAAGCATTACCATTCAGTGAAATTTTACATATCTCAGAAAATTCAAAAAGTCTCATATTATTTACCACAAAATAAACAGCTTTGGGAAGTGCTACAGAGGATAGATTAGGAGGATGTAGAAACTGGCCAACAGGATTCAGAGTGGAGGTTCATTTCAAGAGAAAGAGCTAAAAATATACTCCTATATTACAGAATGTGCTGGAGATTGGTAAATACCCTATTGTTATCATATTTTCCCCCAAGTATGAAAATAAGAATGGAGCCTTCCTCAATTTAATGTGATGATTTAATCATAGTCTACCTTTTCATATGATTAATTTAGGTAACTCTCTTTAGCTATCTTCAGCTACTTTTAAAAATTTCCTTCTTTGATTTGAGTCATCCTTGTAGTAGGAGGTTCAGCATATCTTAGATGTATGTCCCTGGTAGCTCAAGAGAAATATCAGGTATAAAAATCAGGTAAAAATAAAAGCATCTGTATCTTTAGATAATATGAGAGCAAACCAAGATCTTTTCCTAGTTAGTTGCATGAATGTCAACAACTGAATAGCTTTAGTTGGGCCTCATTGTCCTCCACTATAAAATATGTAAATAGGACTGGATGAAATGTACAAATATACTAGTGCTAACATCTGTAATTTTGTACACCAACCTGCTAACTGTGACTGACTCCAGTGAATATCCCTGGGTATGTCATCCTCCGTGTTATGTACTTGTATTATATCTATTTGTTTTTTTGTTTTAAATAATGATATGCATCAATTTTATTTAACAATATCAATTTTTAATCCATTATTTTGTGGTAATTGGCCTAACAGAATTCTATTTTCTTTGGTGCAGACCATGGCAGATATCCACTAAGTGTTCTCTAGAAATCCTGTCCACACATCTTAAATACCTCCCTTCCTCATTTTACACTCAGAGGGGATTGATTTCATTGGTCCTTTTAGTAAGTAAATACCCTGCTCTTTTCAATCTCTTCCTTTCTTTCCCAACTTTATTTCACATACTCTAACAAGTGACTTGACTGGGCCCCTCACACTATCTGACCAAACTCAGTGTGACTTGAACCTCTGAAAAGAAAACCCTTGCATTTCCCTTTTGATCGTTTTAAGAGTATGTCAGTCTCTGAATATCACTTTCTTGTTCTAGCAAGAATAAGTCTGGTCACCACCGCCAGTTTGTTATCAAATTTCTCCTGCTTTTGTGATAAGCGTTTGGGATTTCAACTAACTGAGGGAGGGCTCCCTGAGACCGTAACTGCAGCTGGATTCCCTGAACTATCTCCATCTGTCCCACATCTCCCTGCATCAAGGGAGCTGAAGCCTGACAGTGAGATTATAATGTTGCCTTTGTGTAACATGAAAACGTCCCTATTTGTCTGTCAAATGCAAATTTACTAGCTCTGGCATCCACAAGGTAGTTTTGAGGGAAGAATGCTTTGGAGTGGATCTAGTTTGAGTTTTGAAGCAGCAGTTGTTTTTGTTTTGGTTTTGTTTTTAACCAGTAATTTAAACCTTAAAAAAAAAAAGGAACTGTTCTTCAGGTCCAGGAAAATGAGTCAGGCAACTTTCCTTCCACTGGTTTTTCTGTGGATAAACTATAGCATAGATCCTATGCGATTTTAAGGAATAATCTGGGATTTGGGTAAATTAGCCCACAGAGTATGTTCTCGCCCAGTACTGTAACTAGAATGACTTCAGCTCACCTAGATGGTTAGATTTAATTTCAACTAAAAGAGAGGCTGGAAGGAGCCCTTGCCCTCTTACTATTCTCCACCCCTTCACTCTCCAACTTTCTTACAGTAACTGAAGTTATTGTTGCCACTAGACTCTAGATACCTCCCAATACTCCTACCGGCTCCTCAAAGTTGATTTTACCTTTCACTATATTATAAGCACAATATTTAGAATCATGTTTCTCCCCAATCGATCATAATGAAAGTGTTCTCCAATGTAAGTTACTTTATGCATGTGTTTCCTAGGGTTGCAGTAACAAATTACCACAAATGTAATTGCCTAAAACAACAGGAATTGATTCACTCACTGTTTGAAGGTCAGGAGTCTGAAATCAAGTTGCCAGCAGAACGGCATTTCCTCCAAAAACTCTAGGGGGATACCTTTCCTTGCCTCTTTCACCCCTGGTGGCTCCAACCATTTTCTTGGATTGTGCGGGCATTGCTTTGCTTCCATGATCACATGGTGTCCTCCTCTTCTGTACATCTTCTCTGTGTATCTGTGTGGAGTCTCCCTCTGCATATGTGTTATAAGGATACTTGTGATGGTATTTAGGGACCACTGGATACCCCAAGGTAATCTCCTCATCTCAAAATCCTTAATTTAGTCACATGCAGACACCCTTTTTCCAAAAAAATAAATAAATAAATTTACAAGTTCTAGAGATTAGAATTTTATATCTTTTGGTGGCCATAATTCAATCTACTACAGTCAGCCTTAGAACGTCTGAGCCATAAGTAATTTTACCTCCTTGAATACTTAAAAGAAACAACTTACAATTTCTTTTTTGAAGAGTTGATATCTTGATATCAAGTATCTTGATGTTCATTTATATGATATCATTCTATATTAGCCTCTCAATTTTCCTTACTAACCATGAATATTTGTCTCAAGATGGGACACTTGTTCCTAAACCACATCATTGAGGGCCATCCTGTACATGGTTTAGATTTTCTGACATTTGGGGATAAGGCAGAAGGACCTGACACTCAGAAATGAACAGATAGCATATATATTCACCTCCAAATGGGAAGTGTTTTTAAGTGGTTTGGTGTCCTGTAAGGAATAACTTCCTATTCTGTCCATTGAGAAATCATTGAGGTTAATTTTTCATTTCATAAATCACTCACCATACTGTTACTGTGAAAATTTGCTTCTCTCTACCCTATTTTGAAAGGCACTTTTGTTTTAATACATGGAGCTATGTTGTAGTTGCCTTGCACTTGAACATAGGGATGATTTATACAGATTTCTAACAAGTGTATGCTGTTCCGCTCAAAAGGGGTGACCTTTTATCACTCTTAAAATTGGAAAGGAATTAGCTCCTTAAAAGACAATGTTATATCCCTTATTCAGCTATCATGAAGTTCAAATTGAAATACAATATATTTTTAGCCTAAGTATGTATTCTATCCAAGTATGAGTTTGAAATTGTACTTCATACTATTGCAATAGTAGTTCAATATGGTTTGTAGCATTCTATAAAATTTCACTCTAATGTTTCTTATAATAGTAAGGATCATCTGTACTGCAAGAAAAATCATGTGCTCTCACATTTTTCTATTTTATCACTGTCTACATGTATTTAAATCTCATTACCATTATCTAAGTGCCACCATTGTATAACATCACAAGCAATAACTCTATAGCACAAGCTGTGTGTTCAGCACCAGTTCATATTTTAGATTGTGAACAACTGAAACACTGCAAATGAGTACTCAAGTATATATTAGGTAAGAACATTTTAACTTATGATCTCAACACACATATTCTGAGAACTCTGTTTAGGCAAGAACTAAATCTTTCATCAATATAATAAGTGCTTATTATGGTGCACATGGTAGACAATTATTTTTGTAAGAGGAAGGAAAAAGGGAAAGAAGTTAAGGAAATGAAAGGGAAGGAGGGAAAGGAAAGAAAGAAAGGAAGACTAGGGGAAATGAAAGAAGGCAGGCAGGAAGGAAGAGATAAATGCATTGAACTTAACTGAATCCCACTCATCTATTTGTAGTCAACCTATTCTTAAACTTTGGTACTATGACTATATTTGCTGATTCATGACCATCGTCATACTTGACCTTGATTTAGTCACTTGGCTTTGTTTTCTTTTATTGCTGATGTCGACTTTGTAATACAGCCTTAGTCAGCTCTTCAGGTGGATTTCTTTCGTTGTTCCAGGATCCTCCCTATGCATTCTTGGTTTGGTTTGAAATTTTCTAACCAAGACCTTGTTAAAGTTGCCATTTAAATAGGAAGAAACAAACCCCCTTTTACTGAATATTAACCTCGCAAAAATTCTGGCTAGTTCAGCTATCCCAAGAGAATCTATACCAAGATTTGCCTAGAACTCTGAGTTTTAACTGCTCTGAAAGTAACTATCAATATTTTTAAGACTTTGCAGTAGCAGCTAATAGAAGTCAAAAAGTGTCCTTATGTGAAGTTTTGGAACGACTTTTAAATCTGCAAAAAGAATAATTACAGGAAGGACAATCAAGCTCAAACTCAAGCTTTCTGATATCCCTATTTCTCTTTCTCTCTCTCTCTCTCTCTCTCTCTCTCTCTCTCTCTCTCTCTTTCTTCCCCCCTCCTCCCCCCCACAGAAACACACCAAAAAGTGTTTCTGAGTGTTCTTCTTTAGACTTGGGTAGTCCATCTTTGACCATAGTGAAAATAGTGTAACCTTATATTTAAAATCTGAGCTCTAATATTTACAATTGTGTGATATTAGGGTTTCATTTTTAATAATAAAAGATCAAGAATAAAGTAATTTATAGCATAGAATTAACTTTATAATTTGCTTTAGAAATTATAAAAGTGGAATAATTTCCACTTTTAATTTTAAAAAATGTATTTTGTTTACACAAATAAAATTAATTAATGTTAAAGATATCATTTTAACCATGCATATTTAATAGTTTTTTTTAATATATCTAATCTACAGTTTTATTTTAAAGGTTTTTTTTACTCATACTTTTTATTTCCAAAAAGCTATAATACAGATCATCTCAGAATATCCCAAGTTTTTCCATATCTTTATGAACATATAAAATCAGGGGATTAGAGGATCCAAATACTGCTTTTTGACATTTTTTCTCCTCTGATCTTAGAATTCCATAAAAATAAATTCTCATTTCTTTTAAATTTAAAATAATCCATTACTTTTTACTTGACTGTGAATTTTTACTTGTGAATGTTGGAAGTTCAATTTGTAATCAGAAAATAAAAACTCAGGTTTGAATGTTCTGGACTGCATTTGACCTCTTTGAGGACCATTACTGGAGCAGAGGATCCCTAAGATGATTTCAGGACCATTTGGCCTAGCAACAGCCATCGGACAAATGTAAGGGCAGACAGCAGCATGAGCCATGTGATAATAACTGCATACATTTAGCTAACACTTAAAAGGATATCAAATTTATTTTCTTTTGTGTCATTTTCCTACCCATCTCTCCCCTTAATTCAATGAAAATACCCAAAAATAATTTTACAAGTTATGCCAGGGTTATGAGTAACTGAGAGGCAGGACTAGGAAGCCAAGAGGCACCTGGGGCCCAGAACACAAAGTACTGAAGGTTCTAAAATGGGGCCCAAAATGAAAAGTAAAATTACTCTCAGGAGTCAGAAATATACAAAGGACAAAGAGCAAAGACAAACTAAAATAGTTCATTAAAAGGTTCAGGGATAAGGTGACCTTAACACTGTAACAACTTTGGCCTCTACAAGTAAACTCCTAAACGTTTCCTGCTCTGCCCAGAGAGGGACGTGATCATTCCAGAACCCAGTAGGAGGAGGCAAGTGAATCAAGATAAAACTATAATAAGTAAGCTATTTTAACAAGAAAATACTATGAGGTGGAAAATAACCGCTAGTCCCCACATGGGTGGGATAATGCTTCCAAATGTAGACCATCAGTAGGCTGATGATCATGATCTTTTTGACCAGTGTCCTCTCCATCTTTCAAAATCTTTTGGGTCTGCCTGCTTTTTCCCTTTTAATTTTTTTTTATATATGTCACATGAGATAAGAATCATTTTTATTCACTTTTTAAAAATTAGAAAACAGTGAAAAGAATATTTTTGATACATAAACATAATATGAAATTAACATTTTGGTGTCCATAATTACTGTTTCATGGGAAGGCAGACATGTACATTCATTTACACATTGTCTTTGGCTACTTGCATGTTACAATGGCAGAGTTGAGTAGTTATGACCAAGATGGTATTGTCTACAGAGCCCAAACCATTTACTACCAAACCCTTTACACAGGAAGTTTGCGGACCCTTGTCCTACACAGAGTAGATGAAGGCCATGTGCGTTATTATTAGCACTGTATTTGGATTTCAAATGATTTTATTTTTTTTATTGCTTAAAGTATTACAAAGGGCATTACATATGTGTCCTTCCCCCCCCCTTTTAATTTTAATTAAAAATAAATTATTTGAACATCAACTATCTCCCCGCCCCCGGCCTCTTTCATATCTGGCTAAGGTTATAAAGAATACACAGCTGAAGAAGCAAGTCTGGGCCTTCAAGGAGTTTACAAATAGTGTAGCAAATGAACAAAGTGAACAAATAAATGCCACAAAGTGAAGAGTGGGGCACTTGGTGAAATCACGGGCAAGAGAGGTCACATTCAGTTTAAGGATTCAGAAAAGGCTTCATAAAGATTTCAAAAAGAACCAGATTAAGACTTCTGTCAAGTGGATCTGGGGAAAAGGTTATTTGCTAGTAAATATTCAGTCACTGAATGTTCTGAACAACAGTAGCAGACACTGGACGTCAGAAAGATGTCGTCCTCTATAGCCAGGGTTTGACAAGCAGGAGTTTATCATCTTTAGCGGCAGCTGTATTCGTCCCAAATGAAGAGCTTTTATTTTATTGTTTGGATTATATGAACATTAAAAAATAAAAATTAACCGAATAAAGATTTGAATGCAGCCAATATAATGCCTCCCCCCACCCCCATTTTTAACCAAATAATGAAAGCCTCTTGTAACATTTTTAAAAATTAAGTAACAAAAATACTCTTATGGTATCAGAGTGTTTTTATTTGGTTTTGTTTTGTTTTATCCTTCCAAGAGAAATCCTTTGCTTAACAAAAATCCTTAAAATGATGCCTGAATTTTCACAAATGAGGCCATCTGTCCACTAATGACTCT